>NC_056739.1:662644299-662924299 GCF_019279795.1 Protopterus annectens
AGTGGTTCTAAGCTCAGACCTGGCAAAATTAAAGGTGTTTGTGTATGTGGGTGTGTTTGTAGGTTAAAAATTTTGAGCCTGTTCACACCCAGTACACTTCCCATTGCCCTAGCAGTCCAGCTGATGTCAGTCACCTTAAAAGTCCCTTTGGGCAATCCTCAGCCCTAGAAGCTCTGTGGCATGTCCGATAAGTGTGTAACACTATAGTACAAATAACTAGTTAGGCAGGGGTTCTAATCTCTGTTCTGCCAGATGTGTAAGTGTGTATGTGGGTAGGTTAAAGTATTTTGTGGCCTCTCTCACCCATTACATCACACATTACCATACTTAACAAGGACTGGTGATGTTCCTCACCTTAGTAGTACCTTGTGACAGCCTTCACCCTGTAAGCTCCGTGGCATATGTGATGAATGCATAACACTGTAGTAGCAGTAACTAGATAGGTGGGAGTTCTAATCTTAGTCCTGGCAAATTTGTGTATGGGTGGCTGGGGGTGTGCTTGTATGAGAACCATATCCATTGGGGGTAGATTTTGTGATTTATTTGCTGTCACCCACATAGTACATGTCCCAGTGACCACTTTACAAGGCCCATTGTTGTCATCCAATATAGAGGAATCTCTAGACACTGTGCAGCCCTATAAGCTCTGTGCCATATGCAATAACTATGTAACAATATGGAATAAATAACAAGATAGGCGACCCTTCTAATCCTTGGATACCATTCCCCACTCAGGAATCATGGACAAGCACACTCAGCTAGGACTCAATCCCTATATCACTAGGTGGCTTGCAAACTGGCTCACAGATAGAACCCACAGTGTGAAAGCAGCAAACTCCATGTCAGACTGCTGACCAGTCACAAGTGGAGTCCCACAGGGTTTGGTCCTGGGTCCCCTCGTGTGTGAGATCTACACTTCTAAAGTCGAGCCCAACACAAAGGGACTCTGGCTGACAGTGTTCAAAGTCGACTGCAAGGTGAGTGCTATTATTACCTCCCTACGTGATGTTGACATCCTGCACAAAGGCCTCACTGAGATCTATGACTGGTGTCAGAAACCAGGACTTTAGCTCAATGCCAAAAAATGTGCTACCATCCCCTTTGGGAACAACATGGTTCCCATGAATTACTGCATTGATGGTAGTCCACTGAACAGTGACACTGTTATAAGAGAACTGGGAACACAGGTTGACAGTGAGCTCTCTGTTGACCACCACAGTGCCACTTTGTTCAGAAAGTTCTATATGTCAGATCCCCTGACTAAGGGTATTGCATGCAGAAGTAAGAGGTCATTGCCTCCTTGTACTCTCCCTCATTAGGCCAATCAATGAGTACAATGGCCCATTTGGCATGTACCCCACTGGACACATGCAACAACTGCAGAGGCTGCAAAAGTACCTCAAGGAGTATCCTAGGCCTTAAATACTTCCCCTATATGGACAGACTCCAGTAACTTCAACTATTCTCTGTCTCATGTTGGCTACTTAGGGGGCGATCTCTGCCTAACTTACACAGTCATGTCTGACCCAGCTCTGTCAGGAATGCTACATCTGAAGAAACCAATCCATCCACACCACATGCCCCAGAGACCCCAACTGCATTCCCACAATCAACAGAACATGCTGGAGGGACAGGTTCACAACCCACAGACTGCCCACGCTATGGAATAGACTTCACATACATGTCAAGCAGAGAACCTCACTGGCCTTCTTCAAGAGGAATCTGGATGAGTGGATGGGGAATGGAAATCCCACCCCGAGGATATCTCCAGTGGCTATACTCGTTACACACACTGGGAACTATTGTTAGCTGACACAATGCCAAGGTATTTCCATGGGCTAGGCTTGTAAAGGCTTCATGGCAATTCGCCTAGTACACACCTATGGAGCTATGAACCTAGGGCTCTCAGTACTGGCAAACATGTGTGTGTGTCTGTGTGTGCATTAGTGTGTATAAAAGTGTTTGTGAGTGTATAAACATGTGGGTGAAAGTAGTTTGAGACCCTTCTCACCTAGTACATCTACTATTGCCATACCTTACAAGGGATGAGGCTGTTGTTCACCTTAGAAGAACTGTAGGACACTCTGCACACTGTAAGCTCCATGGCGCAGGTGATGAATGCATAACACTGTATTAGCAGTAACTAGATAGATAGGGGTTTTAATCTCTGTCCTGGCAAGTATGTGTGTGTGAGCCATATCTTATGTATGTGTCTGAGTGAGAACTATATCCATTGGGGGTGGGCTTTACATTTTTAGGCTATGGTACTCTCAGTACACATCCCAAGGTCCACTTTACAAGGCCTGCTGTCTTCATCAACCATAGAGTTATCTGTTGACACTCTTCAGCCCAATAAGCCCCATGTTGCATGCAGGAACAATGTAACAGTATGGACTGACTAACGAGATAAGCAGGGCTGCCTAACTCAGTCCTGGCAAATGTGTGTATGAGTGTATTTGTGTGTGTAAGTGTGTATAACTGTAGGTTCAAGTATTTTGGGTCCATTCTCACACAGTAAGTCACCCATTGCCATACTTTACAAGGCCTGGTGATGTTGTTTACTTTGGAATTACCTTGGGACTCTCTTCACCCTGTAAGCTTTGTAATGCATGCAATAAATGCATGACACTGTAGAAGCAGTATGTAGGGGTTCTAATCTCAGTCCTGGCAAATGTGTGTGTGTGTGTGTGTGTGTGTGTGTGTGTGTGTGTGTGTGTGTGTGTGTGTGTGTGTGTGTGTGTGTGTGCATGTAATAACAGTATCCTGTGTGTTTGTTTGAGTTAGAATTATATCTATTGGGTGGCCATGGTTTAGGCCATGGTGCTCCCAGTACACATCCCAATGTCCACTTTACAAAGGCCACTGTTCACATCCACAATAGAGGTATTTGTGGATCCTCTTTAGCCCTATAAGCCCCGTGCTGCATGCAACAGTTTTGCAACAGTATGGGATGAATAACATGATAGGCAGGGCTGCTAATGTCAGTACTGCCAATTGTGTGTGCATTGATGTGTTTAGCAGTGTTTGTTAATGTGCAGACTTGTAGGGGACAGTCTGAGTCCTCCACATACAGTACACACCCCATTACCATACCTCACAAGGGCACATGATGTTAGTCACTTTACGGCTACCTGGGAACAGTCATCACACTATTAATTCTGTACCACCTGTGATAACTGCATAACACTGTAGTGCCACTAATTAGATGGGTAGGGGTTCCAAACACAACACTGACAACTGTGATCCTGTGCAGGTGTGTGCACATGTGTGTGTGTGTGTGTGTGTGTGTGTGTGTGTGTGTGTGTGTGTGTGTGTGTGTGTGTGTGTGTCTGTGTGTGGGAACAATATTTTATGTGTGTTTGGTCAATACAATATCTTCTGGGGGTATGGGCTTTACCAATATGAGGTGTGTTACTACCACTACACTTAACATTGTCCACTTCACAAGGTCTGCTGACATCAACCACCATGGACTTAGCTGTATACACCCCTCAGCCCTATAAACTCTATGGCAAATGCAATAACTATTACACAGACCTGGTAAATGTGTACATATACAGCACAACCTCGGCTCTGACATGATCAATGTGTTACCACTCTGCCATACCCCTCATTGCCAATTTCTGCAGGGCCACCTCCTGCTGATGCAGAGACACTTAGAACACAAGCAGAATACATCATGTGAGACTACATTCAGTCAGCATTAATAATGCCAATAATGCATCATGGCTGAAAAGGTACACACACTCTGAAGTCTACCCATTACAATTGCAAGCCGACAGCACCTTACACAGCATTACATAACTATACTGTACTTAATTCATCCTGTGCATCAGAATCATATTAGCATGTCCCTGCATCGGTGGTATGGATGACAGGGATGTGGCACAGGTATCATCATATGCACAGGGTGTCATGTGAGTTTGCCAGAGGCCTAGGTTGGGCCATATGGTTGACATAATTTATGTGTGTTTGGAGGGTTGTTCTATGAATGGGCCTTGCAGAGGTAGTGTGTGTGTGTATGTGTGTCTGCAGGTGACCTGGCTGTGATGGTGATGTGTGTGTGTGTGTGTGTGTGTGTGTGTGTACAGTCACACCATGTGGCTGCACTAGCAGGGGTATGCTGGACAGCTGTTGAATGTACATGGCAGGGTGTACAGTTCACCGTCTCTGGACACTCTGGACACAGATATGGGAACTGGTCCTGCCAGGGGTCTCACTGGCACCACCAGGCCCAAGGCCACTGCCACTACAGGAGTGTGAAGATGCATGGCCCCATAGACTCTCGGCTGATGTTGGTGCTGATCTACATCCATATAGCCGATGCCTGTCTCCCACCACATGCTCTGGCACAGACATGCCATGGTTGAAGATTGCCAAGGTCTCACCCCACTGTCTATTCATGACCTCAGTATTTTGACATATGGCCTCAACAAGGTTATGTATGTCACCACGTAAGCCAGGAACAGTTACATCCAAGACCCTAAGTATTTGGTGTTGCATTCACTATGTGCCTGTGCATCCACGACAGCCCAAAACATGCATCTGGTGACACCTGCTGTGGCACTTGTGACAGTGGCTTGATGAGCAGCAGTCCTCCTTCAAGCACCCCTGTCCATCTGCCTGTATGGGACCTCACCTGCACTCTGGCTATGGCTAGTGGCTATGCTTACACATGCCACAGTCACCACACTAGCCTGTTCCATGCCACAACCTGCTAACTGTCCATTATCTGTGGCTGCTTGGGATGGATTATGTGTGGGCATTGTGGCTGTGTGCGGGGGCATTGTGGATGACTGTGGGATGCCAACCAATGGCACAGATTCAGCCCCTGACAACCCCATTTGTGCCCCACTATGACCACCATCATTGTCAGAGTGAGCGGGAAGGACCACGACCACCATGTCCACCTGTGAATGGAAGACAATATATGTAAATGAATACCTGCTTATAAGGTTTGCTGGTACACACAAAACACACCCACACACACACACACACACACACACACACACACACACACACACACACACATGCAGGTGAGGTGGCACAAAAGCATTACACAGACCTCACAATAACTAACTGGTGACATTCAGGACAGTCAGACCACAATATACACACTCTTGACAGACCCTCAGCGTCATGCAGTGCAACCCCTTCCACTTAATGTTGCTGCTAATATACACCTATGGGATATGTGAGTAGTGTTAGTAGATGATGGGCCTTCACCTAAGACACACTGCAGCCATGTACACATTATTGATGTTCACCTGTATAGCACACTGCCAACTCCTACAGAACATGCCTCTCAACTCTAAAGAGTTTCACTGAATTTCTAGATGTGTGGCTCATATAGGTCTGTTCCTCATACATCCTGTGCTTGTCTGACACATTACTGGGATGATCTGAGGACTGACCTCACTAATTAATGACATGGTTTGAGATTTGCACTTCAACATCTGCAGTACATGTATGTTAAAACAAAACCTCTTACACTAACAACCTGCTAAGCTAACAGTGGATATAATAAGCGTACACACCCTGTTAACATGCCAGGTTTTTCTCATATATAACATGAGACCACAGAAATCATGTCATGACATTTCCCACCTTTAATCTGACTTATAACCTGTGCAATCCAATTAAAGAACAAACACATTAGTTAGAGGTAACATATAGAAGGTGAAATAGGTACAATAGCCTGGTTGCATGAGTGTGCACACCCTTAAACTAATACTTTGTTAAAGCACCTTTTGATTTAATAACAGCAGTAAGTTCTCTTGGGAAGGTGTCTATCAGCATGTCACATCTAGACTTAGCAATATTTGCACACTCCCCCTTGCAGAAGCCCTCCAACTCTGCCAGATTGTGAGGGCATCCCTTGTGCACAGCCCTTTTTGGGGCACCCCACAGATTTTCTATTAGGTGTAGGTGTGGACTGTGGCTGGGCCATTCCAAAATGTTGATTGTCTTTTTGTGAAGCCATTTGTTGTTATGTGGATGTTTGGTTTGGGTGATTGTCATGTGGAAACGTGTAATTCTCCTCAATCTACAGCTTTCTAGCAACCACATGAAGATTTTGGACCAAAAGGGACTGGTATTTGGAACTGTTCATAATCCCCTCCATCTTGGCTAAAGGCCCACTTCCAGCTTATGAACAGCTACCCCAAATAAGGACACTGCCATCACCATGCTTCACCATGGGATGGTGTTATTTTGGTGATGCACAGTGTTGTTATTGTGCCAAACAAACCTTTTGGAATTGTGGCCAAAAAGTGCAACCTTGGTCTCATTATACCATTACACATTTTCCCACATATTTGATGTATTGTTCTTGAGAATTTTGTCAAACCTGGATGCTATTCTGTGAGAAAAGACTTCCATCTTCCAGCCCTACCCTATAGGCCAGACATGTGGAGAATACGGGAGAGTGTCTTCACATGTAGTACACAACCAGTACCTGCTGGAGATTCCTGCAACTCCTTTAGTGTTGCTGTAGGTCTCCTGTCAGCCTCCCTGACCAGTTTGAGTCTTGTCTCTTCAACACATATGGAGGGATGTTCTCTTCTTTGCAATGTCACTGTTGCCCTGTATTTCCACCACCTTTTGATGACTGTCTGCACTGTGGTCCATGGCATATGCAATGCTATGGGAATGTTTTTGTGCCCTTCTCTGGACTGATACCTTTAAAAAAGAGATCCCTTTTCTGCTTCGTAAGCTCTATGTGAACCATGGTTGTTGCTGCAGCAGGCAACTGAGTAAATATCAAGTAAATCCTGGTGCTGACAGTTATTTGCTGTTAATCAAGGAGTCTCTGTAATTGATGGCAGGTGTGTACCCAAGAGGATGTAATACTGTAATTATATTGGAAGCTGCTTCAACACAGTATTAGCTTCAGCCTGTGGACATTTATGCATCTAGCATCTTGTACGTTTTTCATTTGTCATAATTGTTCCCCTATCAGATTTGTTTGTTTTACAATTGAATTGTACAGGTTATAGGTCACATGAAAGGTTGTAAGAGTTTGGAAATGTTTTATTGTGATCTTATTTTTGTATATCAGAAATACCTGGCATTTGAACAGGTGTGTGTACACCATTTATATGCACTGTATAACACTATTTCATAAAATACGTCCCTAGTTTTTGTCCTTTGCCCCCCCCCCCCATTTTGTCAGTCTTTGTCCAGATTTCTTGCAATGACAGATTGTGAGGTGCACTACAGATATTTTACATCTCCTGCAAATAGGCCCCTGTGATGACCACTGTGATGCAATGCAGTTAACCCCACCACAAGTGCACATACAGATTTCACAGTTGGGTTGAGAGTAGCAGTTGTGTACCTGGTAAAATGCATGACCTTAATATGCCTGGGGTACTGGGGAGCCACAACAGGACAATCCCATACTCACCAGATTCAGGCTGCTGTCCCACATCCAGACCAGAGGTATCTATGTAGTTCTGATGGAGAGGTATATTCAGCAGACTCATATGTGGCATTGGTACAAGATGAAGGCTACCTCACTGCACATGTTCAGTACAAGCTCTGATAGTACACAATTTGCTGTCCTTTGCCATAGATGTGCACTTGTGTGCATTGCTAAACCCCACCCACAAATGCAGTTTAACCTCACATATGCATCTAGATATTCTGCAGAAGCCAGTATGACTGCTACATGATTCAATTGATGTGCACTGTGGCCTTACCTGGATGCTCCTCACCTGTTGCCTGGGTGCCACCCTCCTCCAAGACTTATGTTTCTGTGTTGGTTGGTGTGTGGATGCTACCCCAAGGCTGGCAAGGAGCTCCTCTGTTGCAGTAAGTGGGGCCTGTGTGGCAGGACCACCACTTATAGTGCTATGGTCCCTGGCCACATCAGCAGCCCTTTGCTGGGCATGACATAGCAGGTCAGTCGCACCATGCCTGACCTGATTGTATGTGTGGCCAGGATGGCCAGTGTTGTTCACCTTGTGGACCAGCTCCTCCCATAGGGCAGTCTGCTCCTGCAGATCCTGTGGCCTATGACCAAACATCACCCCATGGTGCTGGATGATTAGGTTAATGATAGCCTCATTTTCAGCAACAGAGTACTGTGGCTGATGAACATGTAGCATGTCACCTGGAAGACATAAACAGGGAAATATATTAGAGGACCTCATTTGTTGGTCAACATTCTTTACAGAAACTAAACATCAACATTTTTTATCATTAGCCACCACGTATGACCACATCATACCCCTGTCATCTATCAGCACAGTATGTGCTTGCATTGCACTCGTGGTCTTGATGTGTCATGTTCCCCCCAATGAGAGCCAGTAAATTGCATAATTTAACATTCATCTTTCACTTTTGTGTAGAGGGATGACATTGACCATCTTCCTTACAGATGGGAAGGCAATGGTGCTCAGGCTTTTTTTGAGTACAGTGTGTAATGGAGCTGGGAGCATATGCCTGAGTTCATGTAGGGTGCAGACAGGGATGTTATCAGGTCCCATGGAGACTTATTTTGTTTCCTTTGAGGAGGCATTATGCATCTACTTCCTGATGATGAGGTGAGGGGTGTGGGTGCTGTGCATATCCACCTATACAGATGGCGGGATGGGGTGGTGATGTTTTCCCTTTACCTGTATGCAGTGGGATGGCTGTAGCTATGGTGTGTGTGTGTGTGTGTGTGTGTGTATGTGGTGTGATTGACCACCAGTACAGGGTGGGTTGAGTTGTTGCCTCTGAGATGGAAGACATATGTGAAGACAGCCTTGTGATTGGCCTTGGTGGATGTGTCCAATTTGTACTGATAGTTAGCCTTACCGGGACACACCTGTGACCTTATATGCTTGTTCAGACAAAGGTTGACCTGTTTCCATTAATTGTCCTTGTACAGCCAATATAGAGACCAATTATACAGTTTGTGTATTGCTGCTGTCCACCAAAAGGGATTACTCCACCTTGGTGGAGGCAGGTTTTGCTAGTCAGGTATTGCTGAGTCCATACAGCTATGTAGGTGCATATATAGCTGTTTGTTGTAGGCATGGACACATGGTCATAACACAATTGTACATCATTCCAATTTCAACCTGATAATCATGCTTATTCTAGTACCCATGTTTGTGTCAGGGCATTGCAACAACCAGTAGCTGTGGAAATCTGTGTCTGTTGGATGCAGTGAAACTAAGATTACACATGTGTACAACATGTATAGCTTATTTACCTGATGTTTTGCATCTCATGTCTGTTGTTTTAAGGCTTCCAGCTACACCTACTCATACATACATGTGCACAGGTAATACCTGATATACATTTCCATTTTATTTCAGTATGGCACACTATATTTACACTCTTTCTGCTCAGTCATACCTCTCAACCTGTTAGAGCAGGACATCTGGAGGATGGCACACAAAAATGGGGGGCAATGGACCAAAGTTACTGACACTTTGATAATACTGCTGTAACACACTTAAGTGAGTTGATAGCACAGTAGGCTTTGCATACACAGAAATACCCTGGAGGATATCTGACACTCATATGTATGCTATTATGTTCTAATGTCAGTCTTCACAGATTTTCCAATGATTTGCAGGGCATAACCCAACTCTTATGAGTAGATAACTGCAAATGTGAGGTACACATATGGTCAGTATGCATAACACTGGACAGTTGAATGGTATGACCTAAGTATATCACATGCAGTTCAACACACACATCTGAGACAGTAGTTTACTATGCATATATCCTGTATAGGTCTCTCAGATTTGTGAGACAAACATGGCCTAGCAGTGTCACAGTCAGTATTGTCCAACAGATACTCCAGTAGTATCCTTTCCTGGGGTGACTCAGGGCCATGAGCTGTGATCTATGTCACTGCAGACTGACCCATATGCTATGGCCATAGTTGCTAATCAGAAATACATCAGTACAGGAAGTCTTGTTGAGACATATTTGTTAAATTTCCTATTTCCCATTATTGCAAACACCCTACTGCATTCCATTACATACTTATTTGTTTGACATACCTTTTGTTTCCAAGTATAGTTTCTGAGTCTTTTTTTTTTTATTCACGGTGTGTGTCAGATGTAGAGTATACATTGTTTTTGCATAGGCAGCAGCTTGCCTTTTGTAGGTTATGCCCATGAGCAGCTGGTGGCCTGTGCACCAATTGGTGTCCCCCACTTCCTAATTGCATGCAGAACAGCTGTGTTGCTATTCCTATAGCCAATGGCATGGCAACACACTCCTATAACTGAGTACTTCATGTGAGTGTTGGCCCTTTTCCTTGCCTGTGAGGAGAAATTCATGGAGGTGTGTGAACAACAGCATCACAGAGAGTAGTTGGAAATACCTCTTACAACTTCAACTGTGGTAACAGCCCAACAACATTGGGGAAAAAGTTCCAGACTTAGGGACAGAATGTAAGTATTGCTGTTATACATCAGGATACATGCTAGTTTAACAAGGTTTGTGTGGACATGGATATTCTGCATGGCTCTCAGTCTGACAGTGTTTATGTGATTGACATAACTCTCAACTGTAGGGCTATCCACAGAATGGTCAGTGGTTGGACTCCTATGTTTGGTCTGTTGTTATCCTTGGCAAATCAGTAGCATACACTGGGTGTTGCAGTCAGTAAATACTAACCTCCATTTGTGTTTCTGACTTCATAGCCCTCAGTTAAGATATGTTACAACAAACCCTGTAACACAAGAAACTTTCCCAGATTATGACAGCAATATTTCAATTATGCCCCTGTATTTGGGCCTCTGTCTCCCACTTATGTTGGGCTTTGTCCAGATGTCATGCAGTAAGAGGTTGATAGGTATGGTATATCTTTAATTAGTGCCTTCCTTCCTGATGTCATCCCAGTGATGTAGCAGAATGCCAGACATGTTATGAGGAAGGGGCGATATATATGAGGACAGAACCTGGACATTCTGTGGGAATCTGTACATTTGGGGGTCTGGATATGTGTAGCAATTGTTAACAGACTGTCACAATTGTGTAGCGGTGTAGTGTGTACATGTTTGTTGCTCTGTATAGGGAAAGAGATACAATTAAGTGTCATGGCTCCTTTTCTATCTGACTGTGCATGCTGCTCCAGTTTCTGGTGGTGTATCAGCTGTATATGTTTGTAGGGGCAGACTGAGACATGTTCTGTACCACCACAGGAGTCAGATTACACTGTGTGACTTGGGGCAGTATATGTAGGGGTATTGTGTGAGTGTCAAACATGATATTTATGTTCACACAGTCATACTCTACTGTTTATTTGGCTTACCAGTGTGTCACTGTGACTGTGTTGAAATTGGTTGTGAGTATGGAAGTTCACACCAGTGACTGTTCTTCACTACGGTTATATCCTGTAGTGGCTGTTATATTTGCAAATGCTTGTGTAATTCCCCATACCTGACTAGGGGTAGTGTTGTGTCAATTTGGCTGTAGTTTAGATGGCAGTTGGTGACAAGCTATGCAGCTCAGTGTACTTTCCCTCCTGTCATGTTATGTCCAGAGATTCATAAGATGTCCAGATGTCTGGCTTATATCTTTGTTCTGGTCCCCATAACTGTTGTGTATGTCTGACAAACCAGTGGGATGTAGTGAGGATTTCAGGCACTAACTACTGAGAATAAAATGAATCTTGGAGTGGTGCTATTTTGGTCAATATATGTTAGAAAAGACGGTGTTACTGTAGCAACTATCTCTGCTTATCTAGACAGGTATTTCAGATATGTCCCTATTGTCATGTTTTCTCCCCCACTTTGTCAGGCTTGGTCCAGATTTGTTGCACTAAGGGGTTCTGAGCATACCTCTCAACTGGCTGGATTGTTGCAGAGCATCCAGGTTTATTGCTCATATTTTGTCACTGTTCCATGATTTATTCTACTTTTTCTGGTAAATCACTGAGATGATCTGAGGATGTCTGTCAGTAAATGATGACATGATTTCAGTTCCAGACAGCATATCCTTCAGAACATGTATGCTGAAACAAACCCTGTTTCTCCAGCAACTTTTTACATTTCTAAGGGCAATATTTGAAATATGTCCCTAGTTGTGGCCCACTACCCCCCCCATTCTTACAGCTGTGGCCCAGATTTCTTGCACTAACAGATTGGGTGGTATGGTACTTAGATATGAGTGTGCTACATGTTATGAGCATATATATAGCTATATATATATATATATATATATATATATATATATATATATATATATATATATATATATATATATATATATATACATACATATATATGATGCAATGTAAGCGAAAAGCCACCAACCGGTATATATTGAAAATTTATTATAACAAAACGTACTTCGACCACACAAAATTAAGAAACAAAAATAACCAGATATATGTAAGCGCTTTCGTTTAAATCAGACAATCTGTTACACCACATCACTTCCTTATATACATATATATTTATATATGGGTCTACTTCATTTACCCAACATCCCACATAATCAACATGCAAAACACTGAGCTGACAACATTGATGTTACACAACACCAACACCAACACCGCTCATACCCGACACACACAATACCGAAACGTTAAAACCCGACACATCTCCATGAAGCATACACACAATAGACACAAACAAGATTCAAAACAAAAAACACAACACTCATCATAAAACTACCTAATTCCCCTCACTCACACCCTGCTCACCATCTACATTAAACTAAACCCTTACCACTAAAAGAAAACATACACTGCAAATAAAAAATCTAAAACATTTACCTTCATCACATTCTTGCAGGGGGGCTACACCCCACATGCACCCCCCATTGGGGGGCTTTGCCCCATACCCCCCATAACTTAAATATACCAACTCTGAGCTCGCACTACAATGTCAACAAGAATGGATTTCTTGTTCCACTCAAGTTGGACTGACGACTATTTGGAAGTCAGCATGCTGACGTGTCCATCATCTGACACGTCAAGTGTTTTGGCTCAGTGTTTTGTGTGTCGGTCTACTGAGATTTCGATAATCTGAAGTAGACCCATATATGTATATATATCTATATGTATGCATATATACATATATATATATATATATATATATATATATATATATATATATATATATATGTATATATATATATATGTATATATATATATATATATATATATATATATATATATATATATATATATATATATATATATATATGAATATGTGTGTGTGTGTATATCTATATGTATAGATATACATATATATATATATATATATATATATATATATATATATATATATATATATATATATATATATATATATATATATATATATTTAAAATATATATATATATATAAAATATATATAATATATATATATATATATATATATATATATATATATATATATATATATATATATTTTTTTTTTTTTTTAATATATTTTTCATATATATGTATCTCCATATTGCCCTGGGGCCTATACAAGCCTAGCCAAACAAGGTTCCCTGGCTTTCACCACCCAAGAAAATTATATTCCTGTGCCCCTGTTGAGCAGAGCCATAGCAGTGATCCCTGGGGTGAATGTTCTATTTCCCATCCAACTGTCAAGATTTCTCTTAAAAAGGGCTAATGAGTTGCTTTGCTTGACATGAATGGTCATGCTATTCCAGAGCAAGGGAAGTATCTTGAATAGGAGATCTATCCCTCCAGCATGTTCTGTTTATTGTGGTGACAAGGTTTAGGTCCCTGGAGTGTGTGGGTCAGAGAGATTGGGATTGCTTTGTACGTTAGGCAGAGGTCGCCTCAGAGTAGGTGATATGCGACAGAGTAGAGCTGGAGTTTTTTGAGAAAGTCGGCATATGGCATCTGTTTGAGGCTTGTAATCCTCTTAGTGAGGTATTTCTGTGGCCTTTCCAGCTGTTGCAGATGTCTTGTGAGGTACATGCCAAATGGGGCATTGTACTCTATGATGGGTCTAATAAGGGATGAGTAGAGAGGAACAATGACCTCTTTTTCTGGAGGAGAACCCCTTTGTGATGAGGTGTACCATGTAGAAGGATTTCCTGACTACTGTGGCATCATGATTATCAAAGGACAGACTATTATTCATGTGTGTCCCAATGTCTTTTATCACACCTTTGGTAATTTAGTATTCTACCGCCTATGTGGTAGTTCATGGGTACGATATTTTTCCCGAAGGGGATGACAATGCACTTCTTGTCATTGAGCTTTAGGCCATGACTTTGACACCAAGCATCAGTCTCAGTGAGGCCTCTTTGTAGAATGTCCTCATCCGTAGGTGAATCGATTATGGCTCCTAGTTTGCAGTTGTTTGCGAATTCCATTAGCCAGAGACCAGCTCTATTAGCCTGGACTTGAGAGAATTAGATACCGTACAGGAGAAGACCCAGGACTGAACCCCGTGGTGCTCCACTTGCCACTCATCTGAAGTCTAATTTGGAATTGGCTACTTTCACTGTGTGGGTTCTGTCAGTGAGCCAGTTGGCCACCCACCTTGTGACATATGGATTTATGCCTAGTCCGTTTAGTTTATCTATAATGCCAGAGTGGGGAATGGTGTCAAAAGCCTTGGCGAGGACAAGACAGGCTGTGCGCACCACCTTACCCTCATCTATGGCTCTGGTGACTGCTTTGATGAAGTCAGTCAGGTTTAGGAGGCATGATCTACCTTTTACAAACCCAAACTGAGTGGGGTCCAGAGTTTGGAGGTTATCTATGTCTTTGTTTATAAGCTCTAGGATGACGTGTTCCATGGCCTTGTAGACCAGGTGCATCAGGCTAATGGGGCAGTAGTTCCCGGGGTTTGTGGTGGCACCCCCTTTGTGAAGTGGGATAAAGGTCACTGTATGCCATTTCATAGGCACAAAGCCTGAAGTGAGGCTATGATTGAACATGGTACTTAGGTGGGCTGCCAGTTCGTTCTGTCGTTCATGCAGAACACAGCCTGGGATGCTGTCCGGTCCCATGGATGCTGTGTTCTTGGCTTTGGAGAGTGTGGTGTTTACATGTGGGGCCATGATTTCACAGGCTTTGTAATCATTCGATATCGGGATGTGCTTTTGGGGGGTGAGGTGGGGTGAAGTTAGCACAGAAGTTGTCTGCAAGGATGTTGGCAATATCAGTTGGTGCGGTAAATGTAGTGTTATTGTGCTGTAGTCAGAGCAGATCTGAGTGTTGCCATTGAGATTCTTGACATAGCTGTAGAATGCTTTGTGGTTGTCTTTAGAATTCATGGCAATTTTATTTTCGTAACTAGCTTTGGAGGATTTTATAAGGGATCTCAGCTTCTTGCTGACTCTGATCAAAGAGTTCATGCAATCATGTGATTTTACTCTTTTTTTGCAACCGTTTCTTCCTTCTGTTGTAGAGCTTATTTACAGCAGGGGACCACCAGATTGGCTTCCTTTTTCTGGAGGATAGCATCTTGGTTCTGTTGGGGATAGCATGGTCCATGCACTTGTGTATGTGCTTATACAGTGCATTTGTATATGATTCAGCAGTCGTGCCACTATTTTCCATCTGTGTGGGTGTAATGAAGTTTGCCACTTCTGACTTAAGAAGCATGAAGTTGGCTTTAGAGAAGTTTTTTTATGGTGGTTTCCTTAATGGGGAGGGGAGTGAGATATGGATGCCTAGGGTGATTAGCTTGTGGTCAGATCTGACCAGCGAGGTGTTGACCACTGACATGGAGCATCTGTTACCCATGTTGGTAATGACTAGGTCTGGGATGTTGCTACCCCTGGTAGGGGTATGGACAAGCTGGTCCAGGGCATTGGAACTGATGAATTCCAGAAAACTTTGGGCAAAGGAGTTAGTACATAAGTAGTTTCCCAGTTGATGGAGGGGTTGTTGAAATCTCCCAAAATTATGGTATTGGGCTGTACCTTGATATTATCCAGTATGTCGTGAAACATGGAGTGGGGGTCCTGGGACATGGCGGGGGATCTGTAACATGCTACAACCTGTATTGCAGTCTTGCCCAGTGTTAATTGCACTTGGATAATTTCAAAGGCATTATGTTGAGCAATTAGCCTGGAGGTGTGGATATCCTTTATGAATATGGACACGCCTTCTCATTTAGTATTTCGGTCCAGGTTAGGTGGCCGAAAGGTGTGGCAAGAATTGTAGGCTGGTAATTCAGGGGTGCTCTCTGGAGCCTTAAACCAGGTCTCTGTCACTTCACAGATGTCAATGTTCTCCATCTTAAGGAGAGCCTCAGGTGTGTGCATTTTGAGGTTTAGACTTCTAGCATTGAGTAGCATTACCCATAGATTTTGCTTGTTTATGTCTACTATGGTGGTGCATTTGACGTTTGAGCCTTCCCTAAAAAAGCCACTATAGGGGTGACAAGAGCCTTAACCAGTATCCGGAATCCCAGCAACAACAGATGCAGGCCATCTCTGGCAAAGCATCATGGCCTGTCGAGTATGTTGTCCCAGGTAGACAGATACTGGATCCCCTTTGAATGACACTACAAGCTTAGCCAATTGTTGAAGTCAATCATTTTGTCCTTGTACTGTGGTATCATTCTTGGCGATGGAAGGATGCTACTCAGGGCTAGTGTCATACCTGCCTGGGCCCCATGGTCACAGAAATATATATATATATATATATATGTATATATATATATATATATATATATATATATATATATATATATATATATATATATATATATATATATATATATATATATATAAATAAGACCTGAATGATTCCACAGAGCTTTTTCCCTACTGTTGAATGACTCTACTGCATGATATGTTTGAAAAAGCTTTAGAAATTCCTGTAGCTTAAGTGGTGTAGTGGAACATGTCTCTGACTGTAATGTACAGGGTCCATGGTAGGGCTGATTATTTTGTTGCTAGTCAGAAAAGTGGCTGATGGAGACAGAGTGGTTAAAGCAGTTTTACACCTGCACTAATTCCTTTAAAAGAAAATAAAAAAAGGTTATAGGACTGGTGAGAAAGGGGGCACGCAGTGGGACAAACAATATGACAGGTAGCTAGGGATGTGCAGGATGGGTGTAGGGAAGGTCCATAGCTGTCCATTTCTTAGACAGCAACAGCTGTGCATTTCTACATAATTTGGAGGTGAATTTGGACACACATCACAGAGAGAGGGGTGAGGACAACAGAAATATGTTGTCAAGCCAATTGGACCGGATTGCATGTGTCCAGTGAACCCCTGTGCAAAATGGACAGCTATGTATGAGGGAATAATCTTTTGGGGGACAGATGCTCTTTTTTTCTTTCTTAAGGTGAGAGTGTGATGTTGGGGAAGGATTGTTGGTACATCTGGGGAGGTAGGTTGGGTAGGGAGACAGACAAGACACACAGGACAGCAGACAGGGGTGGTCTATGGCACATGTGGTGGGTAAACATATTAGACGGGGAGGGTGTTCAGGAATCAGAAGCCCATGAGCCCCCATATGGATGCGGTGGGACTGACATCTCCACCTGTATCCAGTAATGACTGCACCTTTACAGCCCCAATGGGGCTATTGTCTTGTACCTCACATACATATATCTTATACAGTAGAGGCCCCCAGACCAATCCTTGGGGTATACCGTTGTGGATGACTGTACTATTAGAGGTGGGTTCTACTACTTTAAGCGAGTAGCTACTATCACTGGACCAGTTAGCTACCCATCTGGTAACTTACAGTTTGGTGCCTAGCTGTGTAGGCTTATGTATCCTGTCCACTTGGTGATTAGTGTGAGAGGATTGGGCTAGGTGAAGGTAGGCATTGTTCACCATCTTTCCCCTCATCCCTGTGTTTGTTGATCTCTGCAGAGAGGTCAATCAGGTTTCACAGGCCTGATCTCCCTTTGACAATACCATAGTGCATGGGCCTAGCCATTTTGATGTTGCCAATGTCCCTGTTCATAATTTCTTTAATATCACCTCCCATGCCCTTATAGAGCAGGCTACTTAAGCTGATGTGCATCATATTGGTTGGGTTTGTGGAATGCTCCACCTTTGTGTATAGGGATGACAGTGGCTGTCCTCTGTGCAGGTGAGATGACATGGGTGCTCAGGCTGTAGTTGACTACCCTGCGGATTGGATCTGACTGCTCATGCATGTTCATGTGGGATGCAGCCAGGGATGGTATCATGACTATGGAGACCTCTGTGTGTTGCCTTTGAGAGGGCATTACAGACCTGCTTCCTGATGATGAAGGAAGGGGGGCAGGTACTGTACATGCACATGTGTACCACTGGGGGGAGAGGGGGTGGTGTTCCCATTTCACCTGTCTGCAGCCGGTTGCCTATATCTATGCCATATGTGTATGTGGTGTTATTGACCACCACTACAGAGCATGTGTGGAAGGTCTAGTGATTTTCCTTGGTAGATGTGTCCGATTTGCACTCAAAGACATCCTTAGGGTACATCACATGTGCCATTATTTGCTTGTACAGACCAAGGTGACATTGCTTATGATGAGGCACTTGTTTCTTCTTGTCCCGTCCACCAATTATTTCCACCTATTATGGTATTTGTGTATTGTTGCCGTCCACCACAGGTGTTTACCCTACCTTGAGGAGGATGATGTGTCCTGTCAGGTACTGCTGAATCCATACAATTATGTGAGTGCCCACATAGTATTTTGGTGCAGACCTGGGCACTGCTGCTAGTTCCAACAAATGGGATGTTGGCTGTACAGCTACTTCTACCTACTCTGAGGGGAATTATAGTCATTTGTATGCAGTTCATTCTGTTTGACACTGTAAAGGAGGGAGCAGGGGAGATGGTGACCTGAACAGTGATGGCTATGTGGTCAGATATTACCAAGGAGGATGGCACTGTGTGAGTGCTACAGTGGCTACTCATGTTGGTTAGGACCAGGTACATGAGATTCCCACAGGCCAAAGGAGTGTTGACAGGCTAATCCACTGCATTGCCATTGACAAAGCCAAGGAATCTATGTGCATTCATGTTCAGGTGGCATAGGTCAGGCACACTATGGTTGGGTATTTGAAGTCAGCTAGGAGCAGAGTAGATGATTGAATCCTGACAGAGGCCAGCAGGTCCCAATAGGTGTGGTGGGTGTCTATAGTCATGTTTGCAGGCCTGTAGCTAGCTATGAATTGAGTACATGTTTTGACAACTGTTAACTGCATTCGGGATGTCACCCATGCAACATACTATTTGTCCAGCCTGGAGGTGTGTATGTGTGGGCTTATGTTCAACACTCCACCTCCTGTGGCTTTGCAGGCCTCCATTTGGGGTCTACCCATATAATGGGATGAGTGACCTGGCAAGGTTGGTGTGCTCTCCACAGCTAGAAAGCAGGTGTCAGTGACTGCACAAATGTTAGCATCCTAAAGGACAAGGTACACTTGCATTGACATGGGTGTCATGGTAAGTCACTATGCTCCTGTTAGAGCAAGACATCTGCACAAAGGCACACATCAGTGGTGGGCAAAGGCCAATAAACAGTGTCAATTTATGAATCCAGCTGAAAAACACTTAATTGCCAGCAAAGACGGTGTCACATTCACATGCGTATTCTGCAGAATATGACATCTGACAATGAAATGTATGCTAATGTGTTATGACTTCAGTCTTTAATGGGTTGCCAGTGATGTGCCATACAATAGTCAACTGTCTGAGGCATTGACTACAAATATGAGGTAGACATGTGGTCAGTCTGCAATACTCTGGAGAGTTGTCTGGTAATGGTTCATTATATCACATACAGTTCAACACACACATCTGCACCTGTCATGTAGTATACACATACCCTATGTACATCTCTTACATTTGTAAGGCAAGCATATGTATCAGAGTAGCATTCACAAGTGACAGATGAGTAATTACAACATCCCAGATAGCTGGCCTACCAGTGATACACTCAGTATTGGACAGCATAGAGCCCAGTAGTAGTCATGAGCTGACCTTTGCTGGGGTGACTCTGGGGCCAGAGATGTGCTCCATGTCAACACAGACAGGGCAAGCACTAATGGCCATAGGTGCTGGAGAGCAGCATTTGAGTCAAGCAGGTCTTGTTTCGGCCTAGTGTTTAATGTCCCTTTTGACATCATTGCATCCCCCTTCTGCATTCAGTTACATGCTCACATGATTGACATACCTGTTATACTGCTCAGGAGTTCCCTCACAACAATGCAAATGGTTAGGTTTGTGTAGTTGCAGTCTGTTTTTGTGTAGACGGGCTGAGACCTGTGTTGCATAGGCAGCAGCTTGCTTTTTGTAGGTACTGCTCATAAGCAGGTGATGGCATGTGCACCAATCAGTGTCTCCCACTTGCTACTTTCATCCAGAGCAGCTATGTTGTCATTCCATTTGCCAATGCCATAGCAACACTGTGCTATAATTACAGGCTTCATGTGTGCCATGCCCATTTTCCTTCCCTGTATGGAGGACATTATGGAAGTGAGGGTGCTACAGCTTCACAGATAGAAGGTGGGAATACCTCTCAAGAGAGGACATGTGGAGACAGCCCATCAACATGGGGAAAAACGCTCCAGAATTGGGTACAATTTGCAAGTCAGTAGTGTTGTTATATACATAGAGTGTTGCTATTTTAACAGGGTTCATCTGGACATGCATTTTCTGTGTGACTTGACGTCTGACAGTGATATGTCTGTGACATACTTCTAAACTGTGCTAATGTCCACACACTGCCCAAGGATTCACTTGTCATGTTTGGTCTGTTCCTCAGACATCTGTTTTTGTGGAAGCGGTGGAATACTGTGAGGAATGTGGTCAGAGTAACTGTTGACATTCATTGGTGTTTCAGACATTATATCCTTCAGGGATGTTATGTTAGAACAAAGCCTGTGACACTGTTAGCTGTTTCAGTTTGTAACACCATTATGTGAGATATGTCCCTCTTCCTGGCCCCCTCCCTCCCAAGTATGTCATACTTTGTTCAGATTTCTTGCAGTAAGAGGGTCAGGGGTACGTGATATTATTTATTGACTGTGCTCAAGGTCTCATCCCATTGACTTAGCAGACTCCTGGATATGGTATTCAGTAGTGGCCATGAACAAGGTCTCATACCCTGGACATTCTGTACAAATCTGTACATATGAGAGTTTTGTCTGTCTGGGCATTGTGAATCAACTGCCAAGATTGTGTATCAGTGTTGTGTGTAGATGTTTTTTTTGGCTGGGTAGGGATAGTAGCAGATGTGAGTATCACAGATCCTTTTTCTATCTGACTGTGCATGCTGATATGGCTGCTGGTGGTCTATCAGGTCTCTATGTTTGTTGGGGCAGACTGAGCAAGGTCCTGTAACACCTCAGGAATTCCAGTACACTGTGAGCTGGGCCAATATCTGTCAGTGTATTGTGTGGCTGTGAATCAGCATATATTCGTTAAAACAGTTGTTCTACTCTAAAGTTCATTTGGAGTACTGGTGTGTTGCTGTGCCTGTGGTTCAAATGGTTGTGGGTGGACATTTATGCACCACTATCTGCTTTTCCCTACTGTTCCACCCCTGTAGTGCATGATATATTTGGATTTACATGGGTAATTGGCCAGATCTGTTTTGAGTTAGTGTCATGTTGGTCTTACTGTGGTTCAGAATGTGCTGGGTGACATGGTTGGTGGCTATCACAGGTTTTTCCATTCTGTTACATGACTGCGGTCATACCTCTCCACTGTCCAGATATCTAGACACTGTCCTGATTTGTGGTTCATATGTTTTGTCTGTTGGCCACAACAGTTGTGGGATTCTGAGAAATCACTGAGATGATGTGAGCATTGACATCACTAAATTTTGACATTCATTTGTGTTTCAGCAGTGGCATCTGTCTGATATTGTATGTAAAAGAACACAGTGCCACTCTAGCAGACTTCTACTCATATGACACCCATATTTCAAATATGTTACTATTGTTTGCCCTTTATCCTCCCCCCTCATTTGTTAGGCTTTTTGCAGACATGTTGCAGTAAGAGGTTGGTTATCTGTCTATATATCTCTGTATGACAAAAAAAAAAAAAAATATATATATATATATATATATATATATATATATATATATATATATATAAATATTGCTATAAATATATATATATATATATATATATATATATGTATATATATATATATATATATATATATATATATATATATGTGTGTACACATATACATATATATATATATATATATATATATATATATATATATATATATATATATATATGTCTATAACAGTACTAGGGATATATAATTCCTCCTTATGTTGAATGACTGTTGTGCATGATATGTTTGTAAAAACATTGCAAATTCCTACAGCTCAGATGGTGTAGAGGTATGTGGCTGTGATTCTTGCACTTAGGATCCTGGGTTTAAGATGAGGAAATTATTATTTCTTCATGAATGTTAAATGACCAGAATGAATGATATGTTTGTAAAATCAGATGCAGATTTCTACAGCTCAGATGGTGTAATGATACGTTGCTGAGATTGTAGTTCACAGCATCCTGGGTTTGAGAATTGGCAGGACTGAGTATTTTGTTGCCAGACAGAACAAGGACTTATGGAGACAGAGTGATTAAGGCACTTTTAAGCAGTTGTAAGTGGGTTTGCATGATTTTGAGCAGTGCTAAGCATTGCTAAGATATGGATAAACCCTCTTAGCTTTACTTAGCACCACTTACTCCCGCTTACACCCTCACTAATTTTCTTTAAAGAAAAGAAAAAAAGGGTGATAGAAAAATGGGGTAAAGCAGAGGGTACATTATGAAAAGTAGCTAGGGTTGTGCGGGATGAGTGTAGGAAAGGACCATAGCTCTACATTTCTTCGGCAGCAACAGCTGTGCATTACATGTATAAAATTTGGAATTTACAGCCTCACACCCCAAAGGGTGGGGTGTTGGTAACAGACATTTGCAGAGTTATCAGTGGGTTGATTGATTTTTTTCACTGTGCATATGGGCAAAATGTAGAGCTATGTATGGGGAATTTTTTTTGTGGGACAGATGCCCTTTTTCTAATGTGAGAGTGAGATGTGGGGGAAGGGCTGTAGGTATGTTTGGGGAGGTAGGTTGTTGGGTGGGATAGGTTGCACTTGCAGACAGACAAGACAGCAGACAGGGGCAGTATATGACAAATGAAGAGGGTAAACACCTTTGACAGGGAGGGTGGTTGGGAATCCAAAGCCCATGAGCCCCCAAATGGATAGAGTGAGAATGAGGTCCCCATCCATGAGCATTCACCACTGCTCCTTCGCGGACCTAAAGGTGGGCATGCTAGAGGAGCTGGACGGGGGTGGTGGCCTGCCCCTCAAGGTGTGCCAGGCGGCCCTCAATATGGGGCAGCTGCCCACCCAACTCTGTTTGGATGGCACTGCACACCAAATCCCGGACCTGACTGTGGGTGACAAGCTCTTGTCCACTCCCGCACCCGGAGGGGGAAGAGCCCCATCCCCTGAGGCAGTTCCACCCAAAGGTGGTGCAGGACCAGCGAACATGGAAGGCCCATGTTGGGTCCCAAACATGCTGGGGCCTGCTGCCATGGACCAATGAGGTGGGGCAGGTGGATCCGCCTGGATCTGCCTTCCCAAACGTCCTGTGGTGTTGCAGTTTTAAAGAATATGTTGGTTAGTCATGAACAACACATTTCCAGATTAGTTATAACAGCATGCATGGGTGTTCCAATTAACCTCATAAAACAGATTTGAAACAGTTGCATAGCAAAGTGAACACATGCATAAATGGAACAACAGTATGCATTGTAACAGCATGCCAGTAACATTGATGGCAACAGGCCATCAACAATGGTATTTGAACAAGGTATGTTAACATGCAAACAATCAGATATATGAAGAATAATATAACACAAGTCCCAACATTAGGTTTGAAATAAAACATACCCATAGTAGATTAATTTTAGTATTTATCCAGATCAGGGGTGGGAAGAGAGACATAACATCCATTATCAACTGTTTATGCTTCTGTTTTCCACAACAGTACTGCTCAATACTCTATGGGTCTACCCTCACTTTACATCTTCCTATGGCCCATAGCTTCTGTAGCACAAACATACCTATTAAACTGTCAGGCTGGAATGGTATGGGGCCAACTGTGACAACTGTGGGTACATGAGCCATAATTAACTCATCAAGTGATGTTGACATCCTACAGAAAGGCCTCACTGAGACCATTGACTGGTGTAAGAACCATGGCCTTAAGCTCAATGCCAAAAAATGTGTCATCATCCCCTTTCAGAAAAACCTGGTTCCCATGAATTACCACATCGATGGTAGTCCACTGAACACAGAAGGCGTCATAAGAGATCTGGGAACACAGGTTGACATCAACCTCTCTTTTGACCACCACATTGCTACTGTGGTCAGAAAGTCCTTCTATGTGGCACATCTCATTACTAAGGGTTTTGCATCCAGGAAGAAAGAGGTCATTGTCTCCCTCTACTTTTCCCTCATTAGGCCAATCATCGAGTATAATGCCCCATTTTACATGTACCTCACTAAACACCTGCAACAACTGGGGAGGCCGCAAAAGTGCCCCACAAAGAGGATCTTAGGCCTTAAATACTTGTCCTATATGAACAGACTCAAAAAACTCCAACTATTTTCTATCTCATATTGCCTACTTAGAGGCGATCTCTGCTTGACTTACAAAGCCATGTCTGACCCAGCTCTGTTAAAAATGCTACATCTAAAGAAATCCCAATCCCTCTGCACTACATGCTCCAGAGACCCCAACCTCATTACCACAATCAACAGAACAAGCTGGAGGGACAGGTTCATAACCCAGAGACTGCCCATGCTATGGGATAGACTTCCCATAATTGTCAAGTGGAGTGCCTCATTGTCCATCTTCAAGAGAAATCTTGATCAGTGGATGGGAAATAGAAAATTCACTGCGGGGATCACTCCAGTGGCTCTATTCGACAGAGACACTGGGAACTAAGGTCAGGTGGCACGATGCCAGGGCAATCCTATGGGCTAGGCTTGTAAAGGCTCCAGGGCCAATAGCCTAGTACACACCTATGAACCTATGACTAGAGGGGATTCAAACATGTTTGGGTTACATATCTGGCACAGGAGGGGTATCCTGAAGTGCTGTTATTTGAGTGTGCTACTGGCACATTTCAACTGGTTTCCTCTCTGTGTCCAGGGTTATCGGCAGCAGTGACCACTAGCCATGACAGTGTGAT
Organism: Protopterus annectens; assembly: GCF_019279795.1. Taxonomy (NCBI): domain Eukaryota; kingdom Metazoa; phylum Chordata; order Ceratodontiformes; family Protopteridae; genus Protopterus; species Protopterus annectens. The sequence goes on from NC_056739.1 coordinate 662,669,428, forward strand.
ACTTGAGAGACATGTATCGGGAAGAGTGGATGTTGTATGTACCTATCCTGCTGTGATTTGTAGGCAAGTGGTGGGACAGTTGAACAGTTTTACACAGTTTATTAGTATACCTTTCATACTGCTACTACCATTTCCTTACCTGCACAACCTGTGGAGAAAATATCTGTTAACATTACTCGACTGTTTTTACATTTATTCCTGATTTCCTTTTGTGTAGATATGCACACATCTTAGTAACACTCCCTGGATTCGAACTGTGTCTGCGGGTGCAAAATTAACAAATAATCTATTTCTCATCACATTGAGCTAGTGGGCAACTGCTGTTTCTAGTTTCACTGGTTTCTGCCTAATAGTCTCTTGGTTAGACAGTCTGAACTTGTAATCCTGTGATGCATGCATGACAGATAGTTATTGTACTGTACATTCATCCTTTGGATTATTACAGTCTGGAAAACAAATGTTAACACAAGGCAATGCTGGATGGAACACAATTTAAACCTTTACACATTACTATTCAGGGTTCAGAGATTAGTGCAGTATATATTTCACATTTCAGTTATATCTTGTTTTGCAGCTCCGCCATCTACTGTTTTCTTACAGCAGGTTTACAGAAGAAGCTCAGTTAATGTATGCTGTCACAACCACATTTGCTGTGAAGTATCTGTATACATTTTGAATGTCTACAGCAACATACCAGAATAAACACAACAGTTTGTTTTAGGTAGTTTTATTACACATCAATATTAGTCTGTCAAACATTTTTATTTATCCAGTTCACACAGTAACAGTATGCCTACTAGCAGTAAGCAATGTACTCTTTGTTAGCTATTTGAACAATACACTGCAAACTAGATTTGTACTCACCAGCCTGTTGGCACAGCCTCAACAGTCTGTCACCATGGACTTCCATGTTCATAGCCCTCTCTGCTGCAGCTGTAGAGGAGAGAAAAACATTATGCATACCTGTCTATCACATTCTGAGGCTAGTATTTGCTAAAACCTACTTGCTAATGATACTTATTCACTACTGGAGCATTCTGTGTCCAGGCAACTTAGATCCACTGGGCCAAGAGCACCCCCTTCCTCCGATTTAGGTCAGCATATTGGTGCCATACCTGTTCACCAGTCTGGGGGATGCTAGTAGCACTGGTGAAATCACGTGCGAGACAGTCCCAGGCCCCCATTTTCTATTGTGAACCCTGGTACTGACCCTACAGCAGTCTCTCATCATGGTTTTTGACAAGGAGTCCAGCCATGACCCTGGACTCCTGAATGCTGCAGTGCTGCACCTAAAAGCGTGCTCCCTCTCCAACACCAGACATGTTCCTGCAGAGATCAAACTAAACAGGTTATAGCTGTATTCCCACCTACACGGTTTAAATAAGGCCATATTCCCACCCTTTGCCATCACTGGAACATTTAGAAAATGAGGAGCACAGCTTAGCAATGTGCAAACCCACTAAGCTGGGTTGAACAGTGCTTAAAGAGGTAATTGATGAGTACTGTTTAACAGTGGGCAAATCCACTTTGCTGAGCTACCTGCTGCTTAGCAATCGTGTGTAAGTGATGCTTAAACCTGGTAAGCATTAGCTGGGCATTGCTGACCATTGCTTACTTTTCATTTTAAAAAAAATATTAGGATGATGGATTCATTTAGTAGGTGTATATGATTTTCTTTACATGATATCCCTCTATGTGCTTTCATTACATTAGAAAGGGGGGTGACTATACTGTATGGGACACTTGTGTATACATGGGTGATTTCACATCTTAATACTGTTTTTCCCATATAAAAACATGTTTCCTGGCTTGGTACTCAAACTGTGAATGCCTGCATGCAAAGCCAAGACTCTAACCACTACACTATCTCAATTTAAGAATTTTACCTCTATATTTCTAGTTATCTCCTATGGGATGTGTGACACCCATGCCCTGGCCCAGCAATCAAGGAGCCTCAATCCTCACCACTAACAACAGAGAGGGTGTCTCATATAAGAGAAAGGATAACAAATACACACAGTAAAGTGCAACATCCCTTAAGAGCACACAGAGATCACAGTCAGTCTGTGGCTGGTTGCTCCCTTGCTCTCCAGGACTCCAATAAGACTCCCCACTGGCACAGCTATAGGGTCCAGATCTCAGCCTAGCTGGCAAGCTAAGTTCCAGTACCCTCTCTGTCCAACCAGTGCTTCATGTCCCTGCCCAAGTAGCTGACACATACACACTTTGAGATAAGTATTTATACAACTTCACAGACACTCCTGGGAAAGGCTGACACAGATTCTCCAGCTGTGCCCCTATACCCAGACTATACAGTAGTAATTACTGCCACCACCAGCTAATATTTATCAGCTACTAAAAGACCCTTAAAAGGGTGTCTAATTATTGCTGTGCAATATTATTAGCTAATAGTAGTGTAACTAAGCAATCAAGGCTTATTGGAAGGGCTTATTACAGGATCACTTATAAGCATGCAATGTACTCTAGAGCTTAAATTATCTCTACATAAACCAACCACAGTTAAAATGTTTTAAAAATATTTAATAATAAATACTAGAAACACAAGACAATGCTACTACACCACAGTGCTATTCAACAGTCCAGAGAGTACACAGAAACTTATAATTCAGTAGTACAGTTTTGACATAACAGAAAAACACTTAGTCTAAATGTGTCTGATTCCTAGCTATTGCTACAAGAAAACATACTTCTAAAGTAATTTACTTACATAGAGCAAGGCAGTGCTGAGTTGAATAGTCAGACAAAAATGCTTAATAATCTCTGGTTCTCACTGTTTAAATTGAAACTACAGTTCTGCTAAACATTACATCATCTTTTACACCTTCCTGGTTCCCAGGCCACACAGAAACTGCATTTACATTTGTTTACACTTAGAGCAATAAAGGGCATTCTACATGTAAATTCTGGTCAGGGTGCCTAGAGAAGAGTTGTGGTATTTTATGAGGAAGTCGGGAGTGGCAGAGAAGTACGTAAGAGTGGTACAGGATATGTACGAGGGTAGTGTGACAGTGGTGAGGACTGCAGTGGGAGTGACAGATCCGTTTAAGGTGGAGGTGGGATTACATCAAGGATCAGCTCTGAGTCCTTTCTTATTTGCAGTGGTGATGGACAGGTTGACAGATGAGATCAGACAGGAGGCCCCGTGGACTATGATGTTTGCAGATGACATTGTGATCTGTAGTGAGAGTAGGAATCAGGTTGAGGAGACTCTGGAGAGGTGGAGATATGCTCTAGAGAGCAGAGGAATGAGGTCAGCAGGACTAAGACAGAATATATGTGTGTAAGTGAGAGGGAGGGTAGAGGAATGGTGAGGATGCAGGGAGTAGAGTTGGTAAAGGTGGGCGAGTTTAAGTACTTGGGATCAACAGTTCAGAGCAATGGTGAATGTGGAAGAGGTGAAGAAGAGAGTACAGGCAGGGTGGAATGGGTGGAGAAGAGTGTCAGGAGTGATTTGTGACAAGCGGGTATCCGTAAGAGTGAAAGGGAAGGTCTACAAGAGTGTAGTGAGACCAGCTATGTTTATGGGTTGGAGACAGTGGCATTGACAAAAGGCAGGAGTCAGAGCTGGATGTGGCAGAGTTAAAGATGTTAAGATTTGCAATCGGTGTGACTAGGATGGATAGGATTAGGAATAGGTATATTAGAGGTCAGCTCATGTTGGACAGTTTGGAGAGAAAGAAAGAGACGAGATTGCGTTGGTTTGTACATGTGCTGAGGAGGGATGATGGGTATATTGGGAAAAAGATGCTAAGGATGGAGCTGCCAGGTAAGAGGAATAGAGGAAGGCCTAAGATAAGGTTTATGGACGTGGTGAGAGAGGACATGCAGGCGGTTGGTGTGACAGAGCAAGATGCAGAGGATAGGAAGAAATGGAAAGAGATGATCCGCTGTGGCGACCCCTAACGGGAAAAGCCGAAAGAGAATGATGATGATGATGAACTTTAGCCTTAAAACAATAGACAGGAAGCCTTCGTCTAGCCGGACTGGAGCTGAATTGTAAAACATCAAAGGCAGTGATGAAATCATTTTTATTTCAAAAGAAAGATTTGAAATGCTTGACTTAGTTTTCCTTACAGCAGATGACAATGTTGCTAAAATCTTGAAATTCAACATTTTACAGTGTTTTTTTTCATTTAAGAAACAAGCCTGTATTTTACATTTATATTTACAAATGCCAGAATTATGTATCAAATTCTATTTGGCTAGGCTGGCAACCTTCACCCATCTCTACCCAATCTTCACAGGATGTTTAAGCAATGCTAAGTGGAGGGCTGTAATGCACACACCCACTTAGCTATGCTTAAACATTCCTTAGCGTGTAAAAAAAATATTTATTATATTATTGTTATATTATTATGTTATATAGTGAGTACTGTGTTTTTTTGGCAAGTCATTGAGGACTGCAGTCAGGAAATAATGGCATACATTTGACTTTCAGGCTTCTATCCTTCAGAAATTCATGCTAATGCATATCCTGTTATCTATCCACTTTTCTAAGTTTGTGAGGGAAATATTTCAGTACTGGCCCTATTTATAGTGTTTTGCATCCCCATTATTTGTGTCTTTGTCCACATGGACTGCTGTAATGGAATAATGGCGTACATTTGACTTTCAAACTTCTATCCTTCAGACATTTCTGGTAATGCATGACCTGTTTTCTATCAACTTTCTAAGTTTGAGACAGCAATATTTAAGATGTGTGCCTTTTTAGGGCTTTTTCCCCAATTATTTGTGCCTTTGTACACATTTCCTGCTTTATCAGGTTGCAAGGTGTTGTATGGCACTTTTACAGTGCAGGGGGTGTGTCACAGAACCTGTCACACACCCCTTGCATTGCTTTCCTGCTGCTGTATGTATTTCAGTGTCTGCAGACACTGAAATGATCATTTATTTCATTTCAGTGTCCACAGACACTGAAATACTGCCATAATATTAGAGAACATCTTTAATATTATGCCGGATCATGTTTAGAAAGTGCCATATGGCACTTTCTGAGTGCAGGGGGTGTGTTCAATGCCCATGTACTACTTGAACATGCCCCCTGCACTTGTTCATGCTTCATGTCCATTTAACCTAATCAGCAGCATGCTTCATGAATATGCAAGGCACGCTGCTGTGGCTACATGGACACGAACAACTCCGTGCAGGAATAGCACTATTCCTGCACAGAGTTTATTGAATCCAAGGGCATGACTATCAACCCCATTCCCTGTCTATTTTCATTACTGTAACTATTTTAACTGGATTTTCTAAAAATTTCCTGACATTTACCTAACCAGCCTTTTCAAAAGTCATCAAAATCCAAGTTAGTGGTCGATAAAAAGTATTTCATTTGTTGAATGATTTACAATCAACAATACATGATAATTGCTGACATAAAATCAATTCAGCTTTATTACATACAGTTTTAAGTCACTCAAAGTTCTTATCATATTCAATCATTTGGAGGGAATGAACATAAACACTTTTGTTAAAACACTTCTGTGTGTCAGTCCTAGGGACTTAGAAGTTAAATTATATACTTGTATGGCATTAGGAGCACTTACTGAAAGTTGCTGAATAATTGGCTTCCTCCTCCACATCCGCACTGACTCTGCTGTCCTCTTGAAACTTTTACTGATCTTCCTCATTGGGTTCCTTGTTTGATGAAAATGCAGTTATGTTTCTGATTGGTCTGCAGAATTCTCTGGCCCTAATTGAAGACTATTTTGCTATTTCTGAGCCAATTATGTGAATATTCTTGGTGTATCCTCTGGTACAAAAATGCTCATTCTTTTTAACCTCTGACCTGCCCTTCATCTCAGAAACAGATTATTGAATGGGTGACTTGATTTAAGATTACCAGTTGGATAATCAATAGCTGACTCATAATCTTTAACATCCCACTGCAACTTTTTGTTTATGTTTCTTTATCTTAGCTTCATGGCTCTGTATCACAATGAATACATTGTCATAATCAGACTTTTTAAAAAATAAAATCTGAATGTGCCATAATGCCCTTATCTAAACCATTTAACTCCCTTTCTAATTTTTTTATTCTTGATCATCATTTGTAAGTGTCCATGAGCTCATAGCCTACACTGTCAAATAAGGCTTTAAGTATATTCTGTAGCCCGGAGTTTTCATTGTACCATTCAGAAACTTGTAAATCGGTTTTATACATTCATGAAAATAAATCTTATCCCATTGAACGTGGGTTTCATCTGGGTGCTCCGGTTTCCTCCCACATCCCAAAGACATGCTGTAGGTGGATTGGACACTCTAAATTGGCCCTAGGTGTGAGTGTGTGCATGTGTGTGCCTTCTGTAGAAGGTTGGGTACTGGGCTGGCAACTCAACACTGTGAAACTCCACTGCCAATCATGAGCGGACAAGGTGATCCGCTGTGGCGACCCCTAACCAAGAAAAGCCGAAAGAAGAAGAAGAAGAAATCTTATCCCATTGAAGCAATTTGTATTTATACATACATTTCTCAAATGTCACCAGGTTTAACAGATAAATATGTAATACATGGTTGGCTTAATTCTGAATTGGTGAAGCCATTGAATTTAGGGCCCTCCAAAAATGTATAAAAATCTATACTTTCATCTGACATTCTGTCCTTACTAAAGTTCCTTGTTTTTGTATCTTAACTGCTGCAGCAGAAACAATATATTTTTCTGTTCATCCTCCATATTCAATAGGTGCTAACCATTTAATATAGTCATTTAGATTTTTCATTAATGAACAGGAATCTTCCAATACAGTATGTAACATCAGTGAACTTGTTAACCCAATTAAGTCCTGCAAATCCATAGGTGAAATCTATCCACACTCAAATGAAACACTGAAAAAACAAAAATGGAACAAATTCACACAGTTCTTGCCTTGACTTCAGTTAGAATCAGCAGTGTGGAAAAGTGAATGCCAACAATCTAATTAAAGGAAAGTTTGTCACTGGTAGGAGTAAAAAAATCATCTAGGTAAAATTTTTCAGTTGTGAATTCTTTAAAACTCAGCACTGGCTGGATAAGTGAGACTAAAATTATAAATGACTTGTAATATTTATATTATACACCATCATTAGTGGATAATATCAATTAAAATCCATAAGTGTAACATGAACTCCACCAGTAGGAATGATCCAGAGTTAATACCTAGTAAACTTGTTTACATGTTAATAGATATATTATATGTTTTCTTCAGAGACTATCCCCCGGATTCACGAATCCTTCATGTAAGGCTAAATAAGTCTTACTCGGAGATTGCAGTTGAACGGTATGACATCAGCGTGCCATGCATATTCATGAGGGCACACTGACTCCACTCCAAGTCTAACACGGACTGTGCAGGAAGGCAGTGGGCGTGTCCGACTGCCGAGCAGTCCAAAGGTCCATGCCCCTGCAAGTGTCTGAATTGTGAAATGTCAACACACATGATCGGGTCCGCTCAAATGTCTATGTACCCAACACTACACTCCCTGACATTGTAAACCCCCAGTACAGTTATAAAAAGTAAAACTTAATTTTTTTTTTCTAATTCCCGATATAGCTGCCCGTATTTGCGCGTGTTTGCGCAGGTGTGCCCATTGCTTAGCTGCAGTTAGCAATCTCGACATTGAAGAGCATAATAAGGAATGTCTATGCAAATTAAGCCAAATAGCAATAGCATAGTGGTAGAGCCTTCGCACAAAGAGGAGGCATTCACGGTTCGAGTCCCACTACTCCCCTTTCTATTTTATGTTTTAAATTAGTATATGAAATTATTCCTGACATATATGATTAAAATTTTACTAAAAAGCATTGAAATGGCCTATGTATCAATGAACAAAATGTACATTTATAAAGAATCCTGACATATAATTGCCCGCAGTTAAGCAACGCTTTACCCAGCGCAATATAGTTGCCCATAGTTAAGCAGCACTTTACCCAGCACAATATAGTTGCCCGTAGTTAAGCAGCACTTTACCCAGCACAATATAGTTGCCCGTAGTTAAGCAGCACTTTACCCAGTGCAATCGGTTTGCATGGAGGTGTGCACCATGCCAACCAGTGCACCGTAGGGCAATGTGGAGCAATGTAGAGCAAAGTTTCCTAAACACAGCCACACCCCCTAGCCTGTCTGGACAGTAGTAAAATAAAAAGCAATGACAAGGTTCAAACCCAGGACACTGGGCACCATAATCAAAGTACTGAACCACTAAGCCATGACAGCTTAGGATAAACAGCCACTGTTAACATACATATACTTATAAATGGTAGATTAACCATTGCTAAGCAGGTCTGCAGTCAGCTGAGAATTTTCAAAAATGGCCAATCACAAAAATGTGCGGGAAATGCGGCATATTTAAGCCCCATAGGTGGGAATACTCGCCATAACTGATTGTAGCTCCCATCTGCAGTTAGAATGGCTGGAGCTGGAGAGGGTACTCGCTTTCGAGTGCAACGCTGGGCCATCGAGGAGTCAAAATACATGGTTTGTCTCCTTGTCCACTGTCAAGAGTCAAGACTCCTGCAGGGCCAGTTCCAAGGGACGGAGTACAAAGCAGAGGCTTGGAACCGGTTAGCTCATGATCTCACCAGTGCCACAGGCGTTCTTCAGACTGGTGAGCAGGTCCATCACCACCATGCTGACCTGAAGAGACAGAAGCAGGACCTACTGAGCCAATGGATACAGGAGTCCCGTGGTATGCAAGATGCCCCACTACTGAGTAGGCAGCCATGGAATGCAGTATATAAGATATGCTAATTTAGTCAATATAATGGATAGGTATGTCTCAATATCCCTTCATTTACTTCACAGCTGTAGGTGTCCGTGCTATGAATCAGCAAACCTATGCAGATAGGCTGCTAATGCTGCGCCACCAGGCAGGTTAGTAAATATTCTGCATGTATTGTTATATAAAATAGGTGAGAGAGCCTGAATGAAAGTGTTGTAGCCCAATAATACAGCCATAAAATGCCCTGAATAATTCCTCTGCATGTACTGTTATATAAAATAAGTCAGAGAGCCAGAAAAAGAATGTAGTAACCCATTAAGAAAGGTAAAATATGTCTGGAATAATATCTCTGCATGTACTGTCATATAAAATAAGTGAGTAAGCCTGAAAAAGAGTGTTCTAACCTATTAATAAAGGTATAATATGTCTTGAATATGTCTTCCGTATGCACTGTAATATCCAATAAAGGAGAGAGACTGTGGAAACGTGTGTAATATAATTAATAAAGGTATAATACTTGGAGTGTGTCTGTGTCACTTACTTTGAAATGTTGTTGTACCCTTGCATTATACAAATAGTACTGTTGTAATAAGTGCTGTCAACCCACAGTTGGGCAGTCCCATCTAAAGTGGTTGATGGAAGTGCCAGTAGCTGTGAAGCATATATACAGTCCTCAACAGTCAGATGCATGTGCCCTGTTCAAACACCACAATCTTGGTGGCCTGTTGCCACCAATAGTCCCTGCATGCTGTTGGAATGTCCACTGTCATTCAATATATGCATGTGTTATGCTTGCTGTTCAACTGTTGGTACCTTGGTGTGTTGGGTTAATGGGAATATTGCTGCATGCTGTTACAACTAATTTGGAATGCTGTTGTTTATGTTGTAATTAAACACACCTAATCACAGAACGTATGGGAAGACCGGTCCCAGTGGACCCACCTGTCCCTCCTCAGCTGGTGATTGCACCTGGCACCAGCAGGTCCGGTGCCCAGCCCGGGCTCCCCTCCTCCACTGGTCCTGTGCCACCTTTGGGTGGCAGTGCTGCAGGGGATGGGGCTCATCCCCCTGTGCAAGTGTGGGCAGAGAAGGGCCTGTCACCCTCCGAAGGTTCCGGGCTGTGGTGCGTAGGGAGATCCAGCGTTCAGTCACTGATCCCCTACGCCAGCTCAAGGCGAGAGTGGCACGTCTCACGGATGAGCCTGCCCATCTTACGCAGCCCCCAGCACAGCCACCCTCGGGGCTGTGAAGGTGCAGCGGTGACTGCCCATGGGTGGGGATCTTAGTTCCACTGTTACCATCTGTGGGCTCATTGGCTTGCAATTTCCAAACATCCATCCCCGTCAATTGTGTTCACCCACCCCATGTGTCATACTCTGCCCCTGTATGCGTCTTGTCTTGTCTGTTTACCTCCCCAATCTACCTCCCCAAATATACCTACTTCCTCTACCTCACTTTCCACTCTCACCTGAAAAAAGAAAAAAAAAAAGGCAATAAAAAATTACGCTGCATACATAGCTGCCCATTTCGCACACATGTCCGCTGGACATGTAAACTGATAATTATAATTGGCAGTACAACATACTTTGTTGTCTTCACCCCTCTCTCAGGGGTAGAAGGTTTCAAATTTCACTCCAAGTTATTGCATATGCACAGCTGTTGCTGGTAAAGAAATGGGCAGCTATGGACCTTCCCTACACCCGTCCTGCACATCCTGAGCTTGTTTCCCTACTGTCTTTCCCTCTTTGTGCCCCCTTTTTCACCACTTTCCTATCTCCCCATTTTCTTTTCTTTCAAAGAAATTAGCGTGGGGGTTAGCGGGAGTAAGCACTTTTAAGCAGTAGTTAGCAGGTTTGAGCGAGTGTATTGCTAAGCGTCACGCAAACCCGCTTACAACTGCTTAAAAGTGTCTTAGTCACTCTGCATGACAGGGCCCTTGTTCTGCTGAGCAGCAAAATAAAACACCTCTGTCAGTCTCGAACCCCAGACCTTGGACACACTAGACTGCATGAAGTACCACTAGGCCACAGTAGATTTACAACAAGTTGATGCTGTAATAAATATATCATGCATTACAATGAGTGAATGTAAAGGGAAAATAGGAATGTCATAACACAAATCTTGTTCTGTGGATCTTTACCAGCAGTTGTGGAATTGCATGACATGACTGTGAAAAGAGAACCAGCCATTCTAGCAGGAAATAATGTTACAGTAGCACTTTACAAACTCCACACAGTATCAGAGCAGGATAAACACTGGCATATTTGAATAGGGCAGAGGCCATACTTCCCAACTGTGACTGCTTTTCATGGATGTCCCTGATTCCTAAAGAAATGTTAGCTTTGTCCCTCAGAATCCTTCTGAAAAGTACTGACGGTAGGCCGAAGAGTGGGGAATTACACTTAATGAATAATGTCAATAAGTAATAGTACACACTGCATGCACGTCAGAAAAGGTGCATTAATACATATGCTCTGATTCTCTCACAGTCTCAACTTAATGTCTGCAATATATTACAGGTGTACCCCACTTATATGTACCTTTCCCTGAGGCTGTTCAAATATATACCTGAGTGTATCAGAGGCCTGGCAGAGGCAGAAACACACAGGCATTTCAGCTTGTCTGCTGTTACACACTCTGCAAATAGCTTTGGAACAAGTCCCACAAGCATACCCTTATGCAGGAGTACAACACAGAAATATCAAAGGATGTAGCCATGTACTGTTAGCAACCAACTGTGACAATGCCACTGTCCCAGTGCAGAAAAGACCGGTGTGGTGCACAGACAAAGAATAATAGGCCAACCTCTGGCTACCATCTGGATATGCCCACAAGTGGGAGCTACGCAGACAGACTACTTGCCTTGTTAGACTAACAGGTACACAGCAACCCTGTATGTTCAGCAAGATAAACATCACACAATAATATATAATGCTCTCTGTACTTCTGCACCCCTACCCAAAAGAACAATATACCTGTGTATTCAGGCTCTACCACGGATGTAGGAAGGCATACTCAGTACTGAAATGTGTCCCATTGTCTTGAGCAGCCCGTGCTAATGTCAACACAAATAAACAACAAACTGTTCAGAAGGGAGGAAATTAATATTTACCGTATAGTAGTTCACAAACAGTTCATGTGCCAGAGGAATACATTGCAATAATTACTTTTGTATTGCAGTTAATTGTCTAATTAGAAAATAAAGTACATACTCCCTTGTATCTTGTGTAAGCATGTGGAGGGGTGAGTAAAAGTCTACACTGACAAGTGTGTACTAGAAGCAGCAACATTCAGGTTTGAGTACAACATGCAAATCACTGGCTACAACACTAGCTTCAGAGATAAGAAGTATACCAACCTTCTGACTGACACAGCGGTGTCCACAGCAAACAAGCATGGGCCCCACTTTGGAAAACTGAAAGGGCTACGCCTACCTAACCTAGCATTTTATAGCAGTGGGTTGCTATGACAGTGAGTAGTGCAATTACCACACAGCAGGCAGCATGCAATTAGTAAATGGTGTGCACCAACTGGTGCAGAGGTCCTCACATGCACATGTGCAGATACCTAGAAAAGCAGGCTGTACTTGCTGTCTACACATGCAATAATCTCATTGCAGCAAGAGAGAGAGAGAGAGTAAGAGAGAGAAAGATAGAGACAGAGACACAGACACCGACAAAGACAGACAGACAGAGAAAGACAGAAAAAGAAAGAGCAACAGACAGAAAAGAAAAAGGAAAAAAAAAACATTTTCTTTAAAAACAAATGGAACACAGCAATACAAACGAAAGGTATGTAACACATATGTATTTGCTGGCATGTAGTAGATGTTTATGAAGAGTACTCTACATACTGTGAATCATCCATATGTGGCAGCAGTACGTATCTCTATGTATCTGTACATGTGCATAGGGCAAGGGACATACTGCAACTGTTTGTGAAGGGTGTACATATATATATATGTTGTTGAAAGTTGTTATGTGCATATTTCTATGTAGGTTGTAGTGTGTGGAAAAGAAAATAGCATGCAGTGCTGGTATATGACATGTGGTGGTTAAACGTTGTGGGTATGCTATGTCATTTTTGCAGTGTTGTAGCCAGTGAGGCCTGCTAAAGCTACATGGGCTGAGGACACCTTCAATGCAGTCTGCACAATACTGTGCAATATTATTATATAATTGTATATCTCACAACTGTCGCATAAGTGATATTCCCACCATGAATAGTGGACTGCATATGTACCTATATGTACATTTATATGTACAGCAATGGATGTTTATATGTATGTGTGTGTGTGTGTGTGTGTGTGTATAAATATATATATATATATATATATATATATATATATATATGTAGATATATAAATAGATATAATAAATATATATATATGTAGATATATATATATATATATATATATATATATATATATATATATATATATATATATATATATAGACATATATATATATATATATATATAAATATATATATATATATATATATATATATGTATATATATATAGATAGATAGAGGGAGAGAGACAGGGGGCATACTTACTGTGACAGGTGCCTGGCGACCAAGGTATGGACTGAAGCTCAGTTTTGACACTGCAGTGCCATCCCTTCTTGCCAGAACAGTGTACCCATTAACTGCCACATAGGTGGTAGTCTACCTAACACCGAAGGTGTGATAAGGGAACATGGGACACAGGTGGACAGTAGCCTCACCTTTGATAATCACAGTGCCACACTAGTTATATACTCTGTCTACGTGGTACACGTCATCACAAAATGTGTGTCATCTAGGGAAATATAGGTCAGTGATCCCCTCTACTTATCACACTTAAAACCCATTAGAGAGTACAATGCCAACTACAGCAACTGGAAAGGCCACAGACATACCTCAGAAAGAGTAATACCGGCCTCAAACAGATGCCCTATGCAGACTGACTCACAAAACCACATCTACACTGTGTTGCATAGAGCTTACCCAGAGGTGACCTCTGCCTAACATACTGAGCTATGTCACACCCATAGCTGTTGGACATCCTCCACGTAAACATATTACAATCCCTCCCAGATACACGCTCTAGGGCCCTACACCTTGTCAGCTCACTAATCAGCACACACTGGAGGGATAGAGTCCTAACTCAGAGAAATGCCATACTCTGGAACAAACCACCTATCAACAGCAAATAAAGCTCCTCATTAGCAGTTGTCATAAATACTCCTGATGATTGTTTTGGAGATAGGAAATACACCCCGGGCATCACCTCTGTGGCTCTGGTTGACAGAGGCAAGTGAAATTAAATTACATGTGTGTCAAAGGCCAGGGTAGTGTATGGCTAGGCTGCTGGAGGCCCTAGGGCCAATAGCGTATTACCTACCCATGACATGAAGCACACACACATGTACTTAGTGCAGTAATTGCTATGTGAGGTTGACTGAGTGTGATGGTGAATGTGTTGGTGAATGTGTGCAAGGTCTGTAAAGGTGTGATAGCTTAGTGTGAAATTGTTTCTGTCATGGTAGTTTGTGTCCTAGCTGTGATCCCAGAAAAAGATGTGTATGCTATTGCTAGGCAGAAAAAGTAGTATGGCATACGGTGTGACATAGTCCCTTGTTGTCGACTGTGGTGTCCCATTGTAGGCTAAAGCAATACATGTATGCTTAATAAGTGGTACTGCTGGTGAATCCAACTCCCATATGAACTGTAGTACTACCTGAAGCTGTAGGCCTAAACAGTGCAGTATGGTGTATGTTCACATTGCTTGGAAACACTGTTGTGTGTCTTCCCTGTAGTCCTCACAGATTACATACATCAGGCATAAGGTGTTGTAAGTAGTGACACACAGTGCTGTATGGTACACAGGTAAAGCTCATCTGGGTTGGCATACATTTGTGTGTTGTATGTATGTCTGATGTGTGTGTAATTATGCCTGTACCATGCCCTCAATCATATCTGTGTTACAGGGTATACGTGTGTATCTAGCAACATGTATAGTTTAGTACAGCAGTATGCCACCTATATCAACAACTGTGCACATATGTTAGGCAGGGGTTTGGCATCAAAGACTATTGTGGTATACTGGTAATACTGTAACTGTACTTTACATTCATTGCAATGCATGACATATTTCTTCATCCATTAGCATGATATATACCTCCTGTGGCTAGGTGGTGCATTGTGTCACATACAGTGTGCCATGCACTGTTGTATAGTCTTACATACTGGTTTCACTTTGTTGCTGTGCAGAACATGGTTTAATATATAGAATGTACCAGGCACTGTCAGGCAGTTGTGGGCTGAGCAGTGATATGTGGTATTCAAAGTGTGTATCTACTGACAGCCAATAGATTGCTATATATGGCATTTCATTGATGTTTGTACTTTAGAATGTTAAGTGTGCCACATGACTTGCTCACAATTATTGCTTTATTGTCTTCAAGGGACATGTCTCACAATCGCAAACCTGTGTATTCCCCTGAAGAGGAGGAAATAATCCTAGACGCCCTACTACAACATCACACCCTGCTGTTCTCCAGAACCAGCCAGGACCAGCATGGGCACATTGCACTGTGGCAAGATGTCCATCGGGTGAATGACGTAGGCATGCATAACCGGACTTATGAGCAGGTACACCATCACTGCAGTGATTTAATTAGACATGTCAGGCAGCATGCCTCCGATGTCCACAGACAACAGCTTGCCACAGGTGGTGGTGCAGCATCACATCCACCCCTCACCAGAGTGGAAGAGCTGCTCCTCAGCATGGTGGCTCCTGGCCAACCACTACAACAGACATGTGTCATCATGGAGGCCGGAGTCACCCAGCAAGTTGACTCAGAGCATGCAGGTAACATGGCATATCTGTAGACTACTGTCAGCTCGATTGTTAGAACATGCATATGTCAGATGTGTACTGTGTATTTAGAAGATGTGGAGCCTAGTGTCATGCAATACTGATAATTTGGTACATAATCTGTATGCCTGTGACTGTCACCTATTGTACTACTGTAAAATTGCAAACTCACAGCAGCAATGCCATAGTTGTTGACACTGACAAACTGTCTCATATCCTTGTAGGTCCCTCTCGTGTGATAGCAAGACAGCAGACCCATGCTGGTGAGTGTTCTACATTTAATTTAGCAAATAACATGTGCATGTCATAGGAGAGTTGTAGGCCATATACACATGTAAAACACCTACACATAATGCATGGTCTGCATGTTTTCTGTGGGACTATGCACATCCCAGTAACATGAGTAGCTGCCTCAAACACATGAAAAACACAGAGCATCCCAACCAAGTTGTGGTACACTGTAGTAGACATTGTATAGGCAGAGCCAATACACATGCACACAACATACACCACTTTGTCATACGCAGTAAGTGTTAATATGATACACACGGTGTATTTAAATACCTGCTGTAAGGTCAGACTCCAGTATCCCAAATGTCATCAACACAGCACACATACTATACCTGAGAGGTAGAGGCCTATCATGGGGTGGTGCAAAACACTTCAACACACAACACATTCATGTTAGGCAATGCTCCCTATTGAACACCTTACATACCCATGTAACAACTGCCTGTGAAATAGTGAATATAGCCAAAGTGGTGCAGGTCAGGTACAGCAAGATAGTTGCCAGTGTGGCATACATTAGTGGCCTTGAGTGACCACATGATGCTGCCTGATGATGGCTCATGGTACTACACTACATCCAGTTACAGTAACTACAGTACTACACATAGCATTCATTGCTATACACCTGACAGTTGTGTGCATCCGGCCATGGTATGTATACCTATGAGTGATGGTGCACTGGACATTGGAAAGCATTTCATACTTGCACAGAAATGTTGTGTCCATGTACACATTGTGTTCCAGGGTGAGGCCAATCATTGAACAACACACATGCATCAAAGACATGTACACTGTTATTAACAAGGACTCTCTACACTTGCACTGCATGCTGTTGAGCAACACACATCCTGCATGCTGACACGTGTGATAGGACTCTTTGGCTTGTGATAATGTACTCCACCATCAACCACTAATGAGTATGTTCTGTATTGCTGTTGGTGTGTGTGTGTGTGTGTGTGTGTGTGTGTGTGTGTGTGTGTGTGTGTGTGTGTGTGTGTGTGTGTCAACTTTACTGTGTAGTGTATTTGTGTGCATGTGTGCATGTGTTCATATGTGCATGTGTGCATGTGTGCTAACATCATGTACAGATTGTAAAGTGTGTTTCCTGTATTCCTCTCACAGGTGCTGAGGTTGTGTTGGTTGAGTTCAGCAGGGAACCTGAAGTCACTGCCACAAATAGTGGACATGATGATACATGTGTTGTGGCACAGGCAGGTTTGACAGTGTCTGTCATTGGTCTGCCAATCGATAGTACACAGCTTTCCACCCCATCTATGTGCACATTCATACTGCCAATACATCCCTCATCACCAATGGCCTTAGCTGAGGGACAGCATACATTAGGCATTGACCATGATAGTGGGATATCTATGTCACATGCATCCCCTCACCGCAGCCATACCCAGACTCCTGGAACGGTACCACATAGGCAGATGTCCAGGGGTTCTCGTGGGAGCACTGCTGGTCGTAATGTCCCTGGCAGACGTGCCCCCACAGGTCTTACAACCTAATGCAGGCGCAGGCACGTATGGAACGGTACACCAGACAGGGACTAAGGGTGCAGAGGGCCCATAACACCGCTATCAATGACAATATCCGTGACCTTGCCAGTGCCATCCGTAATTACACCGAGGTCATTGATAGACGTTGGGGGGACACACTATATGTCCTCTGCAATGTCATGTCCATGTGCCAGGACAGTGCAGGATGGCTGAGACATTGACGTGGATGTATGTCAGCAACATCATCAGCTGGCAGTCGTCGCGGATGACAAACAAGTCACAGCCGCTCCCGTAGTGGCAATACCAGCCCCAGCAATGTTGGGGCTGGGCTGTCAATAGACCATCCTAGAAGACCACATGCACGTGGCTCTGGCCAGTCCCAGCAGGGACATGGGTCCAGTCGACATCCCTCTGCCTCTGATGATAGTACCCAGTCTGGCTTAGTACCCGATACTGTCCGTGGCACCTCTGCCAGGCACAGGTACTGTGTCCATGGCCAGAGACAGTGATCTGTACAGCCTGACAGGTACACACTGTGGCTGCCCCACAACCTCCCATATTTGGCAGCCACATGGTGGAACTGTGTGCATGCAGACATACACACATAAACCAAACACCTAGGGCTAACACATACACGCACACATTACATCAACATTGACCCATGCTGTACTGTTGTCCCTCACACACACACACACACACACACACACACACACACACACACACACACACACACACACACATACATGTCGATTGGATGGGTCATTGTCAGGCTCTGGCAAACCAACAACACACCTTGTGCATATGATGAAACTTTGCCACCTCCTGTTATCTGTAACATTGATGCAGGAACAGGCTAACATGGTGCTGATGCACAGGGTGACTTAATAGCAGTGTAGCAATGTTAGCATGTTGTCAACAGTAAAGTGTAATGATATCCTTGTAGGTATATCTGAGCAGGCATGATGCATTAAAACTATGATTATTAATGTAGTATTGTTTACAGCAGTATTAATTCCAAAAATGTATTGTTCGCCCATGTGCCACTTGGCTGATATGTGTAGTTCTGGCAGCATGTGTTGGTGAGTGGACAGTATGTGTGTGATGTGTGCAGTACAAATTTGCAGGTGTACATTTGTGAACATGGTGGAGGTGCACTGTCTGCATGTACGTGCATAGTGGACACATGGGAAGGGTGACATGCCCTGTATTACAGTGTTAACACTTCATATTTTCTATTGGTGGCCAGTATGCATTTTACTACACATATGTTTCAACTTGGGTACACATGTGTGTATGACATGGTTTGACACTATGCTGTGGGTGATACTGTTAATATCGGTCATTGGTTTGCATTCTGGTAGTATAGACAACCTCAACAGCCTGACTTTAAACAATCGTTAGATGATGTCTTGACAACTGACACACAGATGTAGGATACACAGTAGCATTTGGATCCTTCCTGTACTATACTATACCAGTAACCAGTGGTATTGACCGCCACCCATTCCTGGGACCACTCCTGTTTGGCATGTAGCCCTCTTAGGTACAAGCAAACACACTAGGGATATGTCCATCCACATCTGGTAATGCATACAGTGGCCTACAAAGCATTCTCCGGATGAGACACTTATCCTCCACAAGAGTACCATACAGACAGATATCTGTTGACCAACCCATGCTGTAAAGCTATAAGCCAACTACAGCATAGTCATCCACATTTACCAAACAAAGTATCCTGACAGTACCACATAGGTAGTAGTCCACAACATGTGGAAGGGGTACCGATGTGTACATACAGCCACATGTTATGTCATCTGTCCTTTGGTATTCACATTTCCAAAGGTATTCTGAAGTCCCTCGGTGTATCACATAAGCAATAAGGGGTCTGTATGCATATCAACAAAGTTGTTGTACACCTATAAAGAATGCCCATTATTGACAGACTTAGTTGTGTTTGAACATGTCTGAAATATACCCCAGGCATGAACCCTCACTCACACTATTCTATAGAAACTGTCATGGGTGTGTGTGACACAGATGACCTAGCCCACAGATTACTACAGTGGCTGGCCTTGTCACAAACATACATATGTGACCTAAGGTCTGAGAAGCAGCAGCACAAACTGTCAAAGGTAAC
The DNA here is from genome assembly GCF_019279795.1 of Protopterus annectens. Taxonomy (NCBI): domain Eukaryota; kingdom Metazoa; phylum Chordata; order Ceratodontiformes; family Protopteridae; genus Protopterus; species Protopterus annectens. The sequence continues at coordinate 662,688,936 of NC_056739.1, forward strand.
AGATGTATTCATGCAGAAAGCAGGCTTCACACCTATAAACTAATTGAGGTCACATGTACATATATGTATTTGCCACACAGATACCCGAAGTGTGCAAAGCACATACTGTTGTTTTACTGATATGCCATACAGTAGTAAAAGCAAAACCCACAACACATTGACCAACAGTGTCATACACACACACACCCAGCAATTGCAGGATTCAAACCCCTACATAACTATGGTATGCTACTGGAGAGATACGCATTAACACGACATGCTATATACTTTACTGGGAGTTTTTATTTCCACTGCTGTATTAGTGGGATACTGACATCATCAGACTTGGCAAAGAAGAATTTATCTCTTTTAATGTGTTTTCCTAGTCTCCAAAAAGGGCACTCCTCTCAAAGGAAATTACACACAAATCCTAGTCTCGAAAAAGGGCACTCCTCTCAAAGAAAATCACACACAAACATACACAGACTCACACACTCAGCAATTGCAGGATTTAAGCCCCCTACCTAGCTATATTATCATACTAGAGAGATACACGTTAACACAATGCGCTATATGCTTTACTGTGTGTTTTCATTTCTCCTGCTATATTTGTAGGATGCTGACATCATCAGACTAGACATGGCAATGTGTGTGCACTTTGTTTTATGCAATCCCAGGACTGAACCATGGGGGACAGCAGGTGTTAACAGCTTGAACAGGATTCCACAATTCTTAGCTTGTGTGATCTATCTGTGGACCAATTGCCAATCCATCATATGACAATACATATTTATGCACAGATTGTTGATTTTGTGGATACGACATGTGTCTGGGATGTTGGAAAAGGGCTACTCAAAGTCTATATGGGATGTGTGTAGCTCATTTCAGCGATGTATGTCCTGGGTGGCTGCCTTGCAAACAGTCTAGCAGGTTTGGGAACCATGACCTACCCATGACCAAACCAAAGTTGGTAGGGTTGTGTGTTTGTCAGCTTCCAATAGCTCTGTTTATTACTTCAATCATGATGGACTCTATGGCCTTGCAGATCAGACTTCATAGGCTTATAGGACTATAGTTCCCATGGTCTGTTGTGCACCAACACTTGTGGGGTGTGCCATATGTTGCTGTAACCCATTCAACAGTTTCATATCCTGTAGAGAGGGTGAGGCTCAACAGACTGTTCAGGTGCAGGGTCTGTTTGTTCTGCAGTTCACTTATGATACATACAGGGAAACAATGTAATCCAATTTATGCCATGTTTTAAGCTTTGGAAGGAGCTGTTTACCCATTCTACATGTGATATCTCCTGGTATGATGAGAGGGCCTTTTGTCAGTGGGAGGTGGGTATGTATGTAAGGGCCTGTCTGACAGCATGTTGGCATTGTCAGTCATTTATAGTTGGCCCTGACTCAGGACATATATGAGTGTACATTGCTATTTATGACATAGCTGAAGGAAGTGTCATGGTTCTGTCTGGACTCCTTCACAGATAATCTTTCCAAAACACCAACAAACCTAAGCACTAAAGCCCTGTTATACTCTTTTACACACAACACCCTACTGATCCTTTTTGATCAGTCAAAAGTGTATTTCATCATAATATCCTGACATGTCCAAAGGTCAGTTTTGTGTGTACTCTCCAGTCCAGCTGGTAAATATGGGAATTTTGAGGCAATGTTACAACTGCCTTATGTACACAGACAACCCTCTCCTCCTCCCAACAAACTCAGATATATGTGAGAGATGCAACTTTATAGACAAACAGGAGGCTGAGCTCTCTCGACCCATGACTGGCACAGTCTATCAGGAGGAGAAGGTAACCACACACACCACAAATCCAGTCTCACATAGACCTATAGCAACAGCAAACCAAACACATTAACACACAAAAACATACTTGGAGGCTCTAAATAAAAACCTGCCTAAGCAGCAGAGACCGCCAAAGCAGACACCCAAACAACTGCTACCCCACAACAATACCCACATATCACATAGTTCACAAAGTCAGTGTGCCACACAGTCACTGCCCTTAAGGCTAAACAACACACCTAATACACTTGTAATAGGTGACTCTATTGTCAGACACACTGACATCCCACTCACCAGGCTGAACAAGGAGAAGGTCACTTTGAGCTGTCTGTTGGGTGACAGGATCCACCACATAACACATGCACTCAGGTCACTCCAAAGCAAGTACAAATATGGCTCCGTCATTGTCCATGCTGGTGTGAATGACCTCAGACGTTCCTCCCTGGACTGCATGAAAAGAGACATAGAGGAGCTCTCTGATCATGTAGCCCAGGCCGGTATGACTCTGACCTTGTGTAGCATCTTACCCTCAACAAGAATGATGCCACAATATAAAGACAAAATTATAAATTTTAACAGTTGGCTAATGTCTTTGTGTCATTCAAAGGAGATCCAGTGTCTGCCAGCCTGGGATGACATGCTCGATAAGCCACGTTGCTTGGCTAGGGATGGCTTGCACCTGTCACCCCTGGGCTTTCGAATACTGGCTAAGGCTGTTGTCACCCCCATAGTGCCTTTTTTAGGCAAGGCTCAAAAGACAAACCCACCTCCATAGACAATACAAGGTAAAAGAAGCTAAGGGTAATGCTGCTCAACACCAGAAGTCTAAACCTCAAAATGCACGCACTCCAGGCTCTCCTCAGTATGGAGAATATTGATATCTGTGCAGTAACAGGCACCTGGTTCAAGGCTCCCTTACCCCAGCACTACCAGGTTATACTTCATACCATGCTTTTTGGCCACAAAACTTGGACTGAACCACAAAAATAGGGGGAGTATCCATATACTTCAAAGATACACACACCTCCAGGTTAGTAGCACTGCACGAAGCATCAGAGACCATCCATGTGCAACTAACAGTGGGCAAAACTGCCTTTCAGTTTGTAGCCTGCTACAGACCACCCTCCCAAACTCAGGAACCCCACTAGGCTTTCCTGAGAACACTGGAGAATATGAAGGTCTCTCCAAACACCATTATATTGGGTGACTTCAACTACACAAACATTGACTGGGAATACTGCTAAAGCCCCAACACCCTTGCCCAACAGTTGCTAGAATTTATAAACTCAAATGCTATGGCACAACTGGTCACCACCCCCACAAGAGGAGAAAACATATTGGACCTGGTCATCACTGACATGTTCCACACCAGAGGTATACCCCTCATTGTTAAGGACAGACCATAAATTTATCTCACTGGAAATCCATATCCCGTCCCCACCCCCAGCCAAGGTAATCTCAGTAAAGAATTTCTCAAAAGCAAATGTCACACTTCTCAAAACTGAGGTGGTATGCTTCAAAGACCCCGGGACAGTGGAAAATATGGCTCAAACCACAGAATCCTTTACAAACGCATTCTATGGACACCTACAGGAATGCATGGATCATGCTATCCCAAAAAAAACAAGACTCACTCCTCCAAAGGCAGGGGACCTATCTGGTGGACCCCGGCCATAAATAAGCTATACAACAAAAGGAGGAGGCTACTACATGATAGAGCACAATCCCAAAAAGGGAAGGCATCTCTGATCAGTATTAGCAAGAAGGTACGATCACTCATAAAATCATCTAAGGCCAGCTTTGAAAGAAAAATTGCACAAGACACTAAGGACAATCACAAGGCCTTCTTTAGTTATGTCAGGAACCTGGATGGCAACTCCCAGATATGCTCTGAGTTAGTGCAAAATGACAAAAAATACACTGAACCCACAGAAATTGCCAACATCCTGGCAGACAGGTTTAGTGCAAATGTCTCCACCCCATCCCTCCAAAAGAGCAAATGTCCATCCCAACAGAGTGTAGCCTCCCTGACATCACAGATGAACAAGTGAGAGCTGCCCTCTCCAAAGCAAAAAACACAGCATCAATGGGACTGGACAGTGTCCCGGACTGCGTCTTATACAAGCTTCATGAAGAACTTAACCTTCACATAAAGTCACTGTTCAATATCAGACTTACTGCAGGATGTGAACTCAGGGAATGGCATACAGCAACAGTGGTCCCGCTCCACAAAGGTGGTGCCACAATGGAGCCCGGACACTATTGCTCTATAAGCCTGACTAGCCTGGTCTGCAAAGCTATGAAGCGTATCATCATGGAACTCATAAACAAAGACATTGGGAACCTCCAGACACTGGATCCTACCCAATTCGGCTTTGATAAGGGCAGAACTTGCTTCTTGAACCAGGTTGACTTCTTTGAAACAGTTACCAGGGCCATAGATGTAGGGAAGGTAGTCCACATAGCCTACCTGGCCCTCGCAAAACCCTTCGACACAATACCCCACTCAGGCATCATAAATAAGCTCACCAGCTTTGATATCAACACATATGTCACAAGATGGATTGCAAACTGGATCAGGGATAGCAGCCACATGGTCAGAATTGCAGGTGCCATGTCAGACTCTACACCAGTTACAAGTGGCATCCCACAAGGCTCAGTCCTGGGACCTCTCTTGTTCAGTATATATTTCTCTGAGGTACAGGCTAACATGGAGGACTATGGCTGATCAAGTTCACAGATGACTGCAAACTGGGTGCCATAATCGACTCTCCAGCTGACACATGCATCCTCCAAAAAGATCTCACAGAGGTGGATAACTGGTGCCAAAGCCATGGCCTAAAGCTAAATGCTATAAAATGCATAGTCATCCCCTTTGGGAATAACAACGTGCCCACATATTACCACATAGGTGGTAATCCATTAAGTACGGAAGAAGTAATTAGGGATTTGGGGACCCGAGTTGATAGTAATCTCGCCTTTGACAATCACATTGCCAAAGTGGTTAGGAAGACCTTCTATATAGCCCACCTTATCCCAAAAGGTTTCACATCTAGATCAGGAGAGGTCATTGGACCCCTCTACTCATCAGGCCCATGATTGAGTACAATGCCCCATTTGGGATGTACCTTAACCGACACCTGCAGCAACTGTAATGGCCCCAAAAGTACCTCACCAAGTGGATCGAGGGACTCACACAGATGCCCTACGCAGTTCAGCTAAAGTAACTCCAGCTGTACTCAGTTGCTTACCGCCTACTCGGATGCAATCTGTGCCTGACGTATAAAGACATGTCCAACCCAGAATTAATGGACATGCTCCACCTCAGGATATCCGAATCCCTTAGAGCTACATGCTCCAGGGACTTAAACCTCTGCACAGAAATTAATAGGACATGCTGGAGGGACAGATTCATATCCCAGAGGCTCCCCTCACTCTGGAACGATATCCCAGTCCCAGCTAGGCAGAGCTCCTCACTGACCCTCTTCAAGAGAAATCTTGATGAGTGGATGGGTGATCATAAGTTTACCCCTGGGATCTCCTCTGGGTCCCTGCTAGACAGAGGCACAATAAACTAACTGTAAAAGGGCTATCTTGTGTGACTTACTATTCACAGGCACAGTCTACTAATCTAAAAGGGTGGTGAAAGCCAAACACACTCTGGCTAGACTTATAAGTGCCCTACGGCAGATAGCCTAGTATCAACCTATGAACCTATGAACCTATGATAATGTTTGGAGTGCACATAGTTTATTGATGATACTGATTGCAGGTTTTTTATCTTCTTTGCTTTCCCACTTTCTATGAACAACCTAAGTATCTGTAGTACAGATTTGATTATGACAGGGTTCCAATATATTATATATGTGTCTGTTGTCATATAACTGTGTTTACAAGGCAGGATTGGTGAATAGTGAGAGGTTCTTGGGTTAACACATGCAACCACCAGATATGTGTGGCCCACTGCTGTACTCAGACATGGCTTAAGTGTGTGAGCATGCCCAGTTTGGCCTTTCAGTGTTTTGTTGCCTGACATTTGTCTCATTTATTCAAGTGTGTGAGCATGCCCAGTGTGACCTTTCAGTATGTTGCTGTCTGAAGTCCACTACATTTGTTAATGTGTGTGAACATGCCCAATATTAACATTTATACTATATGTGTGTTGACAATCAAGTTATATTTTTACTGCAGGGCTCACTTTTGTGTCATAACTCAACAGGGATTATGCTGTGCCTGCAGGGTTTCCATGAGACACTTTGCATAGACTTATCAACATTTCTTCATACAGGCTGACCAGTGAAATACTGTCATGGTTTAGTGGTGCAGTACTGTGACTATAGTGCACAGTATCCTGGGTGCGAGGCCTGTCACTGCTTTATGTTTTCATACTGGGAAGACCAGACTGCTTAAGGACCAGTAAAGCAAATATGAGCATGTTTACCTGCTTTTGCTCAACTTTGACCAAGCTTGCCCAACATTGCTCAACATTAACCAACATTGTTGAACGTTGTCCAATATTGCTCAACATTGACCAAAGTTCTGCTAGTTAGTGTGTGCAATTTTATTTACATATACTAAATAGTGGTAAAAGCTGTTTAGCACTGCTTTATATTGCTTAAAACATGGCAATCATGCCTCAGGTGGTGCTGCAGGCTGCCTATGTCAGATGCACATACTACACTCCCTATGTTTGTGTCTTTCGGCTTTTCCCAGTTAGGGGTCGCCACAGTGGAACTCCAGTCTGCTAATGATTGGCAGTAGATTTTTACATGCTGGCTTGCCAGGCCTAATGCACAACCTTCAATGAAGGAACGCCAATTCACGCATGTCACCACACAGAAGACACTCTAACTGAGAATCGAATGGGCAACGTCTAACTGTGAGGCGGCAACACTACCACAGCACCACCATCGCAGTATACTACACTCCCTATACATGTTTGAAAACAGGTAGTGTTAAGTTAGGCATCCCTTTTACTATATGTGGGAGCCAGAGAGAGGTATAATTTCCAGGGTTCCTACTGAGCCAGTGTATGTGCTATGCATTGCCTCTTTGCCAAGGCCAAAGCACCAAAGCATACTGGGCATGCCTCCTTCTGCCTACTGGGGCAGGCTCAGGTTATTCCTCCTCCGAGTCACGCTCTGCCTGTGATGGCCTTGCAATGGTGGGGGGCTGTTTGGCCTGGGCCTATGCTGCTCCTGCTGTAGCTGTTTTTGCAGGATCATACTATGTAACATAGCACATACCATGACAATTTGGGTACATGTAGTTGTTGAGTACTGCAAGGCTCCACCAGATGTGTCCAGGCACCGGACTTGTGACTTGAGCAGCCCAAACACATGCTCGATTACATTTCGTGTTTGTGCATGTGCCTCATTATGACATTCCTGTTCAGGTGTGTGTGCATTTCTGATGGGTGTCATCAGCTACGGCTCCAGTGCATATCCAGCATCCCCCACTAGGTGACCATGAGGGATGTCTCCATTGGCAAATGTCTGGTACAGCTGTGTCAGATGCCAGATATGGGAATCATGGTAGCTTCCAGGGCAGCCAGCACACACATTCAGTATTATGCCCTGGGTATCACACATGATCTGGCAGTTGATGGAGGGGAAGCCCTTGTGGTTAAAGTAGACCCTACCCCGCTCACCAGCTGGTGCTTTGATGCATATGTGCGTGCAGTTTATTGCACCCACTACCTCAGGGTATTCCGCTATCTGCTGGAAAAGACTCATATTGCTGGCCAATACCTCATGGTAATTGGGGAAATAAATATGATCACCGACATGTGCTGACTGGTGCAGTACCCTGGATGCTGATGCCTGTGATATCACCATCATATCACCAGTTGGTCTCTGGAAGGTACGTGTTGCTAATATTCTTAGGCCAACACATATCTTGGTTTCCACTGGGATGGGTTCCCCTCTGTTGGTTCTGTGTGTGAGGCATGGCCTGCACAGCTCAACAATTTGCTGCATGAGGTCTCTGACCACTCTATAGTGCTTCGCTATCTCCAGCTCATGGGGCCCCTGATAGGTTACCCTGGGCCTGTACACTCTTCTCCGTCTCCTCACTGTGGGTTGTCCAGCAGCATTCGCATTGCCACCACCCTCAGCATGTTGGATATGTCACCTTATAACAGCAATGGCAGCCCCTAACATTTTTGTCTCAGTAAAGCTTTTTAAGTTTTCACTTCTCTTAGTTTACTGCAGTGTTGCAGTGTCTCTGAGGGAAAACATGGTGGAACGTTGTTTGCAGAGTTTTAAGTGCTGGGATGGGCTACTGTAATGCCTGTGTAATTGCCTGATTCTGATTGTTTTCACCTGCTAGCCCTGCTAGTTCTCCCTGGTTAACTTCCTACTATTTGTTGTGCTTCCTTTTCCCTTTCTGTTTCCACAGGGGGGCAGCGCCTGTGCACACAAGCGCAAACCTGCGCACACCAGCTCAGATGCACGTACTCATGCTTACACGGACTAAAACTTGCTAATTCTTGCTAAAACACACGCACACAGGTGCATACGCACTTACACACATTTCAACAAACTTAGACATGCTTACTCCGGTTTATACGCATGCACACAGGCGCACATGCATGCACACAGTCTTACTCGGATATACAAGCACACACCCTCGTGCAAACACATTGCAAGCACTTCAACAAGAAACTTTAGTGTTATCCATGGCATACACCTTCAATTTCTTGCCTTTAGCTAGGATACCTGTTGACACACCTCTTTCAGTAATGAGTAACTGACAGCAAACACATGCCACTCTGCTCCAATGAGCTTACATTCTTTCATACATACCCCCTCATGATGTCACCTATCTTCTACTCTGATACTCCCCTTATCCTACTCATACACTCCACTGACTGTGCTCATTTGCTATGTAAACATGGGATTCACTATCCTTACCGTCATTTGCATAGGATTGCCTACTAATGCTTGGTTACATCTCTTAGGCTGAGCTTCCCCCCTTAGCAACCTCTACTCGGTAGCCATGTTGTCTTCAGCCTGCCATTCCCTTGCATTGTAAATTAAGAATTTCAATAAAATCCATATTTGTGGCTTTTAATTATTGGTTTTCTGGTTTTTAAAGTGCAGCAGGTTTGCGCGGTGCTGCGCTATGCTTAAACTTTGGAGATCGAGATTAAAATGGCCGTATTTTTGGCCATTGGTATGCTTCCTCAACTGGATGCATCTTTTTTTTGGAGCCGTCACGGCTCCGTTTTGCTATTTGCAGAACGGTGCTCATTTGTCAATGGAGTACATTTCTGCAATTAACACTACTCTTACTCAGACAGGTTCGGGTTTCCTGGATCGCAAATTTACCACATTTGCATAGCTTTCGCCAGCAAATGAGGTAATTTGCATATCCTAGCCCTGTCCATGTAAGAGTCGTTTTAGGAGCTCTCTTGCATGCCCCTACCGGCTGTTCCTGGATCGCTCAGCGGACATGTTGGCTGCATGGAGTCTTACTCTACTCTTAGACTCCGTGCAAGCCTTCATGACTCTGGCCCTATTTCATTCATTTCTTAGGAAGATACTGTTCTAGATGACAAATTCATTTGTTATTCCATTTATAAAGGTGCTTACTCTGACTTAACATTTAATTTTTGTTCTATAAGTCAATCATATTTATAATACGTTGAAAGGGCCCTTTGTACATCACTGTTTGAATCTAAAATTAATACTCAGCTACTGGATCTGTGACTCAAAATGTTTAGTTAATACAATAGATACAGTATATTTCTTATGCGCTTATCAGTCAAGGGGGTATCTACATTACTTTCATGCATACCTCTCAGCCATACCAAATTCCTTGGTATTTACTGGTTTTGAATGCAAAATAATGGGGTGCCACAAATTGCTGAGTGGCCCCTTCAATTCCTGATTTTTTTTCAATTTTTATTTTAAGTTGTCATCATGCATCCCGGGGTGCACGTGCGTGATTGCATCAGGTAGACTGCAAGATTGTTGGAGACTCAGCTCACCTCAGAGTGAGTTTACTTTATCACCTGGATGATCTCTTTGATTTTGACATTTGGAATAGCAGGGCAGGGTAGTACAGCAGGTAGCAGAGAGCAGAGGAGCTGTTTACAAAGTTTAACTGAAGTAACGTCTAACTTCTGCCAAGCCCAAGACCCAGTGCAACAGAGACCTGTCTGCCCAGCATCCGGATGCACTTCTGGGATGAAAAAAATTACTTCACCTGGTAGCTTGATCTCCAGCTCTAGGTAACTAAGTTAAAAAACAAAACAAAAAAAAAAAAACAGATATACTGTATAATGTATGCATTCCACTCATGCTCTATTGCCATGAATCAAGGTAATCTTTGTGGTGGTGTCATTTTTTAAAATATTGTCTGTAGTTAAAGCATTGTCCAGTAGATGCTGGAAGAATTTTGATCAGATAATGTAGGTGGATTTAAGGTTAACCACAGTGTACTGTGCACCAGATTCACTTTTTCCTAACAGACAGTTCATTGCAGTTGTCAATTTGGGACAGACTAAAAATATGAGGCAAAAATCAGGAAGGTTTTACAAAACTCTGTGCATAGAGGTATGGTCCACAGCACTTGGATGCCCTCAACCCAAAGATGTGGCTGAATGAAGTGTAAGTAAATTCATTTGCAGACTATGTTTTCAGTACAACAATTTGTCAACTAGAGATTTTCTCTGGTGCGGTGGTGTAAGGTCAGCTCTGTGTGGAAAATTGCATGCACTTTTCCTGCTTGATAACAATTTTACATGGTACTCCGGTCTGGTGTTAACTTGTCTTGTATTCTTCTTGTTATTTTATGCAATTTATTTACTTATTGAGTGGCTAAGTGTGCCACAGTGCTGTATTTTAGAAATGAACACAAGCATTTACACCAACCAGTGCCATTGCTGCACATTATCTTTTAGGATATAGCCTAGGCCCATGACAGAGCACTTTTAGGAGAACAGTAGTTTTAAATTTAGTATTAATATTTTGTTAAGGACTTTGCCCCTCAGTTAAAACAGTATGTTCACAACTAAGTAAGAGTCCTTTAGCTGAGGGATAGCAGCAGTTATTCAGTTAGGTAAGGCTTTAAAAAAAGATTATTAAGAACAGTCCCATAGCTGAAATGGTCCAGTGTGCATTCATCTCTTCCTGAACACACACGTGTTTAAACCATTTTTCTGCTTGTCTTCTTCACCCTATGCTGTGTCTAAGTAAGAGAATTTGCTGCTTTAGAATATGTTTCTGTTTCACCATTTGCTGCATCTACTTTGTAAGTAAGGGGAAGTTTTGTGTGTGTGTGTGTGTGTGTGTGTGTCTGTGTGTGTTTGTGTCTGTGTATGTGAAATGCCCCAGTTAGATATACCTGGTGGTTAATGTTACTCAGGCTCAAATGCTATACCTTAGGTATAAGAAACAAGAGCCTGAATTCTCTACCCATACCACTACTTGTGATTGAAGGAGTTGAGTCCACAGCTTTCAACTGTTCAGATTTTTCACAGAATGTCTGAAATGTTTGGCTCATACCTTTGGTCTGTTCCTCTTAAAATTTGTGGTTTTCTGCCAAATCAGGGAGAACTGAATTCACTAAATAATGATAGCCATTTAAATTTCAGTCTTAATAATGATAGCTATTTAAGTTTCAGTCTTCCTGTCTTTCAGAAAGCACATGGTAACACAAAACATTTTATTTTAGCAACTTTCTAAGATTAGACAAGCAATGTTTAAAATGTGGTCCTTGTTTTGAACCTATGTCCCCCAGACAATAAATCTTGGCTTTTTATAGATTTCTTGTGTTGCAAATTTGAGAGATATAGTTGCGTGTCTAGTGGCTTTACAAAGAGCTGAGAGCTTCAGGGGAAGTACAATTTTACTGCTGTTGATGCCTTCAGTTTGCATTGTTAGCAACACAACAGGTAGTATACTTGCTTTTGATGCAGAAGGCTGTGGGTTCTACTCCTACAGTGTGTAGATGGATTGCTGATACTGTACTGTTGTACCTTAAAGGGGGTGGATGCTGCAGTCCTGAGAATGTCCATCTTTGGAAGAGATAGAAACTATGAACCTGTTATCAGTTTGCCATCTGTTCCCTATTTCAGTATTATTAGCTTATTTTTAATGTAACATAGGCAATTAATTCTTCAAGTGCAGCAGGCACCTGTTTAGTTACAGATTTCTTTAATGTGGAATTATTTAGATGACTTTTACTTCTGCAGAGATTGTGCATATTTACTGATACTGGTGGATTGTAATGGCAGAAGTTTGAGTAGACTTTTATAATGGAAATGTTCTGAGTTGGGCAGTTTTCTCATAACTGGTTCATACAGTTTGTTTCATTGCTTACTGGGAAAATTTTAAAACGATAAATTTAAAACACGCTCTAACAAATATGCTGTGTTATACAAGTAATATAATTTAATACAATCAGGAAGGTGAATAGAAGAACACGTGCATGTTTGCATGGTCCTAAATATGTGTGCAAGGGGCCTATGATTTGTAAACAGCCCAAAAATAAACTTTATCTGCCACTGGCCAGATGCATTTTCTTTGAATGTGGCTTTAATGCTGTTTCAATGAATGTGAATTTCAAGGGCAGTAAAGTTATAATGATAAGTTTTATAATTATACGTATGTTTTCATTGTGAGACTGTATTGTTTGTTTAGCAGATGTCTATCAGTGTTTGTGCTATAAAATTAAAAATAAAAGTTTTAAATTAAATCCAAATAATCATTGTGGAAGTAAAGCATAAAGCAGTATGCACATTACAGTATTTATAGTAAATGGGGAGAAATAGCCAAGTAATGGGACACACTGGAATATCTGCAGGGGGGTTGTTGAGTATGGGGGCCCTATTTGACCATGATTGTGTGAGGGAGGAGGGGCGGCAAACTCAAAGACAGCCCTGGCAGCACAAACTCTAGCTTCGCCACTGGGGTGGTTTCTGTCTACATTTTTAGATCACTGAAAGCCTGTGCCATTTTGACCTTCTTTACAGAATAAATTGTTTGATGTTGATGCAAAAGAACCTCAGTCTTCAATGCAAGATCAAGCAGCACCTGCTAGTGGGAGTGATTTACACTTGTGTACATTCCTTGCCTTTTGAATACACTGCATTTGCATGTCAAACAGTGTAACAACTTTCTTTAAACAAGAAACATTTTTATTAAATGATCACATATGACATAGAAGTCCCAAATGAGAAATGCTTAGTTAACGAACAATCGTTGTGTTTAATAAAAAAAAATCATCATATTTAATAAGCAGTCATCTTTTTGTTCATCTGGGTTAGCAGATTTCCTTTCTTTTCTTGAGGTGAAGTACCTATCCTTGTGGAATAAAAAGCTTAAGTTAAAGTCTTTAAGTGATGCAGGAACTATTCTGGTAGTTCTTTCTCATGGCATGAAGAGGACATACGCAATGCTTAGTAATGCCAGGCTAAGCTTGAATTTGTATCATATCTTCAAATAATGTAGAGAAAGGGCTCAGTGAAGAATCACTAACTTCTCTTCTGAGTTTATATGATCCAGACTCATATTTTACTTAAGCATTTTATAGACTTCAAATATTGATATAAATAAAAGACTGTTCTGTTTATATTTTTGTGTTCAATATTTGGTCCTTCAGTTTGCATTTAAAAGTGGGTATCCTACAATTCCATCGGAGTGGGTGGGGTTATATAATTTGCATAATTGTGTATGCAACGTTTATGTTAATCAGCATACAGATTTTTAGCCAGTTGTACCTACTTTTCATGGGCCTTTGTCCAGATTTTTGATGATTCCAAGTTGACAGGTATGCTGTCGTGCTCATTCATCTATAGCATTTGACTCAAACACTAGAATTTTTCACAATTGGAATCACTTTAAATAAAACCATAGTCATAGTAAAATGTTTTTCAGACTGGTAAACTGAGACAAAACATAATTAGGTTGGCTCTTTTTTCTTTTAAATGGACTAAATTGTCTAAAAGAGTACCACTGGGATCATTGCTGGGGCAAAGTGTTATTTCTTTTTTTTTTTGTTTTGTTTTCTACCTTTCAGTGGTCATCAAAATCCTCTTTTGACTGTGAAACTGATGTGTTGACACTATATGTTTGTTAAAGAAAAAACTGTGATAACTTAAATAAATTAGGACTAGTATTTAATACTAACAGGTATCACATCATATTCTTGGGTACCAAACAAATGTGCCTCCTTAGATCACTCTTGCAGCATTCTAGTACTGATGGCTTATCTCACTGAGGCACAATTCTCAACCTCTTAGAACAAGAAATCTGGACAAAGCCATAAATAGTAGGGCGACCAAGGCCCAAAACTGTCTGTCATAATTTCTAACTTCAACCCTCAATGATTTGCTAGAAAACCACAATTTTATGAAAAACAAAACAAAAAACTGGACATTCTGCAAATATCTATACATTTGAAAGATATGCATTTAGATAGCCCGATGTCCGGTCAGCATACCAAAGCCAAAACCTTCCTTATGGTCATACATCCAATATATGACCTAAGCCTGTGGACATAAGGCTAAATAAGTAGGTGTCTGAGCGTAAGCTCCTCAGACTATCTTGTCACCAGTCTGAACTTGATTCTTTACCCTCTCAGTCTGTTATCCACATGGTTGTTGGCTGTTACTTATGCCTTTGCTTACTCAGATAACTGTTCCAGTGGGAAGAATTCCATTTACTTGTGTCTGTGTGATAAGTTTTGTTTGATAAGAGAGGGAAGTGTGATTGTGGTAGGCAGATTCCTTATAAGGACCTCCACTTTGAGTGCTTAATTTGTCTTGGGGCTGAATACTAAAAAAATTGTTAGATTTGTTAATCAAGCTCCTCACCAAATCCAAAATGGCAGAACTTTCAACATCCAACATCCCACTAGCATCAAAAAGAAATTCAAAAGACCTAGGCCTAAACCATTGTTTGCCCAGTTAGATTCAGATGTACTGAGTTGTTGCAGGAACCCACAGGTTGTATAATTATTTCTCAGGTACCTGCAACTGTGACCCTGACAGAGGCCAGTGTGGTATCTGACTCGCACGTCCATTGAAAGTGTTCACACCAATACAGTAAAGAAGGGAAAACTAAGAATGATCATTTTGGATGGAAAGCCATTGGCAGTTATGGTACGAAGGTTTAAACATATGCCACTCTGACATTTACAGCCTTGAATTATCAGACACAAATGACTAAATACCTGTTGTCTATCATGGGTGAACTTAATAAGACTTTAACTAACCCAGGCATTTCTGAAACTAAACAGCAAACTATTTCTATACATAATTAGGCTATTCAGGTGTCAAAACATACCACTGGATGTAGTTATGATGCAGTTGAGGCTTCCTTCAGGCTGGCTGCTACTGGCTCAGGTATTAGTAGATTTGCCTGGCTATGTTTACAGTCTCTCCCACCGTGGATATTAAAGGTACATTTTTAGATTCCCACAGTGATTTTCTTTTTGGACTAGCTGCTGCAGTGTTTTAAAGTCTTTGCAAGAGAAAGGTAACATCATGCAAGATTTTAAATAGATCTTTTGCAGTTCATTCCGTAGGTGTCAGACGAATTACCCATCTAAGCTCATTTCCTATTTCCATAGGGATCAAAACTATGTTTAGAAGGAAAGGAATCTGCCAAGGAAAAGATTTCAGGATAGGCGTGCAAGAGAATCAAAGTCTGGAAAACCTCCTTTTGCAGACACATTGGCCTATCTACTTCCCCATCCTTCCCTTTTCAGAAGGACTAACCTCATCCTTTTCTGCTTGTGAATTCATCAATTTAGAAAATCAGGTCTTATCCATCATTCAGCACAGTTACAAGATGATGTGGAAAGAAATCATAGCTTTCAGAACCATCACCCACCCCCCACAACCATGTACACCTATTTGCTCCTGTTTTTCAAGGTCTCCTTGAATAATGTACCATAGAACTTGAACCCTTACAAAATCTAAGAAAATTATTTTATTCCAGATGTTTTCTAGTGCTCAGAAAAGGTGGAGCTTGCAGACCCATTCTACAATTATCTAATTTCAATACTTTCTTCTTTCAAAATGCTTTCTCTTCAAACTCTTCTGTTCTTCAGTTTTCCCCAAGCCTTTTTGGTTTCCTTGGATTTGAAGGATGCTTACTCTCATATTCATGTTCACCTCTATTACAGAAAATTATGCAGGGTAATCATACTTTCAGGTCTCTGCTTTACCCTTCCAGTTATCAACAGTCCACAGGGTTTCCACATGCTTCACTCCAGCTAGTGCCTTTTACAGAACTCCAAATATTCTCATATCCGGATGACTTCTTTATTCAAGCCTCCTTTCCAAAAAAAACTGTTAATTCATCTCACCTTCATTATCTGTTCTCTGCATAGTTTGGGCTTCACACTCAGTCTAAAATAGTCTGCACTGACTCCAATCCAGGTTCTGTATGCATGCTCACACGTGTGTGTGTGTGTGTGTGTGTGTGTGTGTGTGTGTGTGTGTGTGTGTGTGTGTGTGTGTGTGTGTGTGTGTGTGATGTGTGTGTATTAGTCACAGACGCAACACCCATTCTATGGCAGTTTTTCTCCAGAAGAGAAAGATCAGATGCTCTCTCTCACTCTCTCTATGTACTATACTATCAGTCCCTTCTTTCTGTTAAAGCTTTTCCTGCACCAGAAAATTTGAGGGCTCTGTTTCCCTTTGCTGAGCTTCATAAGATCCTATAGGACCTCAAAAGTCTCTTTGGTCTCAACATTTTCACCCATTGGATACTTAGATTCCTCTTTTGTGTTTTCTGAAAAAAAATGGTTAAAATGGTGGATTTTCTGGGTTCAGCTGAATCCAGGTCTCCCTTTCAAACCAGCAATTTCTAGTCAGAAACTTCACACAGATGAATCAGATGTAGCTTGACTACATGGAAAGGCTCCTTGGCAGTCCAGGATAGGTGGACTCACAAACAGAAGCAGGAGTACAGCAGTATAAAAGAGATGAGGTCCCTCACTTAAGCTCTTTAGGGTTTCTTATACTTGAAATCCAGGACCCCTTACAATATTCAAGGACAACCAGCAGTGGGTACAAAGTACTACCAACTGTGCAGACTAGCTATTTTGGCTTGGCACCAAGCTATAAAAGCAAATCTGTCCCTACAAGCAGTTTACTTTTCATTCCAAGACAATGGTATAGCAGATTCCCTAAGCAGATCCAAAGAAGACCCTCATAAAATGATGCTACACTGAGAGGTCTTCCTGGACATAGTCTGCAATGGAATATTTCTCAAACAAACCTTTTGGCCTCCACACAAAACAGGCAGCTTAGGCTGTTTTGCTCCTAGATTCCTTGTCCTGAGGCCTGTCAGAGGGACAAGGGGAAGCTTCATTTTACCTTCCCTCCTCCACCCTTAATACTGTAACTTCTGTTAAAGATCAAAAGGGACAGAACAAAAATCTTGCTGGTAACTCAATTTTGGTCCAGGAAGCACTGATTTCCCCTTGTTCATTATCTGGCCAGGGGGACATTACTGAAACTTACCTTACAAAGTGGACTTGCTTACACAGAAAAAGGGTTCTCTGCTTCATCCCAACTTGCAGGCTCACAGCCTGACATTGTGGTTGATAGAATTCTAATTCCTTTTGCACAACAATTTTCTAAGAATGTGTTCCAGGTTCTTCAGGAGGCAAGAAGACTTACAACTAGAAGGTCTTATATTTCCAAATGGAAAAGATTTTCTATAAAAAGAATGAGAATCTGTTCCAAACATTCCTTTTAACTTGTATGTGCTGTTAGCCTTTTCTTCTGTCAAGACGAACATTCATCATTTCTGCATGTATACATATGTATATGTTTCTCTAGGGTGTCTCTCACTTAAATCCACCTAGGAAGGCCATTCACCCTACTCGCATCTCATTTTTTCCTTGGAAAAGCTTACTCTGCCACATTTTTAACCAGCGGCTTTGGGAGTTCTGAAATTCTGTAGTTGGAAACCATTTTGATGGTAACCCATACTTATGCTAGAGGGGTTTCAGAGCTTCAGGTTTTCATGGCCTCTCCTCCATTCATTATTTTCCAGAAGGATAGGGCGTTTCTTTGGATTAACTCTTTCCTCATGCCCAAAGGGTTAATGCGTTGTCTCTCAAACAGGCTATCACTTTTCATACTTTCTTTCCAAACCATCAAAACAATGATGAATGACTTTTGCACTCCTTGAATGTGCACAGACAACTAAGATTCTATATGGATAAGACTAAAAACATTAGGAAGATGGAGCAACTCTTGTTTATTTCCAGGAAGGCAAGCTGGGAAACCCAGACTCAAAGCAGACAATTGCCATTTGGATCTTTAAATCCATTTTTATTGCTCTCATCTTGACAAATCATGATTTTTCTCCTAAGACCAACTCCGCTACAGAAATTTCTTTATTTGGAGCTTTCGTCAAGGGAATTGATTCTAAGACTCTTCTAGAACCAGTCAAATGCTCATTAATGCATACTTTCTGGAAACACTACAAAGTAGATGTTTTCTTTAGATGTAGAACTTGTTTTGCTAAGTCTGTACTTTCAGGATTGCTGAAAGCTTCCCCTGTCTTTGTTCCATCCACCATTTCTAACTCATAAGCTCTGCTAATCGCCCATCAGTATTGGAATCAGTATTGGAATCATGCAACAATTATTTAAGGAAGGACATAGAAGTTTTGTGTTGCAACTTACCATAAGAGTAGATGTCCTACTGATCATTGTTGCAGAATTATATCCCAACCCCTTCCCCAATTCTAGGGTTTATTCCTTTGCTTTCTGTGGACTGAGGGGAGTCCTCCTCCTAGCTGACCTTGCATCCTTCACTTAGCTGACCTTATTATGTTTTTATTCTTTTTCCTTGGGTGGCTCTGGGTCTCCTGTCTCTTCTATAATGAGGATATTGCACTCATATGTCTGATTATGTACCCTTATGCCCATGGACATAGGTCATACTTCTGACATATGACCATATGGAAGGTTTTGGCTTTGGTATTGCAGCCAGATGTCAGGTTACCTCAGAGAGACCACCCATTAGTATTGCAATACTGCAGCAGTAATCACTTGGACATCTACTCTTATGGCTTGTTCTTGCACAACTGTATTATTTATTTTGATGGTTCAAGAACTAAAAGATTCACCCTGGGATTCATGAAGCTTGCGCCAGGTGCAGGCGTAGCATAGGTGGTATAACACCAAATATGGCTGCCGAGCGATTCAGGTACGATCCAATTCCATGTGCACTACCGGCGTACGCCAGATCTGCGCAGCCCTTGGCTTAGGTATGCTAATCACCCCATGTGCAGTGCCGCACCATGCAAATGAAGGTACATAGCGATTCATGAAGTGGTGCAGGCATAGCGTAAGCCCACAGAAATGTAAACCAAAAAACACTGTTTACATTTTTCCAAACAGAACATTGGAGCTATGAAAGCGGACTAGACTCATGTATTACAAAGTTAACATATGCCAATGGCTAAATATACAGCCAATGGCATAAGAAAAGATGCACAACACCTTAAAAACAACATTTAATGTCATGTCCACAGTAACGCAAAGTACAACTGCAGGCCATGTGTGCGCAAACGGGAACAAAAAGAAAATATATACAAATGTCATAAAATCGCAATGTAATACAAATCATGATTTAACCATAATACTTAGTGGTATGCATGGTACACCACAACCAAGCTGCAAGGGTTGATAAGGGTCTGTGACAGTGTTCGGCGCAGTAACCAGGAATTAGTAGTCAATGCCATGCAAATGAGGCAGGTAATAGTGAATCGCAAACATCCCGCCGGACTAAGGATGTACCATACAATGCAGTGCTACAACACCAAGGAGTGGTTTAGAGGTATACATGACATCAGCAGTGGGGTGTGCCACCGTAGCTGTAAGCACATTGGAGCAATGCAAATCCAGCCTGGCCATTGCTAAACAAAGCCGCAGGACAGGGGTGGGGAGGTAGGTTTAGCATTGTTTAGCTGAGAGCACATATGGTGCCCGAATGTGCATGCACCGCGCACCATAGCTCAAACAGGAAGGTCAGGGGAAGAAAATAAGGACATGCTGCAGTAGGGTAATTGGAGTACAACTGAGCAATTAACACCCATTAACTCACAGCAGCCATTCGACGGCAGCTGACAAGTCTGCTTGCAGAAACCTGCATAACAGGATAGGGAAGATGTCAGATTGCAAAGAAAAGATAACTGTCATAGCAGAGCGAAGCAAACTTGCAATAGACCAGCCATAGAACACATTACGCAAGATAAGCGAGGTTTAGGAAAGTACAAATGAAAGCAGGCTGCTGGATGCATGCCAGAAAATGGGAGGTGAAAAGTGAAGAAATGTAAAGGGAAGGGCAAGAGGTAATCCACGGCAGCCAAATGTAATTCAACACCAAAGGCACCACAATAGTAGTTCCTGTCGTAAAACACATAAGATACCCTATAGCTACGATCATACATACACACCCTATGACATCATCAGTGTTCACAGCACAATAGTATAAAGTGTGAAAGCACCTCACACACACCTGTGTATTCCCAAACACTACACCATAGGTGTAAACATACGGGGAACTTTTACAATGTGCATGTTGGGAGCTGCCATAGCTGTGATTCATCACCATGTGTTAGTGACTGAAGGTGTTGTGGAGGATGATGCTGACAACCAGCGCAGGCCCCGGAGAAGGAGAAGAGTGTTCAGACCAAGGGTAACCTACCAGGGGCTACATGATCTGGAGATATAGAGCATTACAGGGTGGACAGGGACATCTTACAGCAAATAGTTGAGCTGTGCTGGCCACGCCTGAGATCCAGAAACAACAGAGGGGAACCCATCCCAGTGGACACGAAGGTATGTGTAAGCTTGTGAATACTAGCCACAGGTACCTTTTAAAGGCCAACTGGAGATATAATGGGGATCTCATAGGCATCAGCATCCAGGGTACTACACCAGTTCCTGGATGCCATGTTACCACATGCCAATGAGCATATATACTTCCCCCGAACTCAGGAGGAGTTGGCCAGCAATATGCGTCTCTTCCACCATGTGGCACACTACCCGGAGGTACTGGGTGCGATAGACTGCACGCACATACATATCAAGTCACCACCCGGTGAGCATGGTAGGCACTACATAAACTGCAAGGGATACCACTATATCAACTGCCAGGTCATGTGCAATGCCCAGGGCATTATCATGGATGAGTGTGCTGGCAGCCCTGGAAGCTACCATGACTCCCACATCTGGCATGCCTCACAGCTGTATCAGGTATTTTTCAGGGGGGATATCCCATGGTCACATTTTGGGGGATGCCGGCTATGCACTGGAGCCGTGGATGATGCCTCCCATCAGAAATGCACACACACCCATGCAAGAACACCATAATGAGGCACATGCACAAACTATAATCATCACAGAGCGTGTGTTCGGGATGCTGAAATCATGGTTACGTTGCTTGGACATATCTGGTGGAGCCTTGCAGTACTCTCCAGCACGTGTGCCCACATCTTCATAGTATGTGCCATGCTACATAATATGATCCTGCAGAAACAGCTGCAGCAGGGACAAAATGGTGAAGGCCCTCATAGCCCACCACAATTGCCAAGGCCATCACAGGCACAGAGGGATTCAGACCACGAACACCCTGTGCCAGCCCCAGTAGGCAGACAGAGGTGTGCCCAATATGCCTATGCCTTGGCAAAGAGGGATCGTATAGCACATACTCTGACAGTGTAGACCCCTACGGACTGACACACCTCTCCACCTGCACACACAGTGAAATGGATGGCACACACACACGACCACCTGTAAATTGTAATGTATAGATGGCCTACTGTATAAATCCTACATAGGCAGCCCTCAACCATTGCACACACAACAGCTATTGGGACAAGAAATGTCAACACCTGAACAGTACACGCACCTATCAGCATATGTTGGTACTGTATGTATAGGTTCCTAGGTACATCGGTAGGTACACGCCCGATTGTCAGAGGCCAATCATCAATCGAGGCAAACAGTGTCTGCTGTCGCCACCACATTGAGTAACCAACTGACCCTCAGTGGAGCAGAGCCAATTGCGGGATCCATGTGTGTAATCACTGTTCCCCACACACTCTGCATGGACTCCCTGGGGTGTAAATGAGGGGCTCCATACAATGTAATCATGGATGTAGTGGCAAAGCATGGGGTGTACCCATGACAGGTATCTGTCACCCCATCATGCTCCACCTATGGTTGTGTGAAGGTGTAGCACATTATAGTGTGTGGCTCACTGTGACATATATTCCCAATGCTGGGGCACATCCATTAAACATCACTTGGACATACCATTAATAGGTCTCATCCATATGTAAACTAACTGAGTTACCCATGTGATTGCAGTATGGAGTAACAGCCATAGCACAGTCCACATACAAAACACCATAACACGTGTACAAATCCCAGATGCCCAAGTGGTAAATGCACTGACTGTCGTGCATGTTCCCAGTACCACATCCTGCAAGGAACGTTACATAATCCCGAAGACACGAATAATGGATGGTGGATGCAGGTCATCAGATCAGGTTTGGCACATGTTAGCGGGAATATGCGTTGCCCAGTGCTGGTAAGTGTCGTTTAAACATGACCATACGGATATGCGCAAAACAGGGCTAAGCTTCTCTGAATATCACGCAGATCACGGTCAGTGATGTCCAGAACAGGTGAAACTAGCATTATTCACCCCTGTACTAATATTGCCTGCTCTGAAGGGTAAAACGACCACTGCCACATGCAATCATGTACACAAGCACCTAACACTAAGCTACCCAAGATGTACCAACGGCAGGTGTGTAATGTGACAGGTTCAAACACAAACATATATATATATATATATATATATATATATATATATATATATATATATATATATATATATACATATATATAATACAGATAGAAAGGGAGAGATATATGTTGATATATACAGGTTCACCTATATCTGCAAATATATAGACAGGTCAACGACATGTACACAACCATGGAGGTAGACATAAATAGGATACTGCCAACTATGGAATGTGTCACATACCGACATGGGTAATCACGAGGCTTAAAGACCAAAAGAACACAGCACCAGAACACTGGAACCACGTGTAATATTATCATGATATTAAGGGACATTTAGTTATCGCTGCCGGTGTTGCGGTCCACGTAGGTACTGTGTTCAACTGTGTTTGTGATTGCTGTAGTCTGTGTATGTGTGTGTCAAGGGTGCCATGTACATTTCCATGGGACTGTAATGTGTATGTGTGTGTTTGTATCGTGTGCCTGTTAGTGCTAACTCGGAGGTAGAGCAGTATGGTAGGTGTGGTCATAGTTGGCCGTAGGCATACGGTACTACTTGTCCCACTTTAAGATGGACAGCCCCTCCCTGGGCAGTTGTGTCCTGACAACAAATATTAAAAAGGGCAAATGTCCGAGATTGTAGGACATAATTATGTCCCATATATTTAACAGTTGCATTAAATAGTTATGCCTGTATCTACAAAACGTAAACGTTACATGAAACATGATAAGCAGCTAAAGTGCTACAAGAATAAGTATGTATTCAGGATAAAAGTATGTTCTATCCTGTGTACTGACCGTGGGTATGTGTCGGCCTGTAAACACCGATGTGTGTCCTGCAAATGTCCCACTATGGTCATTTGAAAAGGTGGCAACCCATGCCAAAGAGGCTCAGTCACCAACACAAATGCAATGAGTGCAAATATCTGTGATAGTAATACACGAGACAGCTGTCATTTAGTAACATTCCTTTACATATCGCTGTATTTCCGGAGGTATGGAAGTATCAATCTCACCTGCATACTACATAGAAACCAATTAACAATGCCTCAATGTTTAAGCCCGTAACAACCATAGTTCAGTTTACTAAGTGATAGGTCTTCAATTAGGGAAGGAGCCCACACACATATATGGAATATGTAGGAATGCAGTCCCCACAAACCTGCATAAGCTATGTACACCCACCTACATCTCCCCCACACCCGAAACAATTGCAGTACAGACTGTAATAACATCACAAGCATCCACTCACTCAATTACATCTGCAGAACCATTAACATACCTTGTGAGAGACACATTTCTAAAGGCGCCATGTGAAATCATAGCTGTTGTATAATGGAACAGACGACGATATTACAGGATTTGTTTGCAATGGTCCCTTATCAGAGGGTTGAGATGACAGGTACACTCACATGTACAACCACATACTCTAGCCATCACACACAATCCATGGGGGACATGAATTCAAAATATCCATGTCTCTACAAATAGCAGTTGCAATTCCTCACAACAAAACACATACACACATAAGCAGAGCCATGTCTCCCCGAAGGTAGGGCAAAAGGGCAACGCCCAAGTGGAGAATTAAATTGTACCCCACTGTTGCCGCTTAATTGGCGAATGGAGTAGCTGCACAGCTGATGCGCATGTAATAATTTACTCAGGAACACCAATTGGCGGCAGGAAACCACATGTTACAAGTATCGACGTATATAAGGATGACTTGCCATACATTCAAACCGTATGCTCATACCATAGAACCGTTTAAACAGTAAAGGTGTAAGAGAGATATTTAAAGAGTAAAGATGTAAGAGAGATATTTACGAAGATTCGGAATGCTAACAAGGTATGTAGAACACTCAGTATGTTAGTGTACGTAGAGCCTGTTTTGTATTAATTAAAAGTGTATGCAATGCATAAAGTGGGAAACGGTATTCTGTAGTGATGTCTTTTTGAGCATAGCAATGCTTGTAGAAATTGTGTGTCCTGCTGTGGGCCACAAGGTAAATATGACATACACCACAAGGGATGTTACATGAGGGCTTTAAAAAGAACAATTCCACACCACCCGCTGTCAGTGTTAGGATATGTCGAACAAGTACGTGCCATAGCAGGGGATAGTATATGTTGATATACCATCACAGTAGGCATGTGTATGGGCATATAACAACAATAACATGCCTAAGGTGGTCCTGCTGTGCAAGCATGTTTTGCATTATGGGATAATGTGTAAAATATGTGTAATGTACAGTATTGTAGGTAGATATGTCAGATATTCTACACAGCACAACTGTTATATCATGCAAACAAAATGTATCGTCAATTGGCATGTATGATACACAATAACAGGATACATATGGCTTGTAGTCATGGGACACTGTAACAGCATGATAGCTAATCGAAATGGAAGAGCAACTCAATTAACCATGCACAAAGGACATTTAATAGCTTCACAGGTACATAGTGAGGTACTATGCTGTCTGGCAAGTCTATGTGTAAGCCCAACTACAGTGTTTACACCAGCGGCACCTCTCTAGGGTAGTGTCCTGTTTGTGAACAGCAGAGCCATGTGTTACCTGCACCTCTATACAGTACAGCCACTGCAGTGATCCCTGGTGTATCAGTGTGACCGCCTACAGAGTCACCTATGACCGGTGTGTTGGGTATGTTATAACACCCTATTGGCTGTAGTTAATGGGCACACATGAGTCTGTGGGCTATAAGTAATTGTTGTTATCTTTGGTAATGTGGGCTGCCTCTGGTGCCTACACAGAGTATGCAGAGGTTCTGCAAATGTCATACTCATACTATGTGTGGCCTGTGGTAGTGGAGATCTAGTGAGACTATGTGATGAGTGGGGTGTGTTGCAAATGTTAAACGTCCCCACATGAATGTCAGGTCCAGTCTGTGTTGGTGAGAGCATTACCCCCCAGCATGGCCACATATGTGCATCTCCCACAGGCTGTAGTGTTGTATGTTGGGAGGTGAGCATTGACTGTGTACATGAGACAATTGCTCTCTTGCCACGTGTTTGCCATATTCATCATATAGACAGGCAATAGCACTGGTACGTGACACTTCAACATGCCTGTATATTCAACCATGTCTCACAAGATATGTGAGTTACATGTGTACAACAGCTGTTGTACTGTAAGCAAGCTGGAAATGTAAGGACAGACAGTGCACTTGTAAGACATGAGTTGGAATGGGTGCTATAGTAATCAGTAGCTCATGAAGTGCTCACATGTTCTGAACAAGTGCTGAGCATGAATATGCAATACAGATAGGGTGTTTGGATAATATCAACCCACTGCAACCCACAAGTGGAGACGACAGTCATAATTGGAGGCACTGCACTATTACCCTGCTGAGTATGGTCTGCAAGTCTATGAACCTTTATCAACGTAGATGTTAGCAGTACAGAAGTAGATGACAATACAGATGATTTCACACTGCATAGCATACCTGTGACAGGTCCTAGGGCATCATCACCCATACCGTGTTCCAGCTACACTGAATATATTAGATGTACCTTCGTCTGTCACAGGAGTGTTCTACCAGTGGCCTATTGACAGAAGCAACACTACAAAAGGTGTCTAAGTAACATGTGCATATCACACCAGTGGCAGCTACCTTAAAACAGGGTTAATGTTGTGTAATCCCCCCTCAGTGTAGCCCATACCACACAGACAAATGGGAGGCATCTGTGTATGTAAAGATGTGAATGTCCATGACCTAGGAGCAATAGCTGTCTCAGTGTTGTGGACAACATACAGAATGGGCTTTGTGGGTGAGGTGTGTGACATATGTGGACAATCTGACAGCTGATAATAGCATTGCCACCGCTAGGTGAATAACCCTTTACCCATTAACTACCACCTAGGCAGCGGTCAACACTATGGACACTGTGTAAGGGATGGTGCTGTGCAGTTCACCTCCCTGAGTTGGTGACGTCTCCAGGCCTATTAGTTAGTCATACGAGGCACCCATGTCATGACAGGGTGCCATCCATGAGCATGGAGATCATTGCACAGGCATACTTAGCACTCGGGTGACCAATATCGGATCACATATCACCTTTAAGGGGTATTGGCCATGCGTGGATGAGCAATACCAGCCTTCACAATCCTCACCTCCACTATGCAGCATGCTGGCTACCTTGCATAAAGACATGTGCTACACTGTGATGTTGGACATGCTACACATACATATCCTAATCTGAAAGACATACGTCATGGACAGCCACCATCCTACTACAAGGATCGCCACATGCTGGACATATCCCAGTGCCATACACTTTACATACTCCTGCCATACCATGCAACCCTGTCCATCAAAGCTGCACATGTCATCTCTGTCATACATGGTGCGATGACCGCATGGTAGATGTATTATTAACTGTCTGGATCAGTAATGTGGCACTGATGCACCTCATGGTGGCAAAATGGCTGTTGGATACAGCTAGAAAACCTTGCCCGTACATGCCATAGTTGATAACCATCCCTGCGAATGATGTCCGGCTAGCCATTGTCCCATGTCTATCACATGTGCAACACAGGCGATATGTGGCAGGATGTTGAACTGCTGTTCAGTGCCGTGTAGATGTATATGGCAAAATACATGCATGTAAAGGTTTCCGTGTGTATGTGTGCATTGTCACTGCTCATGTCCATTAAGGCAGTGTATGTGTTGATATGTGACATATACACAGCATCAAGGTCAACAGCATTACTGTGGACACATCCAGGCATGTGCTGATAGGTAAGAACACCAGTACAGGCAAACAGACATGCCCACATCAAGACAGCATTCACATGGAGTATGAACAATGTAATGAGGTGACACACATATATGGTGATGATATCCAATGCATAACAGGTCTTACATGTGTGTGACACAAACATGGCAGTCGTGTCAGTGTCATGACGATTTGCAAAGATAACTGTTCAGATGTACTAGATTTAATACAAATGTATGTGCAGCTGTATCTCTGTACATCTCTCTGATACTGCAACCTGTCTCCATCATTATGTCTTCCAGATAATGCCTCGTTCGCGCCTGCCAGAGTATAGCCACCAGGAGGATGATGCCCTCATCTCATACCTCCATGAGAACTATGAGGTGTTGTTCAGCCATGTGCCACAGCTTGCCCAGCAGCATGATGACCTGTGGCAGGACCTTCGCAGGAGGGTTAATGATGTGGATGGCCATAACCGCACCTACCAGCAGGTGCGCAGACACTGCATGGACCTGATATGACATGCGAAACAGCGTGCCAGTGCAATCGCCAGGGAACAAGGTGGAACAGGTGGTGGCCCACCAACCCAGCCCCCACTCACACAGACTGAGGAGCTACTGGCCAGCCTGGAGACACCCTCAGAACAGCATCCACAAACA
Organism: Protopterus annectens; assembly: GCF_019279795.1. Taxonomy (NCBI): domain Eukaryota; kingdom Metazoa; phylum Chordata; order Ceratodontiformes; family Protopteridae; genus Protopterus; species Protopterus annectens. The sequence continues at coordinate 662,716,920 of NC_056739.1, forward strand.
CTAGCTGCCATCGTGGAGGTGGGTGTCTCCCAACCAATGAGCCTGGAGTTGCCTGGTAAGCAACTACTGCACATATGACTATTATATCCCATTTAGTTGCATGTGTCACTGTACAATATGTAATGTAACATCATATGCAAGGTATGTTTACACACATGCCGCATACTACAGTATGCTACCCTGTGTATGCACACATGTGCATACTATATGCTATTGTACAGGCGAATGTGTTAACATGCACAGTGCACCCTGTGGCTGTCATACAGTCATGGATAATGTTCAAACTGCTGTGTCACCCCTATACAGGTACCTCTGGCGTGCCGCACAGACATCAGTCCATCGCAGGTGAGACAGTTATCAGTATCAGCCATGTTAATGCATATATCTATACGCCATGTGACCAGTTAACACATGTATGCATAATGTATGGTCCAGTCATGATATACAGGTCACATCTGTCATCATTCACACTGCTACCCATGTGCAATATATACAAACTAAATGAAACACTGACATGAAACCACAGTACCTGTCATTGCTAGATGTGTGGACAGCTGTGTATACAATGGTGGAGGTGTTCAATGTAGGCATATGTACTATACATTGGAACAGCACATGTATGGTATGCAAACAGTACCACACAGTGAGCTGGGATATGGGCAGCCCACAGGAGTCACCATTGTGTAATATGCCCCTGCAATGGGTGCACACATTGTGATGTGCCATCTGACATGTCCCAGACATGTAGTGTTCCGTTTGCAATATTGTCTCACTATCCCATAGTACATACCGCACATACCAAATATACAACCTGTTGTCTGCATAGCCCTGTGGACAGTGACCTATCTGACATCTATGGGTGTATGTCATATGGGACAACACAGACATGTGAGATAGATGGCCATCACAAACATTTGGTCAACACATGTTCACACATGGCCATGGAGGATGGCCAGAGATATGTAGCCACACAGTTGTTGTGATGTGTATATACCCTGTTGCACATTGTCCACACATGGTCCAACTATAGCCTTAGTTGACTGATTATATAGTTGATGTGGAACACTGGACATCCTAAACGTCTGTGCACAGCTAGTGGAGGTGTCACTTAATTCGACCATATAAGATGTGTTGAACATCACAACTGTGTCATAGCATGACAGTAGTCACCTGTACAGCTTCCACAGACATTAACACCACATCAGGCCACAGATACCGTACATTTTCCTTGCTGCTGTAGGACATCACTGTCAGCCGCGCACCTCGTGTGTGCGGTACATTAATGTCATGTGGGACATGGTGTACTGACAAGTCTGCCTTGTGTGGACATGGTTGCCAGGCAGCTAAGACTTTGTAGTAGTTGTGCAGGGGTGTCATCTGTAGGTCTTCCAGTGACCTGTCACATGACACAGCATGGTTTGGTGTGTATACACCTCAGCGACGTGAGTCACAATCCACAATTATGTAATGTGTATGCACGCAGTTATGGCTATGCACTGTGTGCATATTACACACTGTATAGCACTATAGATGCCTCATGATGCCATGCAATGGCACAGTGACTGTACTTCACACTGTATAGCAATGTAGATGCCTCACACTACCCTTCAATGCTCATGCAGATTTGTTAAAAGTGCATTCTAGCTGTAGGGCATACAGACAACACTGCAATGTGATACCCATTACAATGCTGTACATGTGTCAGGACACCATTGTGTCAGACATGTATGCATGCCAGTGTACACATCAGCAGATTACATGTCAAGGTCACTTCAGCCATGTGTACTATTAACCTGTACTGGTCCACATGGTGTATCACAGGGATGCATGCTTACTACCATGATTGTGTGAACTGCATGGCTACTGATATGACACCTGCTTGCTGTTGTGTGCAACCCAGGGAGGTGTGCTAACTACCACTATTAATGTCTGAGCTGCATGCCGTCTGCTGTATCACATGCATGCTGCATGCCGTCTGTCAAATCACATGCATGGTGTGTCTGTGTGTCTGTGTGTCTATTGTAATGTAGAGTCTTTCTTTGCATTCACAGGTGATGTAGGTGCGTTACCCTCCTGCGGTCCATCTGATGTTAGTGTCCCCACAGATCCTAGCAGTGATGAACATATGCATGAGGTACAGGCAGGGTTGTCAGGGGCTGAATCTGTGCCAATGGTTGCCATCCCAGCTATGTCCCCCTCTTCCCCGCACACAGTTCTCATGCCAACACATACCCCATCACCAGTGGCCATAGAGGAAGGACAGTCAGTGTGTGTTAGTTCAGAACAGGAATGTGTGGTGGCTACTGAAGGTGTGTCTCCACACCATGGTGTCAGTGTAATGACTGCAGATGTGCCACACAGGCATGTGGCCAGTGCTGCCTGTAGGAGGATCTCTGGCAGACATGCACCTGCAGGACAGAGCGCAGCAGCTGGTGTCACCAGACACATGTTCCAGACTGTAATGGCGGCACAGGCACGTGCTGAATGGCAGAACAGTGAAGGGCAGAGGCTTCAGAGGGATGCTATCAGTACTCTAAATGACAACATCCACACATTGGCAAATGCTCAACAGCAGATTGCTGATGTTCTGGACAGGTGATTGGGTGACATGGTTGGAATCCTTGACCGTGGCATGGCAATCCACGAGTGTGAGCTTTCTGTGCTGGAACATCTGGTAGGAGTGAGGCATAGGCAATGTGGATGTAGGCCAGCTACACCACCTATTACAGGTCAACATGAACGAGCCACCTCACATGCCTGCTCCCATAGTGCCGGTAGCAGTAGCAGTGCAGCTGGTGCTGCGCTGTCCACACCAGGACACAGCAGGCCATGGGGACGTGGCCCTGGACGTTCCCAGTGGGGACACGATTCCAGTAGACAAGTGTCATTGGACAGTAGCCAATCTGTACCCCCGCCTGGTAGTGCCTGTGCAACCCCTGGCAGGCACAGGTCACGTGGCCGGACACAGTGAGCTGTACATCCTGTACAATCTGGAGCTGTCAATAATACCCTTGTGTAGGCCTGACAAAAGGCAGAACTGTGTGCACACATACACGCACACAGCAGAAACATCTGTAGGGCACTGCAACACCCACATGCATATCGACCACACATGTCCAATCAGATCACCGGACCTTACCGACACACATGATGTCATCCACTGGTGCAGCCTATGCCCCTGGCAAACCTTATCATCCTGTGCATATGATGATGTCTGTGTCGCATCCCTGTCATCCACACCATTGGTGCAGGGACATGCTCATATGGTCTGATGCACAGGGTGAACAGAATAGTGAGATAAGTGTATATGACATTAGTTGTATACTGTTGACACGCACCAGACATACCATGTAGTAAGGTTTATAATGCATTGTTATATGTTCACAGTATGTGTCTTGGTAACAATAGTAACAGCATGTTGGTAATTATGCCCTGCTTCCCTACTTAAGGTCCAATTGCATGTGCCATTACGTTACAGTGTTTGCAGTAGGAGTGCATTGTTGTATGTTCACAATATGTGTCTTGGTAACAACAGTAACAGCATGTTGGTAATGATGCCCTGCTTTCCCCCTTAAGGTCTACTTGCATGTGCCAATAAGTAGCAGTGTTTGCAGTTTCACATGTGTAAATGTGGAGTACTCAGAGGCATGTATGGCAATACCAGCATGCTATACGTAGTCTCAACCTCACTGTTATGCTACCATTCCACAGATGTCCACACATCTACTGATCCAGAAGCATGTGGGCTGTTTAATAGGCTACAGTGGCTGGAGACATGACATCCATACCAGGTCACATCACAGGTATGCTGACATGGTGCGTGGGGTTTACACAGCAGTCTGGCCAATGATAACATTAGAGGCCACTTGATAGCATGAGGCCTTACTGTGTAGCAGTAATACCCTGTCACATTACAGGTGAGAACACACACAGACATACACTGAAATACACAGTAACATGCCCACACTCACGGGGTCAACAACACTATAATGCACACTCGATAGTATTGAGGTGAGGACCCCTGCCTATGTGGTAATCACCCTCACAGTACTGTGCACCCACACAACGCGACACAGAAAATGAACATGTACAGGTATCCAGTAAGGCTGAGACTGATGGCATCAACAGGATAGTAGACTGCATCACCATGCGGGTTAGGGATCCTGTCTGTTCTGTATGATAGCATGCACCCTCACTCCATGCACCAGACAGCCATACATATACACACACACACACACACACACACACACACACACACACACACACACACACACACACACTGTGGAGTCCACAAATGTCATTCACATACAGATAGCTGACATGTGTGTGATACACACACCACCCCTGGCTACGTCATGCTTTCCACACTGCAGTATGTACAGATCTCTACAACAGTGTACAGGGGTGTGTAACAATTGGGATGTTTCCCCACCATATGTGGCATATATGGTCACACAAGCAAACACACACGGCAGTACTGTGAATGATACATCTGCTATATGATGATACGTCTGACAGACATGCAGCAGTATTGGTGGCATTATGTGTACCAACGCTACCTTCGGCTATTGTGCTGCTATATGTGCATGGGAGGATGTAAGTGTTACAGGTGTCAAGCGACTTACAGTCAGTAACACCCTGACCGCTGTGTAGGTTGTATGTCTTCACCGTCAAGTAACAGTAACATAGCATACTGTTTGCACATGTAATGGTAGGATGGCTTGTGACACACCTGTGAGACGTCTTCGGCAAACATCCATCTGCAAAGATGGATCACCACTTTATGTACACACATCCATCCATACCTGATGTACATTCTACAGTACTGTCAGTATTTCACCATATACAGGTGTCAATGGTGGGGCTGCATTGTAACTGCATGTTGTAGTTAGGCACAGATGAATTACATACATCAGCTACTGCACATGCATGGTAGCTGCATGTACCCCACTACATGTACATGTGTGTTGGTCCTACATGCCTGTCATGTAGCCATGTTTGTATGCATTGCAATTGGTGGACACGTGTGATGACATACATAACACATGGACTGTTATATGATATGATGGTTGTCATGGGTAACTAGTACAGAGGGAATGTTACCTCAGTCAACATTGCTACCTTATGTACTGTTAGCATTCAACAGCCATGGACCTACCTTCCATGTGCATGCGTGTGATTGCTGTAACCACTTGTCTGTACGGAGGACAGCAAAAGCTATGCTATGTACATATGTGTTGTGTGTGTGTGTGTGTGTGTGTGTGTGTGTGTGTGTGTGTGTGTGTATGAGGTCCATGTACATATCCACTGCGATTACATGTATGTCGTATCCAAGCATGTGTGTTCCTTGGTGTACAGCAACTGTCATCTGTTACAGCTGTGTAAGACCCAGGGCCCCTGTTATGTGTAGAGCCGACCTGGTTATGAACAGTGGTATCACTGCATTGCATAACACATGATGGAACCCTGTCAGTACATGTGTAGTCTGCACAGTTGCTGTAGACCTATGTACAGTCCACTGGTCATGAGTCACATGGTGTTGTGGTAATGTATGGATGTGTGTTGCTGGTCCAAGGACATGGTGATGTCTGAGGGCTACATAGAGGAATGTGGCATTTACCTCTGTGATCTGCACCTGAGACATCTGTGATGGCTCTTGAGTGTGTACTGGTCAGTACATGTGAGTGGCCTTCATGTACGTGGTTATAGTAACACCATACTGTGCCCTTCCATGTTTAGAATCCGTGTGCATGCAAGACAGCCCTTTGCTACTACTAAGTGTGTGAGCATGCCCAGTACACCATTGTGTAGATGGACACACAGTACATTCCAACCTGTGCCCTTCTGTGTTTAGAATCCATGTGCTGCAAGACAGCCCTTCGCTTCTACTAAGTGTGTGAGCATGACCAGTACGCCGTTGTATAGAAGGACACACAGTACATTCCAAACGGGCGTGTGATAGTAAGTGTGTGAGCATGCCCAGTGACACCTTGTGTCGGTGATATGCCTCTGTGTATGGGCATGGCCATTGACATCCTGTTTAGCGATGGTGGTCATCCAGGCAACAGATGTCCATACCCCACATCAGAATGGATTCCTACATTGAACACACTGGTTGACTGTCTTGAAGGGTGTACTGTCTGTGGCGCATCTCGTATCTATGTAGTGTTGTAATAGTGCTCCATAGATAGGCAGTTGTCCCGCTCACACCACTGCCGTGTGTTTGTCTACGTCTACATTGGGACAGTAATATGCTTTTAGACTGCTCGCTCTCTATATATTCCCTATCGGCATTTTTGCCTTTGTGGATGATGTCATCCACCTAGAAGTATGCCTCTGGGAGTGCTGTGCTCAAGTAATCTCAGTAGCACGTTCTGTAACTGCGTAATGCTGTAGTGTAATAAGGTAGTTAGGTGTATGTTCGACTCCCACCCCTGCCAAGTGTGTGTTTTTGCCTGTGTGTGTGTTTCCAGCTGCCTGGGGACAGAGTAATGCTTTTAGACGGCTCACTCCCCATACATTCCCTATCGGCGTCTTTGCCTTTGCGGATGATGTTATCCACCTAGAAGTATGCCTCTTGGAGTACTGTGTTCCAGTAATCTTGGTAGCGGGTTCTGTAACTACGTAATGCTTAGTGTAATAAGGTAGTTAGGTGTATGTTTGACTCCCACCCCTGCCAAGTGTGTATGTGTGTTTCCAGCTGCCTGGGGACAGAGTAATGCTTTTAGACGGCTCACTCCCCATACATTCCCTATCGGCGTCTTTGCCTTTGCGGATTATGTCATCCATCTAGAAGTATGCCTCTGGGAGTGCTGTGCTCCAGTAATCTCGGTAGTGCGTTCTGTAACTGTGTAATGCTGTAGTGTGATAAGGTAGCTATGTGTATGTTTGACTCCCAGCCCTGCCAAGTGTGTGTGTTTGTGTTTCCAGCTGCCTGGGGACAGAGTAATGCTTTTAGATGGCTCACTCCCCATAAATTCCCTATCGGCGTCTTTGCATTTGCGGATGATGTCATCCACCTAGAAGTATTCCTCTGGGAGTGCTGTGTTCTAGTAATCTTGGTAGTGCATTCTGTAACTGCGTAATGCTGTAGTGTGAAAAGGTAGCTAGGTGAATGTTCGACTCCCAGCCCTGCCGTGTATGTGTTTCCAGCTGCCTGGGGACAGAGTAATGCTTTTAGATGGCTCACTCCCCATACATTCCCTATCAGCGTCTTTGCCTTTGTGGATGATGTCATCCACCTAAAAATATTCCTCTGGAAGTGCTGTGTTCCAGTAATCTCAGTAGCACATTCTGTAACAGCGTAATGCTATAGTGTGATAAGGTAGTTAGGTGTATGTTTGACTCCCAGCCCTGCCGTGTGTGTGTCTGTGTGTGTGTTTCCAGCTGCCTGGAGACAGAGTAATGCTTTTAGACAGCTCACTCACCATACATTCCCTATGGGCGTCTTTGCCTTTGCGGATGATGTCATCCACCTAGAAGTATGCCTCTTGGAGTGCTGTGTTCCAAGAATCTCGATAGCGAGTTCTGTAACTGCATAATGCTGTAGTGTGATAATGTAGTTAGGTGTATGTTCGACTCCCAGCCCTGCCAAGTGTATGTGTGTTTCCAGCTGCCTGGGGACTGAGTGATGCTTTTAGATGGCTCACTCCCCATACATTCCCTATTGGCGTCTTTGCCTTTGCAGATGATGTAATCCACCTAGAAGTATGCCTCTGGGAGTGCTGTGTTCCAGTAATCATGGTAGCGCATTCTGTAACTGCGTAATGCTGTAGTGTGATAAGGTAGTTAGATGTATGTTCAATTCCCAGACCTGCCAAGTGTGTGTCTGTGTGTGTGTGTGTTTCCAGCTGCCTGGGGACAGAATAATGCGTTTAGATGGCTCACTCCCCATAATTCCCTATCAGTGTCTTTGCCTTTGCGGATGATGTCATCCATCTAGATGTATGCCTGTGGGAGTGCGATGATGCTGGAACTCGGTATTGTGTTCTATTACTGCATAATGCAGTAGTGTGGTAGACTAGACAGGTAGATGCTCGATTCCAAGGCATGGCAGGTGTGTGTGTTTGGCAGTTATACTGTATGTGTTGGTATCTGTGGGTGGCTAGCTGCGGGATGTGTTCAGTGTGTTTTGTTGCTGACCTATATAGTGTGCACAGCCCGCATATTCTGCCAAGACACTGGGTTGTCAACACATACATTCACCAATAGGTCTGGTGAGTAACTGTCAGCAGCCCTACACTTACCCTTGATATGGTTTGACCCGTGTGATGCAACAAACACACGTGCCTTGATAGTAACAACACTACATGATGCAGGTGGCACATGTAGTTTCCTTTTCATTCCTGTCTAATGCATTGCTGTCATGTGGTCCACTGTTGTGATATAAATGCCATATCTACATATGTGTGTACATGTATATGTGTGTATGTATATATATATATATATATATATATATATATATATATATATATATATATATATATATATGTCCATGTATATATGTATTCAAATAATATATATGAAATATGTAGACATAGAGGTGGACATAGATGTGAACATATATGTCTGGGGACATCAGCACTATTGAATGTTTGTGCCAGATGATCAGTATGTGATAACCTGGGATCTATGTATATCTGCCATGGTGTGGTGGTAATGCACATCATCTGTAGTGTGCAGGGTCACGGGTTGTAGTCATGTAGACACCGGTTATTTTGTCACTGGGACGACCATGGGACATCGAATATGGTGATAGTAAGGCACCTGTTGCCAGTTGTGTACGGATCTGAGTGACACTGAGCAGTGGTTATTAATTTGGAGGTTCGGTATGGGTCATATAACTGTTCATTAGAAGACTATACTATGCAGATGAGGTTGACAATAGTGTATCCCATTTATCGCCAGGGTGTGATGCTGGTCCCTGGAGTGTATGTGTGCAGTCAGCCGGGTGCAGGTCTCGAATACAGTTGACAGCATGGGGGGGGGTCAGGCATACTGTAAGTACATTGCAGAACTGTGCCTCGGGAGTGCTCCTGCCTTAGCACACCTAAGCTAGGGGTGTGTCTATACCTGCCTGGTGACATTGGGAGGGATGACAGCAGTGGTGGGGTAGTCAGGGTGTACAGGCTGCACAAACAGGTGTTGATCAGCACAATCAGCGGATGACATGGCCAGCCCGCAGCTGAACAGTACGGTAATGCAAGCAAGCAGCATACACACAGGTTTCGTCCGCACTCTACACCACAGGTGTATACCTGTGGGGACATTTCACGACACAGTCCAACCAAATGAGATGGGCTGCAGCAGACAACATATACCAACATGTGCAGGAGGCTGGGGCAGTGAGGATGTGTATGCTGCTGAACAACCCTTACTGGGGTGACATAAGACTTTATAGACTCAGGGTGACTTACCAGGGGCTACATGGGCTGGGGATGGTGGAGCACTATGGGGTGGACAGAGACCTCCTACAGCAGCTTGTTGACCTGTGCCTGCCACACCTGATACATCAAACAGGCCAAGGATAACACATCACAGAGGATACCACGGTATGTGTTGGCCTAGGTGTACTAGCCACAGGTACCTCACACATCACAACTGGGGATATCATGGTTATCTCACAGGCATCTTCATCCGGAGTATTGCACCAGTTCACAGACATCATGTCAACACATGCTAGTGAGCACGTACATGTCCTCAATACACGTGATTAGTAGACAAGCAATATTCATCTGTTCAACCACATGGATGACTATCCTGGGGTACTGGGTGTTATAGCCTGCACACACATACACATCGTAGCACCACCCGGTGAGCGGGGTAGGGCCTACAGTCACTGCAGGGGTACACCCTCCAACAGCTAGGCCATATGCGATGGCCAGGGCATGAGATTGCATGTGTGTGCTGTCTGCCCTGGAAGTTATGATGATTCCGATATATGGCTTCTGACACAGCTGTAGCACACCAATGCCAATATCGACATCCCCTACAGTCTCCTAGTGGGGGATGCTGGGTAAACACTGGTGTTGTGGGTGATGACACCCATCAGCAATGCACACACACATGAACACTCACACCATACTGAGGCAGATGCACAGGCAAATCATATACTTGTGCATGTGTTTGGGATGCTCAGTTCACAGTTCTGGTAACCGGACACATCCGTTGGAGCTCTGCAGTATCCTCAAGCTACATGCATACAAGTTGTTATGGTATTTGTTATGCTACACAATCTTATCCTGCAGTAACAGTTGCAGCAGGAACAGCATGGGGCAGGGCCACACAGCCCAACACCACTGCCAATGCCTGTACAGGCACAGTGTGACTTGGTGAAGGAACTACCTGAGCAGAGCACAGTCGGCGAAAGCCCATGCACAGTATAACCTGCCCTTGGCAAAAAGGCAACACAAGGCATATGCACTGACACTGTAGGTACCCACGGATTTCCCCTCTCTGACCCGCACACAGTACAACGGATGCCAAACATGACACTACCTGTGCTCGGCCATGTATAGGAGGTGCACTGTGTGCATCCAACATAGGCAGCCCTCCAGCATTGTCCTCAAGTCCAGTACACACCCAGGGTATGTCTATTGACCTAACAAGTGGCAGTTGTATTAGAATGTGTATTTACCCATTGCTATGGTATGTATGTGAGCATACAATTGACTGTGATGGTCAAATGTTAGGGCAGCAGACAGTACACATCCATAGTGGCACCATGACCTCTGTAGCACATACAGGGGTCACAATGGTAGCCTGTAGTACACAGGGTGTCCTAACCCACTGCAGATTATGGGCTGACCATCATGTGTGTCCGTACAGCCCACACACGTTCCATGCAGCTGGACAGATGTGAACCAATACAGACAAATGATATATGATGGTCTATGGATATGCCCAATGAATGACCCCAACCCCCTAAGACACACACACAGACTACAGCAGGCCAGGCAGTTTGATGTAGATTGTGTAAGCTAGGATGTCCAACACCACTGTGCTGGTATTTAAAGCTGGGAACTGACGTACACTGGTATCCCTCCAACCACACTGACATGGAGTACCCGGCATATCAGTACAGTAGCGGCAGATGTGTACAACTGTCGGCTGTGCCCCCCGTCAAACCTACACATGTGAGAGTCATGTGCGCCACCCACGGTGCTGTGTAGGACTGTGGTTGTTGCTGGATATTCCCCCATGCTATGCAGACATGTAGCAACTGTCAATGCCACATGACCATTAGCTACTCTGCAGACACAGCCTGACACCTGTCTGTAGAATGGAAGGATCAGCAACACAGTACAAACTATCTGGACATGTGACACATGCGATACAGTTGACCATACTTGGCATGCTCACACAAATGACGGTATGATGGTAATGTCAGTTGACAACATGCGTAACAGTCATACTGGGCATGCTCATACACTGAAACACAGGATGGCCAGGCATGCATACACCAGTGGTCCAGACATATCTGCCAGTACATTGCTATACTGTTGGATGACTGCGCTGTATGGTGTGTGTGTGGTCTATTGCCTGTACATATGCCATGGTCTATTGTTAATTCACATGAGCTATGTGCACAAGGTACTGCTACCAACACGTGAATAGGGCCGTTCTTTGTTTGCGGACAGACCAACGCCTTTGGATATGGACTGGGTAAGGCACATTCCAGCAGGTGGGAGCAGTTGTGTGTGGGTTTGCACAGTGTTAAGCACTGCTGACCTCTGGTCACAGCACCTTATACATGTTTAGACTCCACATTTCTTTGACAGTGCACTACTGGCATACTGGTAGACAAACATGCTTACAGCCGCTTGCTCACTGACATTTCTGCTTACATTTGTCACTCACGCTGAGTATGTGCGATCCCTTGTGATGCGTATTACATCGGACTACATGACTACAGTATCGGGTATGTGTAACCATTTTGCGACAGCAGGCATTCGACTGTACGTACTCGGCGGCCTGTCCAGTGATGTAATCATATTATATGCATGTTCCTCATACGATCTGCTCCCATCTGCCTGATACATGGGAACCGATACTCTGCAATGCTGACATGTGACTTGAGTTTGTTAATGCAGCTGTCCGCCGAGTCATGCTACCGCATACCCACTGCACGTTGTCCACCTTTCAGATTGCACGACGGGAGACTGTAGGAGTGACACCTTTCCCACTTTGCATGGGACAGTCCCTCATTAGGCATATCTCATGTGACAATACCAGACCTCTCCACCAATTGGGGACACATTTCTACTGAATCAGGGACAGGTCAAGAAAACATCAGGGACACTTTTACAAAAGTAGTGCTATTAACTTGAAACATTGACAGAATCAGAGCAGATGAGTCAATACACATATTCTGAAGTAAAAGTAGTTTATAACTCTTACTTATTGTGATTAATCAGTAGGTGTGATTCACCACCTTTCCTTCAACTGTCACTAATTTTAGGAGGGATTAAGAGGGACAGAGTTAAACTTTCAGTCAAACTCAGGGACGTACCTGAAATGCAGGGACAGTTGAGAGGTATGGACAATACTCTAGCCATTGCAACTGTCCTGATTAGGTGACATTCTCATGTTGTACGTGTCTGTACTGGTTGCTTGTTACAGGTCTTGTATACCTGACACGTCGATATGTCATATGTAGTAGCATAAGCAACTTTACTGCTGCTAGACTATGCTTTGATTTGTGCCGATATGTATATTTCTGTATTATGCTTGGCTGTAGGTATGTTCTGCCCTGGTACGTCTGACATTTCTACAGAGCAGGTTCCAGTTTGGCCATTCAGAATGGTGGCGGCCCTATAGACCCTATATGTAGAGCTATCACATGTGTCAAGGCAACACATACCCACAGCCAGTAGTAAACGGACGACTTCCACGGTTTGCATACGTTAAGGTTATTCATGTAGCATTATAATTGATAATACTGTTTCCTATTACATGTAGCTGTTTCTGATACAACAAATTAATGTCTGACACCACTACACACACTATATAGCCCCCATTCCTGAACTCACAGGCCATGTGCCATAGCTGTCATTTTGCTGGACACAACTGCCCAGACGGGTGTGTCCCTTACATGTGTATGGGTATTGAACCACTTCTATTATGCTATCATCTACCTAAGGTGGTCAGCAAATTATGCACTTTCCATCAGTAGCAGAACTCACATACCAATGGGTGTGAATAAACACTGTATCAGGAACAATGCATAACACCCTGTGGGACATACTTAGATGATTGGTTCTATTAACCAGACAAATTTACAGTCACAGAGCATATGTATTCATTCACGTTTGTCAAGGTACATGCTGTTTCTGACTCATACATGTTGTCATCTGTCATTACCTATATTCCACCACCTGTTCACCTAATATCACTAGTTTTGAAAGGGTTTAGTTGGACTTTGTTACATTCTGATACATAACTATGGACGTCCATGCTAATTGGGTACACGGCACTGATTTGGTCTCTATGTATTCCCCCGATGGTTTACAGACTATCCGGTAGATGTGCTCTTCAGGTTTGCGAGGTGTAGGCGTATGCTATGCCCACATAGGAATATTAATGACTTCCACTGGGCGGGCCTACTACATCTCTGCCAACCAGCACCTGCACATTTAAGCCCATTATTGCATACCCATGGTCCACCTACCTGGCATCCCTCTACAGCAGTCGTGACAAATACTGTGAGCGCAGCTGGGGTATGAGCACACCCCTACACATTGACCACTCTCCCCGTCTCGGGACACATGTACATTTTGTCAACCCATGTATTATCACACTTGCACAACCTACTGTTCCATGTACACCTACATCCTGCTCATATCAATGTCAGCAGATTCACATGTACCTGGAATTTTTGGGGTCCCGCAAGGGACACCGTTATCCATGTTTAAAGTGTAGACCTTGCAGATCTCTCCCACTGGTACTTTCTTACTGGTGTTTTGGACAGCGGCAGTGTAGTGATCTGTATTGCCTGTCTGTATGTCTGTCCGGCCTAGCTGGGCAATGTGGGGGGGTACAACATTTATTTATTGGACCCCCCAGTCACATATGCCCAGGCTGTAAATATGTTACCCCTAATTGCTGTGAAGTAACCTGTTTATGTACATGTGTATATCTACACTGACATATATATTTTGTTTTGTGTGTATGTGTATATATCAATACCTGTTTGAGTATATGTATCTAGCTATATATGTCCATAGTATATCCTTGTGTGTGTATATATATATCTGTATGAATATATATGTGTATGTAAATTAGTATAGATATATGTATATATAAGTTTTTATCTATATATACATCTGTGTGTCTGTTAACCTATACGGTTCCTGGACATGGACACTTACACATGCATATTGGGTTTTATCTCTGCTTCAACAGCATACTATTGCCTGAGTCATTATGACACCGACACTTCACTCCGGTGAACTTGTGATCAGTATATTGCACGTTATACAGCGGACAGATGTCGCACGTTTTTCATGTCTGGGGTGCCGCTGCTAACTGGGATGTGATACAGTGTCATTCGGCCTATTACCCGTATGCGCAGCCTATTATTCCTGCTACAGTGTTTGTTTCTGTGCACATTCATATTATTACTGTTGATAGGATGAGTGTTTGTGTTACTGTGACTATACGTCAACATATTGTTGTCTTCATGTAGTTGTGTCTTTCTGCTTTTCCCGGTTTGGGATTGTCACAGCAGAACTCCATTCCGCTCATGGGTGGCGTATAGGTTTTACGTGCTGGGCTGCCAGCCCTGACGCACAACGTCCGACAACAATACGCCCATTCACGCATGTCTCCACGCAAACGATGCTCTATCGAGGAATCGCACCTATGTACTAGCTGACCTCCTCGGGCCGCTCCATTGCACCTGGCACAACATACCCTAGCACTCCTGTGTCCATAATCGCATATCCATAGTTTCTCCTGCACATCCATGTTGAGTTTCCATGCATAACAGCCATTATACACCTGATATCGCAGCCATGACACACCTTTACACATTGCCCTCTCATGAGCGTTGGGGCCCTACACACATTTTGTACCACCTCGTGTATTCACAGGCTCACCATCCATACATATTTGCACATACGTGCCTTTCCTGTTGTTATGGATTACGAACGATTTGCGGGTTACAAGTGTAGGTGGTCACAACATGTACTACATTCTGTCTGTTTACAATGTTGACGTAGCACTTCAACGATGTTATGGCCACTGGTATAACCCTGCCTCTGGTGTGAAGAGCAGTGCTCTACTCACACTTGTGCAGCTTTATGTGACATACGCTGCGAACACTTTATAATTCCTTACTTGCTCTGGATTCCCTTCAAAACCCTTATGTTTGCTTTCGTCTTTCGGCGTTCCTTACATATCTATATATACCTATAGATATATATATATATATATATATATATCCACAGACATAACAGAAATATGCAATTATATATCTACATATATATCTATATATACACATATATACATATATATATATATATTAATATAGATATATATATATATATATATATATATATATACACACACACATATATATCTATAAATATATGCATATACATATATATATATATATATATATATATATATATATATATATATATATATATATATATATATATATATATATACATATATATATATATATATATATATATATATATATATATATATATATATATATATATATATGAGTGTATATATATATATATATATATATATATATATATATATATATATGTGTGTGTGTATATATATATATATATATATATATATATATATATATATATATATATATATATATATATATATTAATATATATGTATATATGTGTATATATAGATAGATATATATGTAGATATATAATTGCATATTTCTATTATGTCTGTGGATATTTATCTATACACACATCTATCTATCTATATATATAAAAGTTACAGCTGTACAAGACAACATACATTTGCTATGCTAATAGCTGCGCACACACGCACAGGTGCACTTGCATCTCCTTATTCTGAGTTACATATGTTTACAGGCACTTTTTTGGGATTACATGTGCCTTCTTCCTTATGAAAGTACCACTTTGATGGAATCCGGTTAATGGACCCATGTGAACGCGGTCACCTTTACATGTATAAATGTTGGCTTTACAGCACAGAGGCATTCATTACACAATTAATATGTGCTATAGTAGTACTTGAACCGGGAATGCCTTTACATTGGGTGGATGCTGTGACCACTACACTATTGTTGTTCCGGCTCATTTATATGTATACCCATGATTCATAGCTACTCTGACATATGCCTCACCTCTTCCATTACACAGCAGGCATCCATTCTCCTGCTGGGAAAACTGCAGTACTACACTTAGGAAATTCCCTGTTTCCTACTGCTCTGGACCCGTGCTGCATGTCTACTCACTCCAAGGATATTCAGAACTCCTACGCTTATAGTCCTCACACATACGCATGTTTGACTGTCATGGTGTTCATGTGCTGGTCCGGGTTAGGCTTGGCCTACTGGTGACTAGAGCTACCTTGGCACTGTTCAAAGATCAGACGTAGCACATGGACAGTTAGGTCAGATTTTAACATTCTACCTGTGTTTACATACGCAGCTGTTTGAGCACCTCTGACAACATTATTAGATCAGTGCTACATAATTTTGGTTGGGGAGTGGTTCCACTACATAATGCAGGTTGGGGGGTGGGGGGAGGTTTCCACGTGTTTCCTTTCCCATTTGACTATTTCATTCATTTATAGATGCAATGAACATTATTCTGGACATCAGTTATAAATTCACTGCAAATATGCAATAGTCCTGTCAACAGATGTGACGGCTGGTGTACTTATGTGTATGGACCTCTGTGATACTCGGGGACTCGTTTCTGCAGTGACAGGGACAAGGCTATAACAACTCAGGGACACTCACTGATACTTCTACCATATTAGTACTATTAACTTGGAACGTGTTGACAGATTCATAATACTACTACTTTTCTGCAGTTAAATGCATCTATCACTCTTCATTGTTAGTCATTCTCATTCAACAGCTTTCCTCCAAAGGTCACTGGCTTTGTGAGTGGTTAAGAGGCTGGCCAGTTATTGTGCGAATGCTCTGACCATTGGTAGCATTGACATTGTCATATGTACGGGTTGGGAAGTATTCTGGGGACTAGGGTTGCACCTTTTCAAATGGCCAACATGGGACATTTCCGGAACACACATCAGATTTTACAGGCCGACACATACCCATGGTCAGTTTAAAGGATAGAACTTTACTTATTTGCCTACATAAAAGCCTATTGTTGTAGCGGTTTAGTTGCTTATTCTGTTTCTTGTAATATTTAGGTATTTTAGATACAGAAATAATTATTTTATGCAACTATTGCATAACATATGGGACATAATTATGTCCTACAATCTCAGGACATTTGCCATTTTTAATATATTTTGTCAGGACACAACTGTCCACAGAGGGACTGTCCCTCACAAAGTGGGACAGATGGTAACCCTACTGGGGACACCACATTGTTTGGGCTAACACATAGCCACGGTCAGTGCAGGTTTAGAACATTCATCTGTTTCCTAGCTGTGAGCCTATACCTTTGGCACTTTTGTTATTTGCCTGTTTCTTGTATGAATTACGTTTATTCTATACAGACATGAATGCTTTAGGCAACTGTTACATGCAGTATGGTACATAGTTATTTCCTACAATCACAGGACATTTGGCATTCTATCATTGTTGGTCAGGTCACACCTACACACACATTACTTGTCCCTCACACAGTGGATCAGGGGGTATCCTGTTTATGTCAGTGCCTGCATCACCCATATACCATGTGCCACTATGCGAAGGTGTGCAATATATTCTCTCGCTTATTCATGTCGGGACACATGCATCACAGGCAGGTGTTTGATTCTGGGTAGTAGGTTCTGCATGACCATCTAGGGCTGGACAGTCTCGTGCACCACTACTGCACATTCCAACTTGTATCCAGATATCTACAGGACTGGACATCATGTCTTCATACCCATTCTAATGTTTATACAAGTTACTTATCCCATGAGGGATATCCCAAAAATGTAACAAGACCAATAATGAACATTCTTCTGGCATTACGAAAATGTGCTGGGGATTTTACATGCAAGGGATACATAGTTTGCAATCCTGAAACTGCCTAGGGTGACACTACCTGCTACATATGCATAGTGGTCACTATGTGTAGATGTGGCTGCACCAAACTAGTAGGCCAAGTATAGCTGGATTTGGTGGACGTTCAGGTATGGGGGCGGGTTGTGTGCTGTGGCGGGGATGCTGGGTAGTCCATTATGCATCCAGGTGTGTTGCATTTGATATGGCCAGTTCCATCAGGACCAATCTGTGGGTATGTGCCGGTGACATGTCTGTACATTTGTATCGCACATTTTAATATTCATATGTTTGTAGGATTGTGTTCTACAGTATGGTCTGCCTGGTTATATTGCAGATGTGTATACATGTTTTTGTGTTTCTTTCTGCTTCACCTGCTGCTCCCTCATACACCTCTGGTTCACCTATTCTGCATACGACACAGTGTCGCCTTGGAGGATTATGCCATTACCCCCCCCACACACACACACATATTCCTGACACTCCATCCATCACTGCTTTGGTTGATGGCCCACGACATGGTCAAGATAACACATTGCATGCCCTACATATGTCAGGTACCTGTATGGTTGTGTGGACTACCCTGCCATGTTTGACTTTCCACATGCTATACCTCACGCACATAGGTACATGCGCATACTTAACTTTCATGACATGGTTGGTATACCCGGGTAATACCCGTTCAATTGTGACACATCCTGACAAGTTTGACCTGGACCGCTGATGTGCGGATTTTGGCCGACTGTTCTAATCATTGGTAGGATGCCACCTTTTCCTATGTCCAGGATGGGATATATTCCAGACACATATCCGAATGTACTGGACAACACGTACCCACAGTCAATGCTACGGATAATACTGTTCCTTTCAGCCTACATGTGTCCTTATTGTTGTAGCAGTTAATATACTCCTTCTGTTTCGTTTACATGCTCATTCTATTTCCTGTCACATTTGGTATGTGAAATACGGACATACCTATTGTATGTGACTATTACATGCGTTGTGGGATATAATTCAGTCATACGGTCACTAGATATTTACATTTATCGTGTTTTTTGTTATGGACACATCTGCCCAGCTGTGTACCCTCCCTCACAATATGGGTCAGCTGGTGACCCTGACCATTGGGCTGGACATACCTATTGGCGGTGTGCTAACATATGATGCGTTTCCCTTCCACTTGGTATAACTATCTACACTGCGTTGGACTATGGGCACACGGTTTTCAACGTCATTTGTTCGAGGGATAGGGACCCGTTATTCCCTACCATGCATTTGTGTTTGCTTCTTCATTTTGTGTTCGCAGGAACTGTCTTGCATGCTTTGCATACGTTTCAGTATCCACGGACACTGACAGATGTGATTACTATTGCTTGCAAATTGTTATATGCAAGCATTTTAGGTTGCATGTCGACAGCTGACATTTCCACGCCTCCGTGCGGCACTTCGACATGCCCTATGCACTCGCGCTCCTTTCCTATGCACGTGGCTGTGGCAGCAGCGCACCTTCATTAATATGCATTTGGCACTATTGCGCCATCTTCATGCCGCATGGTTGGTGCAAGCCTAATGCCGGCCTTGTGCCATGCTTCATGAATCCTGATGATTTAGCTCATATGTTCTACTAAATAAGAAAAACAAACACATTATTAGGTCTGTTATTCATTTTTTAGCTTCAGGGGAAACTCTGATTTTGTGCAGTTTTTATAAACCTTTTATGTACTCTATCCTAAAGCTCAGATCTGTTTTCTGCTCATGCTAATGCACATGTATTTTATAGCAATATATTAAAACATAAGTGCTGTCAAGATTGTTTAACATCTGTAAATACTGATAACTTATAAGAGGAGAACTGTGTCATGCATTTGCTATAATGGAAAATTAAGAATTAATATATTTGGCTGGAATTTGCTTATATAGCCTTTCCAAATATCTTAGGCATGGTTACACAACATTTAGGATTAATGAAAAGTACATTATTAAGAAAAATAACCTTATGCAATCGGTCTGCAGTCTTTGGAATGAGCTTTTGACAAATGTTACAGCACTTAGACATTTGCCTCAGTTGGATATTAATCACTGGGGTGGTGACTGTAAGCTTGCATTAGATCTGAATGATTCTGTGTTCATAGATGGTCTCTGGCCTAACACCCAACAGTCTCCAACTTATAAACTAATTATAAACATAACAAGAGCTTTAATTCAGGTGCATTTATTTGTATAACACTTTTGTATGTAGGTGGCAGCATCACTATAATATCTGTGGCACAGTAATATGCTGGATGTCCTGATGATGTCATGACCAGTAACAATGTGACACTTGACCAATCACATCACTGTAGTCTTTCCATAAAGGTACACTGTACATAGCTTCATCAGTGAAATTACATGCCTGAATCATGTATACTGAAGAGCATGCAGACCCTAAAAATCTCTGTCACTGGCACACAAAACCTTTTTCTGAATCTCATGTAGTAATGTCATATGATGAGAGAATAGCTCAATTATGGAACTCAGCCAGTGATGTCAGGTGCTGGAGAAAAGATAATAGAAAAAATCTGGAATATTGTGACTCACCCTTAACTTTGAGCTCACCTAATCAATATTCTGAACATCAGCAGAGTAGCCATTTACCACATGTTGGGTTTAATGTTTGCGATATACCCAAGCAAATGGATGCACCTGTGTTGTAAAATGTCATGAGAGACATATCAAACATATTAAACAAACTGTCATAGATTAAACAAGCCTTTGTATGAAACAAATATAGCAAACGGAAGGAAACAATACTGATTCTGAAATAAAGTGGTATTTAACATTAGGTATATATATATATATATATATATATATATATATATATATATATATATATATATATATATATACTAATATTCATAGTTAGAAAACCTAAAGAAAAAAAGCAACAAGGAAACCAAAAGAATAAACTGAGTAAAAACAGTCATTCAGTCAAAAAGTTTAATAAAAGTTTTTATACATACATTACAGAACACAGACGGACAAAGGAGAGATCGAGTAAAAAGACATGGCAGGGGAAGAAAAAGAGTAGTTGTGAAAAATTAGGGTTTATACATAAATATCTCTTAATCATAGACAAATCTATCAGGACTTTGCATAATGTAGTAAATAGGACTCGTAGAAATCATGCTAAATACAAGGCAATTGACTCTTACAACCAGTTATGCCCTGACACTACCCAGCCTCAGACTGAACTCAAGGAGGTCCTGGGCAGTAAAGCCAGGGGTGAATTTGTGAGTACTCGTCAAATCATCCAAGTCCCATTTAATGGAAGATGATGTATAAAAATGCTTAATTTGTAATGGAGTGTACACCAGAGATGGGGGATGTGCTGTGTAAAGAAGCTATCTCCACCTTGTTTTATTTATGCCCTAGTGAAGATTTTGATCCTTTGGAACCATTCGATTTGTGAGGATACAAAACATCCTGTTCCTAATGCCTGTGAAGACAAGGTATTGATCCCCCCTTTATGACACTGAATAAAGAGGCAATGCTTCCATTCTTTTCTGGTAGCTTAACACGATCTTAAGACAGTGATATTCTTAGTTACTTGCCTCTTGGATCTTTTTTATTATTTGACATGCCTAGTAAAGTACATCACAAAGGGTCACTGTGTTCAGTAATTGGCCTAATTAGAGCAGAATATAATGGGACAATGACCACTTTGGCTATGGAAGATACACCTTAGAGATCAGCTGTACTAAGTAGAAGGATGTTCTGACTACCGTCGTTACATAATGATCAAAGGAAAGGGAGTTATCAACCCATGTAACAAGGTGTCTAACTACATTGTTATTTTGTAATGGGGTATGCTTGAGTGAGGGATGTTTACCAAATACTAGTATATTTTACACTTTTTAGCATTTAATTTATATATGTTGTTAGCACACCAGACATTTACAAATGTAAGTTAGTCACTTTTCTAATGTTATCCTTGATTTGAGAATCCTTAGATCTGCTGAATGCATTAAGGATGTATTTCTTTTATTGTAGAGTTTATTTATGCTGGTGGACTAGGATGGTTTGCTTTTAAACTTCCCATATATTTAGAGCCAGTAGACACTATCAGTTCTATATGTTTATCTAAGTGGGCATATAGCTCTTTTCTGTAACTTCCTTCTGAAGTGATATCTCAGGTTACACTGAAATAAGTGAATCTTGAAAACTCATCATAGAATTTAATAAGATTTGTATGTTTGAAATATCTGAATTCTGAGATATTGATATCTCCAAGTTTAGAGGTTCTAATGGTGAATGTCACTAGTTTATGATTTGACTTAACTGGGGAAGGAGATACCAGGAGAATACTACATGAAGAGGATAAATTCGTAAAATCAGGTCAAGAGTATTTTGCCCTATTGTAGATTTGTTAATGATCTGTTCAAGGGAGCTTTTATTCATGAACTTTAATAACTTTTGGGTATATCCAATATTTGAGGTATTGATGCTTTAATTTATTGTTGGATATTTAAAGTCTCCCAAATTAATGGAGTTCTGTTTGTAGGGATTTCATTGAATACATCTCGGCACTTTACATGAATTTCAGGGGAACATAGAAGGTGTCCTTTAATAATAGGCTATAAACTGAAAAGTGGTTTTAATTAGTGTGATTTGAAGCTTAATGAGCTCTGTTTGGGATCCTGGGGGTCTGCATAGAGGTGATGTGATCTGTAACAAATATGGGGACACCATCACAGTTGCCTTTGGGTCTGAAAGCATGATACCAAAACCCAAGTATGGAAGGATTGTTTTCTGAACATTTAGACTAAGTTTCACTACTTATACACTTATGAATGCCATCCATATGCAGGAGATCCTGGAAGTCAGACATGATGTTGTTGTCAGACTTTGAACATTGAGCAGAACTACCTTAATATAATCCTGTTTTGGATTTGAAAATGTTGGTTACGATGAGATGTCCATCATCTAGAATCTGCCTAAAAAATGGCACTCTGGCAGGAAACAGAGGCTTTAGCTAGAATGCAGAAGCCTTGGAAGACCTTCCTTGGCAAAGCAAGTAGTACTATTAAGCATCACATCTTGTGCTGACACTTAGTGGATCTCCCTGGAATGATACCAACTATTTAGCTAATTGATGAAATCAATTATATTTTATTTGTACCTAGACATTATTTCTGGAAAAGGAAGGATTCCACTCAGGGCCTGCTTGGATTTGTGACATGCATGGACAGTTCCTGTAAGTCTCTCTGGATATCCCCCAGGGTTTTGTGTGCCAAGTCATTCACAACCACATGGACCACCACCATGTTGTAATTATGTTTGTCTGGTGAAGGGGCCTTAACTGCTCCTGAGATATCCAAGAAAATGGCACATGAAACAAAACTCCCCATCACCCTTTTCCAGTCTAGTGAGAGGACAATCAGCGTGCTTGACTATTCACTATAATGTTTTTATTTGTAGAGTGATTATGTGTACTGGTCTGTGACTATTTAAATCCTGGTGAGTCATTGTTAGAACTGTGACAGAAGGTGTTGAAGTGAGTGTAGTGCTCACAGTCTGTGTCTTTTGTGAGAGTGAGTTCTCCATGTAAGCTAAATACTTTTGTCTCTCTCTCAAACTGAATGTCTTGTACTAAATAAAAGTTCATTATCTGTAAGCATCAGGCTGGCAACAGAAGGAGGGCAAGCAGGTTGCTCCTCCATTTTAGTTCAGGGATTTTAAGAACTCTTTTGAATATACAGAGTAGTAAAGTTAATTAACTGAGATACATATTAGATTTTACCGTGGAGTAAATAATTAGTTGGGCTACGTAACTGTTTGATATACACTATGCAGAACAATTATTAACTGCTAAGGGCATCAAGAAGACACTGTGCTAATTTTGTTAAAGTACAGCAGCTACTATACAGTCCAGTGGTACATAGTGCAGCTCATGGCAGAAATGTGGACAGTTCAGTTATAGGCTACCCTGCAGGCCAGTGGTACATAGTGCAGCTCATTGCACACCTGTGGACAGCTCAGCTATAGGCTGCTATACAGACCAGTGGTACATAATGTAGCTCATCACACAACTGCAGACTGCTCAGCTATAGGTTACTATATAGACCAGTTTTACATGGTGTAGCTTATCGCACAACTGCAGACAGTTCAGCTATGGGCTACTATACAGACCAGTTATACATAGTGCAGCTCATTGCCAGGTGTTTCTATCACAGATATTGTTAACCACAGTAGTCAGTAGTGATTTGGGAAGGTTAGGAAGTGTATTGAAAAATATAGATCAAGAAATGTGCATCTATAGAGTGTATGGATAAACACATCTACTTGAAGAGCGGCAGCATAAAAATGTAGATAATTTATAGCAACATTCTTTGAACAAGTAGAAAATTATTAATAATTATTAATAATAATTAATAATCACCTTAACAGTAAACAGATGTTACAGTAAACTCAGTAAGAACATGAAATGTACTTATCCCAACTCTGGTATGGTTGGTATTTAAATCAAGTTGGTGGAAAATGATCACAGAGAGTAGTTTTGCAGCTAAGTGTCTCACAGCTAGTAACAAATAAGGACTTGGCAGTGGAAATCTGGAAAAAAAAATGAAAATATTCAAAGAAGCTCACCGGCCATGAGCAAAATGACACTCTTATGTGTTCTATAGCACTCAGGGGCCTAGAAATGGCTGGGCTCTTTCTCCACTCTCACCAGAGTATAAAATATCAGCAAATCCCAGCTAGATTACTAATAATCCCAAAAAAGTACACAGTTACTACAGCAAACACAGAAACAACACAGAATGTACTTATCTCAGTCTTGCAGGGTTGGTATTTAAGTGAAATTCAGTGGAAATGTGTCACACAGTGCTTTGCTGCTAAGCATGCAGCAGTTAACAGTCAATGTGCTGGTAGCCAAACATAAGATATTGTTATATTGCTGTGTAAGCAGCTGCTAATACCTCATCTAGAGTATCAATTAACATTGTTGATTGATTTATATTTGTTCTCAACAGAATTCATATTTACTTTCTGATAGATCTCATCAACATTCAACATGTTATATACATACATTCTTTATATAGTGTTTGGTCCATTATGCACAGACATCCCCCTTTATCTGCATTCATAATTCTCAATGTTGTATCTTTAGCTAGTTGTCTTATAGCATTACTTTCAGCTGTTTTCAAATTACTAAAATATGAATGTTCTTATTATTATGCTTAAAATCACAAAAATAATTTCACATAATGTCAGAAAAGCATTTACAGTAAAATCTCAGGGAAGATTTAATAAACTTGGCTTTTTTAAACTTATTTTCATTAGGTAAACCCTC
The DNA here is from genome assembly GCF_019279795.1 of Protopterus annectens. NCBI lineage: Eukaryota > Metazoa > Chordata > Ceratodontiformes > Protopteridae > Protopterus > Protopterus annectens. The sequence goes on from NC_056739.1 coordinate 662,742,445, forward strand.
ATGTTTAAAAAAAACACCTTTAAGTTCAGATTTCATGTGAATAATTAAAATTAACATTTTTGAAAGTGTTGCATTTCTACTTGGGACAAACGTTAGCCCTTTAGTCAATACACTGATCTCGTCTTCAGACAAAATTTTATTGCGAAAATTAATAGCATTGAATATACCTTTACTAGCTTCAGACCTTTTTGAAGCTCTATCCAATATATTGGCATTTAAAAAATTACGTTCTTTGTACTCAATCTCCTTCCATTGCAAGTGGCTAGTAAATAAAACATGACATTCCTCCATCTTTGTTGCATTCTCTTAAGCATCTTGCTCATTGGTGAATCGTTGCTTGTTGGACCTACTTAAAAATTCCTCCTGTTGTTGCAATATGGATGAAAAAACTGCTTGGCCTTTTTATTTAAAAAAATTATTCTGTTAATGATTGATGTGATTGGTACTGAACATTGTTGCTGTCTCCCCATTAGGTAAAACATTTGATTTGTCCTCCTCCTTATCCCGCTGTCTATGGAATGTAATATCTGCAGAAACTAATTCCACATAAGTTGGCTTTAATTTGTTTGATTTCTGAATTTTATGTCTACACAGTTTTTTTGTTTTCTGAACTTGAATTTCTTTTTCTTTCTTTTTTGTAAACTCTCTCAACGCAGCACTGATGTTCGCTAGCATTATATTTATTTTATTTCATTCTTTATATAATAACTGTAGTTCATTGGACATTTTGTCCATTTCAGTGCCATTATATTTGATTAATAATCTAAAAATGTCTTGCTGGCCTTTTCACAAATTTGTGCCCATTCTTTTGCCAACTCTTTGTTGCCATCCTTGCATATAAGTTTCTTATTTATCTTCAAACCTTGCTGTATAATAACAGAACACACCATTTTTAAAATATAAATTGATCCCATTAGATGGCATTAAAACACAGCAGTTTCTTTTCACAATTTTTAATTAAATCAATAGATGATTATACCATACCTCCACTATCAATATATTCAAACAGATTTTTTATTGGTTCCAAAAAATGCACAGTTTATCCATATCCTCACATCTCTGTTTGATTATTCTCTGTTCATTACTTTTGCCATTCCAAGATGGCTGCCGACTAGACTAGTCCGTATTCTTTGAGCTCCTCACAGATTTGTAACATCTTTATTTTTTTACAACTTTGTATCAATATTTTTCCTCAGTTTTTTTCATAAAAAGATTTTATAAATCTTTTTACATACATCTGGAATATTCTTATCTTCAGAAATTTTATTTTGGGGCATATTTTACCTCAGAACAGTCTGTGGAGTTATCTGATCTGGTTACCTGCTGCTTCAGAATCTTCCTGGAACCGGACACTCTGCCACCAGCATCTTATCTCTGGGTATGGCTGCTAAATCTGACTCCATGGAGACCCAATCTACGAAGGCCAAATTTTCTTCAGTGCTCTCACCTGAAAAAGACACCAGTTCAAAAAGATTGAGAACATCTAAACAATCTCCTGAAACTTCCAAAGTAAGTAACAAAGACTTGAATGACTCAAACTTTTATTTAGATGAACTAAAGCTAGCATTAAAACCTATACAAAGTGCCATTCAAAACTTTTCAGAGCAATTTGCTGACTTTAGTAAAACTTTAAAGCAAATAAATGACAGAATGGACACTATTGAAAATAGAAACTCAGCTTTAGAGATAAAAATTGACTCATTGGAAAGTGATTTAAAGTCTAAAGATAAAGCTATTTCTGAAATGCAAGCCAAATTGATTGATTTAGAAGCCAGGAGTTGCAGAAATAACATTATTATTCGTGGTTTGCCAGAATCTTACGATAACAAAGATCTGCTATCTGTGACTAAGAGTATCTTTGAAGCACTGTTAAACTGTGAAGCATCCTCAAAAAATATAATTGTAGAGAGAGCACACAGAGCTTTACGTGCAAGTCAAGATATTTCTTCACCAAGGATTATATATACTAAATTATTAAATTTCCAAGACACTTTTCAAATTCTGCAAGCAGCTAAAAGTAAAAAACAGTTTCTATGGAAATCTCACAAACTATCATTCTCACAGGATTTTCCTTCTCAAATAAAACTAAATAGACAAAAACTTTCTCCCTATTGTGCAGACTTGATAAAAAGAGGGATAAGGTTTCGTATGTCTTATCCAAATACCTTGTCCTTTACATTTAATGAAAAAAGGTTTATGTGTTCTGATCCTAAGGGAGCAAAAGATATCTTTTTTAAAGTATTTAAAAGGCTTCCGGAATCAGTTTCCTAATATTTTATTTATCTGCTGGTTACAAATGTGTTGTTTCTTCTTATGTAAATGATATGTTCCTGTAGACAGAATGTGTCATCTATTTTTCAGTTTATTCTTGCCAAGAGTGCACACTGTATTTATATATATACAGTATATATTTTTTTCTTTTCTTTGTAAACAGGGGGCAAAAACAAAAAAGAAAAGTGATACTGATTTTAATGTGAACAAAATATTCCTTCAGGAATATGATGCCAGTTTTTGAATTTAAACAAGCCTTGTAGATCCTTACATGCTTTGCGATGTTGTATACATGTCTTTGTTTTTTGTTTTTTTTAGTTTAAATAATTATAATGCCTTATCTCAGATACAAATGTTTTGTAGGGAGTTTTTGTGACTCTCGAGCCTGTGCAGAGCGAAAATCTTCTGCTTTCCTCATCAGCTGTTGTTTCACTTTGCCACGCACCTTCTAGGAAGCTACGGAGCCCAGCAGTGACGTCATCACTCGCAGAGGACACTCGCTAGTTTCGTTTCAATGCAGGCTACTGAATGAAACGCTTCTAAGCTCACATGCAATAATCTAAATGTTTTTTTTTTTTTTTTTTGTGTTATCTGGCACTCGGACTTACATAATGGTTTTATCCTTCAATTAAGAAGGCACGCTTCACCCTGATTAACCGCTATTAATAGCATACTTTCCCGTTTTAGCGTGGTCTTGTTTTCATGGAAGAACTGATGGAATTACCCTACATAGGTCCAGAAACAGCTCTGCTATATTTATTTTCAAGGTACAATCTTCATTTAATGTATATAAATAGATTATCTTCAAGTTAATATGAACTGTTTTTTCATAATTGGCAAAATAATTTGTTTCTTCATATACAGTGTGCATAATAAGGTAGTAACATAAGGGTTTTTTAGGTAAATTGATTTTTATATGTGAATATATAGACAAAATGATCAACATTTATATTTTGGGTTATGTGTTGTAATAGAAACAAGATATAGATGTATATACATGTACAGTACAATAATTTTGTTTTTCTATTCAGATTTAAATGTTTTGTTTAAATAATTTTATGTGTACATACAGGAGAACAATAATGTACATTTCTTGTTAGTTTAAAGATCAACCTGTTATATCTATGTCAGTAAGTAAAATATATTGTATATGACACATTCCCCCAAATGATTAACTTGTTGCATTCTAGCACAAACAATAAGTCATGGAAATGTATGCTGTATCTGTTTTGAAAACTTAATTACTGCAGAAGATGCATACATGGGTGGTGTCTATAGAATGCTTCCAGTGACAGATCATTTATGTTTGATTAAAATGCAGGTAAAATGCAATTGGCAAAGTACACGTAGCATGCAACAAGGCAAGTAGAAATTACTGTGTAAGACTCCAGTAATTTTTCTTTATATATTTTTTTGGTTTTACTAGTAAACGTGTACTAGTAAAGTGTGTTTGCCTATGATGTTAAAATATGGATGCAAACACATTCCTAATGTGGTTAATAGCCCAGCAGCTCTAAGCTTCTAATTATATGGCTATGGAGGGAGACTGCTTACTTTTTACCTGTTTAATTTTTTGGATACTGCTCTTTTCAGCTTAGGAAATATCTCTCCACTATATAATTCATAATATTACAGTTTTTTATATATATATATTTTTTTTGTTTGACTCATTTATTATTTTAGGATTGATAGCTGAAATGTTATTATTAAGTTACAGGCATGTCTGGTTCTAGAACCATATTTCATATGTTTATGCTGTGAGTTAGATTTTACTGTCATAGTTATTCACAATATCACTATAGTGTAAAAAGATGTATCTTACTGTATGATTATTTGCTTAATTTACTCATCTCGTATGCTATATATAAAATATTTCTTACTCAACCAAAACATTATTTATACTTGATACACTCAATATTAGTTCTCTAGAAGATATCATATGTATGGGGTAATGTTAAATCTATCTTCTGTATATTTTTCATACATGGTAATTTATATAAATTTGATTCATATTAATATTTAGAATGTGATGTTGAGGAAATTCTTTAAACTGTGGTATATTCTACCTAAAATTAGAGCTTTATACTAAATACGTGAATAGGGATTAAATATGTTGGACATCTTGAATTTAGTTAGTTATGTAAATATGTTTGATATTATAAAAATTTTTTTTGTTTAGTTAGGCTTTTATATAAAGTTTTTTATGCTAATTTGATGCAATTGATATTGATAGTGTTAACCAAAAACACTTATTTGATTCACTTATATTTCTCTTCTCTAGCAGGGGGTGGGTGGTTAGGCACCGGGTATCTGGGAAGGAATATCATAGGATCTTTAAAATAATTTTTTTGGGAGACATCAAGATACACTATAATAAATACAAAGAACTGAGGTTTATAGTTATAAATACATTCTGCCAAGCCTTAGGTATATGTTATATATTTATTTTTATTTAATTATATGACCTTAAATATTGATTCATGGAATGTGAGAGGATTACAAAATAAAAATAAGAGATCCCTATTATTTCATCTTCTATTTAAATCACAGGCTAATATATGCTTCTTGCAAGAGACCCACTTAAATAGAGAAGATTTCGATAAAGAAACAAACAAGAAATGGATTAAGATGATAGTAGCAGCTGGTAACAGTACAAATTCAAGTGGGGTGGCCATTATAATTAAAAATAATTTTCAGGGAACTATTTCTGATATGAAATATGATGTGAATGGAAGATGGTGTTACATTATCTCCTGTTTCCATAACATTGATAAACCAATTATATTTTTTAATCTTTACGGCCCTTGTGATCAACAACATATCTTCTTTATACAAATTTATAATATTCTCTCCTCTTTTAAAGACCGTTATTTTATTTTAGGGGGGGATTGGAATGCTATCATTAATCCAGACACTGATCGTACTAGTAAATCCTCCTCATACAACTTCCAAGCTTCCATTGCTCTGGAAGAAATAATAATAGATCTCAACCTCATAGGTCCTATTTCTCTCATAACACAACATGATAGAAAAGACTTTTTCACATACTACTCAAAATGTTACAAGTCATGGTCAAGATTAGATTTTTTTCTTATTTCCAACTTCCTTACTCATAGGAAAATTAGCTATTCTCTTGAACCCAGATTTTTTTCTGACCACTCTAGAATATCTCTTGGAATTAGTTTGGCTTTAAATACATCTGATACATCTTTATATAATAGTTGGACACTGAATAATAACTTACTTACAAATGAAGATACACATAAATTAATAACTGAAATATTGAAAGAAACATATCTTAATTTAGGTAAATCAGATATTCCTTTAGATATACAATGGGCTGCATGTAAGGCAACCCTTAGAGGTATATTAATTAACAAAGCATCATATCTTAAAAAACAATATAGAAATAAAGAATTACAGTTAAAAACAAAAATTCAGATTTTGGAAAATCAATACAGAATGTGTCCTAATTCCTCTGCATATGATCTATTGTTAAACTCCCAAAAAGAATTACTGCTTTTACATCAACGTAATCTTACCATATCAGAGCAAAGGTTCTTAGCTACATACTCTGAATGGGCACAGGTTCCTTCTAAAGTGCTAGCCAGAATAATTAAAGGTAATCAATCCCTCCCTAGAATTTCGTCACTTAAACATAACAACAAGTTTTATAATACTGATTTGGAAATTATGCAGCTTTTTACATCATTGTTCTCAGAGATATATTCAAAGGAAAACAAGTCTAGGAGTAAACAACATATAGTGAACTTTGCGTCCTCTATTAAATTTCCTAGGTTAAACGATCAACAAAAGAATACACTCTCTGCCCCGTTGACTATTAAAGAAATATCGGAAGCCATTAGCAGACTTAAGACTAGTAAATCTCCGGGACCAGATGGCTTTACACCTGAATTTTTCAAAACTTATTCATCTGAACTTTCACCCCTTCTTTTTGAAATTTTTAATTATATAATGATTTATGGTATATCCGACCTGTATTGGAACACCTCAAAAACCATTTTAATTTTGAAAAGGACAAAGAAAAAACTGATCCTAATAATTATAGACCTATTTCTCTGATCAACATTGATATCAAAATTTTAGCTTCTTTACTTGCTTTCAGACTAAAAAATGTCTTACCATTCTTGATCTCTTCGGAACAGGCGGGTTTTATGTCACATAGACATTCATGGGATAATACCTTGACAATACATTCTCTCATACATTTTACTAAAAAAGATTCAAACCCATTGTATGCATTGATCCTTGATGCTGCTAAGGCCTTTGATAGAGTCAATTGGGATTTTCTTTTTCACATTATGTCTTGCTTCAATATTCCATCTTCTTATATAGACTTTATTAAAATTTTATACAAAAATTCTTATACCTTTCTTTATATTAATAAGAAAGTATCCAAAAGCATAAAGATCATTAATGGCACAAAGCAAGGATGCCCGCTATCTCCTTTTTTATTCAATCTATATGTAGAGCCTTTATTATTATATATAACTCAAAATACTTTTCACAAGATTCCTAGAATTCTTAACACTAAAGTTTGTTTGTCGGCTTTTGCAGATGATCTTGTAATATATTTTCAAACACCTTGCTCCGACCTTTTAAAATTAATTGGCTCTATTGAAAGATTCTCTGAGGCCTCGGGATATCAGATTAACATTCAAAAAACACATATTCTTCCCATAAATCCACTTGCTCACAAATCATATTTGTTTCCAGACTCCGCCTTTCAGATAGTTCAGAAGTTTAAATATTTGGGGATTCTTATAGATCATAATGGTCTCTCCATATTTCAAAATAATCTAGCTAAAATTTGGTCGTCTATTATACTTGATTTAAATAGATGGAAATTGCTTAATTTATCACTTCTATCAATAGCAGCAATAATAAAAATGAATATTCTCCCCAGATTGCTATTTCAATTTAATGCTGTGGATCAGTTGATTCCAAAAATTTTTTTTTCAAAAATTAATAAAGTCTTGGCTAGTTTTTTATGGTTTTCCAAATCAGTGAGAATTTCTTACAGTAAACTAATCTCTCCGAAAAAGAAGGGAGGACTTGGTCTTCCGAATTTTCATCTTTATTATTTGATCATCTCGGCCAATAAACTATTATCTATTTTGAATATAGATACTGAGAAATATAATCAATACCCTATTTGGACAAAATTATGGTATCAACACATTTTAACTAAAAATATTAATCCATTAGCTCTTCCTTTTCTTTCTTTAGATGTCATGAATAAGCTAAAAATTTCAAACTCTTTAAAACAAAAAATCTTTGCTTTTCAAGAATTGTTAAAACTTGTCAATTTAGAAAATACATTTCAATTAATGCAACCTCTTCATCTAAATCCTAATATTAATTTAGATAATGTTTCTTTTAATCTTTCAAACTTTCCCCTGATCAAAGATTTCACTGTTTGGGATCTGATACAATACAAAAATGAAACTCTCACTAATATACGTAAAATACTTAAGGTCAATACTAATTATTTAACCACCTTACGTCAAATGAGAGATATTGTCAATGCTAAGTTTCCATACACCAAAGTAGACAACACAGATATCATTAACTATAAAGTGGTCATACAAGTTCTTACGCTTCCAGAGAAAATGTTATCTAAATCTTATAATCTTATAAACCAGATAACTCATAATACATTTTGTCTCTTTTCCAATTATTGGGACAAACACAATCCTCATATATCTGTAGATCAGAAACTCGCAGCTATCAAAAGTACACTAGAATACTCGCCTTTCAAAAAACTCTTTTATACTCAACTAATGATTAATAATAATGCATACGTCACACCTTCTAAACTTAACAAATTTGACGCTAACAAATCGGCCTCATGCTCTTGTTGTTCTCATCCTAATGCAGATCTTCTACATATTTTTTGGTCTTGCTATCACTCACATAAACTTTGGACTTCTCTAAAAGTCCGTTTACAGAAAATGGGATATCATAAATCCACTCTATCCTGGGAGACTGCATTACTACACATACCTAATATTTACCTTTCCAAATTGGATTCACAAGTACTAATATACATATGTTCACTTATAAAACTTTATATCACCCAAAATTGGCTAGATCATACCAAATTGAATTGGAATAATTTCAAAATTCTAGCCTGTACATATATTAGTGCGCAGAAAACGATAGTGAGAAGTCCCAAGAAGTCGGCACAAATCAACAAAGCTATGGAAAAGGTGTTACATATTATTTATAGTGTATAGTTGGTTACTCTCCTTTTGGAATTCATAGACCTCAGTCTCCTTTATATCTATATACCTGTTTCATTTTAGATCTATATCTATTTTGAATATTCTTAGGTTAACATTAGTATATGTTGTAGATAGTTATTGTATGTTCTCAGACTGCATTGAGATATAAACATTTATCATTAAAAATTGTGTGATCATATACATCTCCTAATTTTTTATTTTTTTCTCTCAATATGTATTTTAATTCTGTTGTTGTTGTATTTTTATTTCAATGTTTGAAAATTCAATAAAAAGTTTTTTGAAAAAAAAAATTACTTTTGCCAGTGTTCAATTACCTCAGTCACAGCTGATTTGGCTCTACATCCACACAAACCATTGTTTTTGTTGGACAGATTTTCCTCCAAATTCATTAAGGTACTATTCCAGCATGGTAAAGAAACAATAAACCAAGTCTACATACATCAAGAGAGCCCAAAAAGGAACAAAACACTCCAAAGGACACTTGTGAGCCTTTCTCCAAAAGGTCAATGTTCAATATACCTACTAAACCCTGTTTCCATTCCATGAATCCAATTTATTTTTAAAGATCTTAATACTTTTAGCTTGTCTAATTTCCAAAGGCAATGATTTCCCCTTTTGTCCAGGTCCAATGTGAAATAAACTCCTTGCAAATGAGGATGTTACATTTGTAAGTCCCATGAGTAGCAGATTGTTCCTAGTACCCTTGCCATTCTACATGAAAGCGATAACAAGCAAGGGCCTGCATTCTTCCTCTTGCAGAGACTGATGTACTCATATTAAATCTGTCACTTTATGCCTATAATATAAGGAAAATAAATTTAATTTCCTTAACTTTTCTTCATACTATATTTGCAAACATTACATTTCTGTTTTGGGTAAAATACTTTTGTACTCTTTCCAACCTTTTGATATCTTTCAGGAAGTACATACAAAAAGTAGTTCCATACTCCATTATTGATCTGATTACTGATGTTCATCGTGTTACCCTGCTGCAGTCATCACACTTGGGTTATCCTGCCATCAGGCGGTCCCGCAGTTGGCCCGAATTCCAAAGTCTTGGTCCGGCATCGGTTGCTGTCGCTTCTTCCCTGACGTCAGTGCGCCAGGGGTATATAAGAGGCATCTGACGCCATTTTCTTCAGTCTTTCTTGCCGCACGGTGCCTGAAGCAGAAGCAGTTCGCAAGTGCCGGTCGGCCAACACCTGCGATTTTCGATTTGAATTTCAGTCCGAAGTCTTCAATAAAGCTAAGTACCTCGTTGGGGAACATTTTCTTGCCTCAGTCCGATGTCAGAAAAAGTTAACAATTGTATTTCTTGTGGGAAGCAAATACCTCATAAGGACTTCCATTCCTATTGTATTCCTTGCCTAGGTCCAGACCACAATGTCACAGGTTGTCAGTTTTGTGCTAGGTTTAATAAACAAACTATCAAACGCTGTTTTGACTTTGCACGGCATTACTTTGGTAGGAAATTTAATTATATCATGCCATCAGAGCAGCCGATGACCGCCATTCATAAAAAATGCAAGGATAAGGACAGGCAGCCTAGGAATAAGACAGACCCCAAGGCCTCAGCTGGGCCTGTCGCCAGTTCTCCAGTTTTCAGTGAGGCACCTACGCAGCCCCTGACGACTGCAGAACTGGAACCCCAGTCAGCTGTGGATTCCCCAACCAGAGTCTACTAGGCCGACTGGTGCAGCGGAAACACCTTCGGTTGCAGAGGGTGTCTTCAGACCGACTACACTCAAATACAGACGCCCAAGGGGCAGAGGCCAGTCACAGGGCCCTTACAAACCTCGCCAATGGGGTTCTGCTACCCAGAAAGGAGGAGAAGACAGGCCCCAAGCTAGCAGAAGACAAACACAATGACTCTATCCTCAAACTACCAAGCAAATCTCTCCTGGCAACTCCCTTGGGAGGAAAACTAGCATTTTTTGCAGACAACTGGCACATCATTACAAAAAACAAATGGGTTCTAAACATTGTCTCTCAAGGATACAGATTCCACTTCCATTCCTTACCAAGGATCAAAGGAATGCCAAACCTGCCACCAAATCAATGGGCAGAGGCACAAAAACAAATTACAGCTCTCATGAACATGAGAGCCATTCAACAGGTACCTACACAGGAGCAAGGACAAGGATTTTACTCAAGACTCTTTCTAGTCCCAAGAAAGGACAAAGCATGAAGACCCATTCTGGATCTTTCAATTCTGAACACCTGTCTGCAAGTACCAAAATTCAAGATGCTAACACTACAGCAGCTTCTTCTCATGCTGGGCAAGAATGCTTGGCTAGTCACTTTGGACCTCAAGGAGGCATACCTGCATGTCCCTATCAGACAAAATTGCAGAAGATACCTCTGCTTCATTGCAGGTTCAATGCATTATCAATTCTCTGCACTGCCCTTTGGCTTATCTACTGCACCCAGGGTTTTCACAAAATGCCTGGCACCAGTAATTGCATACTGCAGACAAAGAGGAATTCAAATATACCCATACCTGGACGACTGCCTTATTCAAGCAGAAAGCAAGGACATTCTTTTAAAGCATCTGGCATTTGTCAAATACCTTCTAAGTTGCCTAGGGTACACAGTAAATGAAAATAAATCAAAACTAGTGCCCTCACAAAACATAATATTCTTGGGTGCCAGCTTGAACACAACGGCCCAGATGGCTTATCTCATGCCAGACAAGCAACGACAGCTGTTTCAATATTTCAAAATAATGGCAACAAAGACCCAACTCCCTGCAAGAAAAATTCTGCAGGCCATGGGATTCATGGCATCTTGCATACTACTAATACCATTTGAAAAAAGGCATATGAGGAAATTACAATGGTACCTGAAAAGTGTATGGACTCAGCACAGCCACAGCTTGGAAACAATGATACCACTCATTCCCTACCTTCAACAGGAGTTTCTATGGTGGGCACAGGCATGTCACCTCAACAAGGGTCAGCCTTTCACCTTACCCACAGCCAGGCAAACTATGACAACAGATGCATCGGACTATGCCTGGGGAGCACACATGGCAGGGCAGTGCATTCAGGGCAAATGGACTACAAATCAGAGACACCTGCATATCAATCAAAAAGAAATGCTAGCAGTGCAGAATGCCTTAACAGCTTCCAAGGACCTTCTACACCCAGGACAACTACTAATAAAGATGGACAATACCACATTTATGTGGTACATAAACAAGCAAGGGGGCACACATTCCTACCCTCTGTGCAAGCAAGCAATGACCTTGTGGAACACTGCACTGTCTTACCAGGTTCAATTGCAAGCACAACTCCTGCCAGGAAAGAAAAACTTATTGGCAGACGACGTAAGCAGACACATCATGGATCCACATGAATGGAAACTAGATCCACAAGTATTTGCAATGATGGTTCAAAAATGGGGACGCCCAGACATAGATCTGTTTGCAAGCCCCCACAATCACCAACTTCAAAAATTTTGCACAAGGACCTTCCATCCACTAGCTTGGAAAGTGGACACCCTCTCATTCAGTTGGAAAACATTAACAGTGTATGCCTTCCCTCCACTGCCTCTTCTAGCAAAGGTACTGCTGAAAGTCAGATTAGAGAGGCCGCAAATGATGCTAGTTGCACCAGACTGGCCACGCCAGCATTGGTATCCAATTTTAAGGAACATGGCCCAGGGCCCATCATGGATTTTGCCACAAATTCCTCAACTGCTAACCCAGCGAGACAATCAGATTCTACACAGCCAGCTCAAGACTTTAAACCTGGCTGCATGGCAAATTACCTAAACAACCAGACAACACCTTTATCCAAAGCTGTTATGGATGTCATTCTGGAGGCCAGGAGGCCCAGCACCAGGAAAACCTATTCAGACAAATGGAAAAGATTTTGCTCCTGGAACCAGGCTAAAGGCCTAAATCCCCTTGATCCAAACATCCCTCAGATTCTACAATATTTAACTGAGATGTTACACAAAGGACTTTCCATTTCATCTATTAAGATCCATGCCTCAGCAATTTCAGCTCATTACAGCACGGATCCTCCTTTATTTTCACATCCACTCCTAAGACAGTACCTCAGAGGGGCTAAGAACTTAAGACCGCCAAGGAGAGCTCCAACACCTACTTGGGATCTCAACTTTGTTCTGGAAAAGCTTACACTGACACCCTTTGAACCAGCTTTTTCAGCTGATTTAAATTTCTTTCATGGAAAACTGCCCTACTACTAGCAATAACCTCAGCTAGAAGAGTCTCAGAGCTACACGCACTAATGGCAGTGGAACCTTTCATCATTTTTCATCAAGACAGAGTCTCTCTACGAACTAATCCTTCCTTTATGCCAAAGGTGGTATCCGGTGTGGCCCTAAACCAAACCATTCACTTGCCCATCTTCTTTCCAAATCCCCAGAACAAAGGAGAAAGACTCCTGCACTCTTTGGACATTCACAGGCAATTACGTTACTACTTGGATAAAACTAAGGCTTTCAGAAAAACTGACCAGCTCTTTGTAGCCTATGCTACAGGATCACAAAGAAAAGCTATCTCAAAACAGACCATTTCTAAATGGATAGGACATTGCATACGTTTCTGCTACACACATCATGGGAAACCAGTACCTGCTAACATTAGGTCCCACTCCACCAGGGCTACAGCTACATCAGCAGCCTTTCTCAGGGGAGTGCCAACCAAGGATATTCTGGAAGCTGCTACTTGGAGTTCAGTGCACACCTTCACCAAACACTATCACTTACCTCTATACTCTAAGACTAGTGCTGGTTTTGCCACTGCAGTTTTGCAGGGCCTACTAGCTTCTTCTAACCCTGTTTGACTCCACCTCCCATCCTTAGCTTTGGGATTCACCCCAAATGTGATGACTGCGGCAGGGTAACACGATGAACATACTACAGTTTTGCACCTACCATAAATGTAGATGTTGGAGTGTTCACCCTGCTGCAGTCCAGGTTAGCCTCCCTCCATCCCCTCTGAACTAGCTGAACTTATCTCTACCACTTTATTCTATTCTACCTCTGTGGTGTATTTGCTTGTGTGTAAGGGTTTTGTTTGCTTTTTTATATAGCCATATGTATATATATATATATATATATATATATATATATATATATATATATATATATATATATATATATATTTTTTTTTGCCTACCTATTGGGGGCACCTGACATCTGGGGCAAGAAAAACTGTAGAAAATGGCGTCAGATGCCTCTTATATACCCCTGGTGCATTGACGTAAGGGAAGAAGCAACAGCAACCAATGCTGGACCAAGACTTTGGAATTCGGGCCAACTGCGGGACCACCTGACGGCAGGATAACCCAAGTGTGATGACTGCAGCAGGGTGAACACTCGAACATCTACATTTATGGTAGGTACAAAACTGTACTTTTTCTATATCAGAAGCATTACTTTAGAATTTCTTGGGCCTACTGTTCTTAGTAACATTCTAAACACATAATATGTGTTCCTCAAAATCTCGTTCCCTTGGAATTTAAAGCTCTTGTTGAATATTGTACCTATATCCTCAGACAGCTCACATTACTCGATTATATTAATATTCTCACTGTATGGGCACCTTATTTGTTTGTTTTCTACACAAATGTATAATTTTACATTTATTCTCAATTAAATGAACACCATTCATGTGGCTAATTAATCAATTAAAAAGAAAACAATCAGGTAGTAAGTGGCATAGCAATCCAAAATATAAAACTAGATAAAAAGAGCTGTTGTACAACCAAAGGCAAATGACAATGGTCCACAAATGCAAAGGTTAAGCACTTTTGTCTTTATTAAAACTTCATCAGAACCAGTTTCCTACTAAGTATCATCCCTATATATAAAACCTAGTATACTCATCAATTTTTGAAAACCTATTAATTGCATCTATTGGAAACAGTACACATGTTATACCAAGAAATATATTTAAATTGAATTAAAACGCTAGTTCATAAATAATACATGCAAAAAACTTTATCAAAAAAAGTTTTTCAACTAAACATACATCTCTCTCTCTCTCTCTCTCTCTATATATATATATATATATATATATATATATATATATATATATATATATATATATATATATATATATATATATATATATACACACACACACAGAGATATATGTAAATAGATAATGTGTTATTGAATCTCAGTCATGAAGCTTTTAATACTAATACATACACACACGCACATGCATACACATGCACTCAAATCCTTGTTTAGTAAATTTCTGAAGACAAGGTCAGATATTAGAGTTCATATACCCTCAACTTAAAATAACTATGAAGTGAAATAGCATCATTGAGACCTGGTAGAACATCTTGCAACTACATCTCAACTGATGGAGCTCCAAGGTGTCCCTCCTAGGATCTCTCCTTGGATCATTCCTTTTTTTTTTTTTGAGGAGACAAAATGGGAACATATGGTCTGGAAACTTGAAAATATGCCTAATAAATACATTAGTAATGCTCTTATTTTTATATCATTGATGTGCTGATAGATCCATTCCCAGAACGTATGTTCTGTTTTTCCTGCATAGAATGAGTCACAGTAAGTGCACTTAGCCAAGTAAACCACCTTGGTGTAACAAAGTGGGTATAGTTATAAATGGAGCATCATTCATTTAACAATATAAAATCACCCTCACTTATAATGGGGCACTGTGTACACATATTACATTTTAAGGTTCCAGCATTGTTTTAAACACTGTCATTTGTTAGTATCAACTTTTTTTTCTATCAAGTTATCAAAATTTAAACCTCTCCTATATGTAAATCAAGAGGACTTACTGTATTTTTGGTATAACCCATCACAGGTTAAAATTTCCCAGTTATTCAAAATAATTTCCTTGATTTTAAAAATGTAATTACCATGTGTAAAACACACTTTTATACCCAATTTATTATTTTTTTTATTAGGACCATCCATTAACACATAATTACAACCTAATAATGGTTAAAATATCCTTTGACTTCTCTTGGTAGTTACTTTCTTGTAGAAATCTGTAATTGATTCCTTAGGGTAACCTCCTTTTAACAGTCTGTCATCCAACAAATCCATCTCTTGGGAGAATTCCATTTCATCTTACACTGTTTAGGCTATTCTTATCATATGGCCCTTCACCAAAGCGCTTTTGTGATTATGGTGGTAGCAGCTATTATAATGCAAAAGTGAGATGGGTATGTAAGTTTCTAAAGATAGTAGAGTTAGTAGAATTTAATGTCTAATCTTTACTGATCTTAATATCAAGGTAACTTACCTCTTCACATGATACATTCCATGTAAATTTTAAGAAACTTGTCATCTTATCATTAAAATTCATAAACACCTGAATTTCTTCATAGATCCAACCCAGAAAATACAGATGTCATCCAGGAATCTGACATAAAGGTTCCACCTGGTCACATATTTAGAATAAAAAGCATATACATTTTTCCATTGAGCCATGCTAGGTTTGCAAACTTCATCCAAATTCTTGATGGAAATATTCATCTTCAAAAAATACAGTTATTATTAAGCACTATTTCCATTAATTGTCACAAAGTATTTTATCTTGTTAGAACTTAGATTAGATTTCCCCACTAGAATTTCATGAAACCATTCCATGCTTTTTTCATGGGAGATAAGAGAAAATAAGTCCTTAACATCAGTAGTGAGAAAAATCATCTTATCTGAAAATAGGTAATTTTTCACTGTTTTCAAAAATTTCCAGGAATCCTTTAATAAATGGTATAATTGTTGACCAAATTGTTTTAATTTATAATCAATACATTTGACTATTCCGTGTGTATTAGAACCCAAGGCCACTACAGTAAGCATCACTGGAGGGCCACATAGGCCTTTAAGGATTTTGGAAATCCCAAAGATTTTTGTAACAATGGGACCCTTAATACACATAAATTTATATTGTGGAGCATTGATATCACCATCCTTTAAAAGGTTATAAAGCAAATAATTTATTGTCTTATATGCAATATTGAATTTATTCATTAAAGCTTGCATATAAATACTATTCAAAATGTTATACATTCTACCAACATAATCCATCATATCTATGATGGCTAAACTGCCCCCTTATCATTTTTCATACGTTTGGTAGTAGTATGTCATAATAATATTCAGCAGATGTTTTTCATTGAAAATCAAATTGTAAGGCCTACTTTTGTTCACACCAACATTTTCAATGTTTTTCTTATGCATCTTACCAAACAAAGCATAATGGGATACTAAGGTAGATGAAATACACTTCGCTTAGTCAAGGATTTATTACATACCCCTTTCTTGTCAATTTTCATAAAAGTAGAGTCCCACATGCAAATGTCTCAAATACATCTTAACAGCAATAATAGTACCAACAACATTTAATTTCCTGTTAGGAACAAAAAGGAAACCATTCTACAACAAATTACAATAATCTTCATTGATTGGGAAATCTCTGTAATTAAATATTTTCAAGTCTTTGGCTGTATTATACTGAACAGTTAAAATGAAATTGCTAATGGATCATGCCCCATCCTATACCTCTCCCTCTCCCTCTCTGGTTGTTCCTCCATTGGATATTGAAATGACCTCTCTCATTGTGTGTCCATGATTATACGTATAAAGTTTGATTTCTTATTCTTTCCGATCCAAGTCTAAAGGTGGCATGATTAAATGAAGTCCCATTTATAATTATACTCAGTTTACTTGTTATATGGTGGGGAGGTATGCTGTGGGGGATCCCTGTGAGGAGAGAGATAGTTAAACCCTTGAGTGGGAAGCCAGCATGATTTATTGTTGCCTGTTTAAAATGATATGCTATTTTCAATTATCCCTGTTGGTGGAATTGTAAAGAGAATCACTCTTTTGTTGTTTGGTCTCTGCAAGTGCTGTTCATTTTATTTTGCCAGCTTCTTTACCTGTTTGTAAGAGAACAGTAGGTCAGACTGTAATGAAATATTGTTTTCCAAAGTAGGAGTCTGACAGGAGAATGTTTGCTATAAACTGCATGTATTTTCTGAACTTCGTTGTGTGTAAATAAATTTGAGTTTCATACAGGAAGGCTGACTCTAATGACAAGAACTTGGAGACGCAAATATTTTAAAAACCCATTTATTGCCCCAGAAAGAAATGAGAATAGCTGACCTTGTCTCCATAAGACTATTTGGAATATTGACCATGTTGCTTACAGTATTTACAGAGCTTCAGTCCCTCACAGCCCTTTTTACTAGTAGTAGTAGTACTTAACAGCCTATGGATGCAGACCCCAAGATGATTTTTGTTCCGGCTCTGCAACAAAGATTAATCCATTTCTCAAAATCTGCAAAAGGCCTGAAATGTGCTAATAAACTCCCCTACTCCTTATTTTTTGCACAAACCCCTGCTTAGCCCACCCTGAACCTCCATTTGAACTGACTTCCTGAATTTGAACTGTTTAGCTACAGCCTTTTATTCAGGCAGTGGATGGTAGTAAGCAAGCTATTCAATTTCCTAGCTAAACAGCTGTGTGGATTTCTCATTAAACCAGTCACTCTGTGCACTTTGTAAGAAGGCACACTCTGCAGTTTGTTACTTTATTACTATCTATCTAGATCTATGTCTATATAATATAAATATATATATATATATATATATATATATATATATATATATATATATATATATATATATGTATATACAGATATAGCTGTATCTTTCTATCTATAGGTGTATATGTCTGTATATAGAGATAGAGGCACATACACACACACACACACACACACACACACACACACACACACACACACACACACACACACACACACACACAGAAACACACACACATGCATGCATCCATATATGCATCTGCGTGTGTGTGTGTGTAGATATACATGGGTTTCATGAATTTGCTTAGTGAAGACTTTTACTGCATGCCGAGATTTGTGACAAATGTCAGTGATATCTCTGGAGGACTTTGGTAAGTCTTTAATTATGTTACAGTCAGTCTTCAGGAGATCAGATATTACAAAATTAAGCACTTCTCCCTTTCTCTGTGGGTGTATGCCTCTGGAGACATTTTATTTACTTTGCAGGGATGTGGGAATGAAGCCCCCCACACTATATAAAAGCAAATCAGTCACTATGTGTAGGTGATCACAAATGTAACTAATTTGTTTACATTTACAATCACTGTTTATCAATAATTTTTACTTGTGATAAATGTTCTTGCCAGTAATGTTTTTCAATGTGTTTTCCATCAATCAAACTAATCAGTGATTATTTATTATATACCAATAAAATCCTGCAGATCTAATTATTTGGTTCACATTGTTAAAATGAACATCAGTCTGCAGTCATGTTCACCTCCTTCAAAGCACTCGTTGTTACATGAGCATGAGGTTTGCCCTGTATGCATTCACCTGCATTGGTCCTTACAAAACATCATCACTGTTGCTTTTCTTCACTGCACTGCTCAGTTTGTATGCATTCTGCTGACCATAGAGTTCTTCCTCCCTACTACATTCTAACATGCAAGTAGCTCCTTAGTATAAGAGGTTTGAACAGGGGAGCAGTGCATCTCTAAAAATCACACCCATTGCTCAATACTGTTTATATTAGGAACTCTATGTTGTATATGCGAGGCAAAAAAAATAAATAAATAAAAATATATATATATATATATATATATATATATATATATATATATATATATATATATATATGGGTCTACCTGACATTGCCGACACTCCAGAATGCTGACAATCATATGGCCAATACCATATGATCGACATTTGGAATGCCGACAATGCGGAAACAGCATCTCACTATAGTGCGGAATGGAAAGATTTCCATTCCTGCACTGTAGTGCGATCTCAGAGTTGGTATATTACATTTTTTGGGGGGAGTGGGGGCAGAGCCCCCAGGGGGGTGCAGGGGGCATAGCCCCCCTGCTAGCAGTTGAAAGGGAATTTTATGTTCCTTTTTCATGGTTTTCTTCTGATGTTGAGATTTTGGTTGTCGGTGATGTGGTGTCGGCAATGTGGCTGTTGGTGTTGTGAGCTTTTGATCTTGTCAGGTAGATCCATATATATATATATATATATATATATATATATATATATATATATATATATACATACATGAATGTATATTAACAGAAATGTGTCAAATTTCTCTATAACAGTTTGGAAAAATGATTGGATTTGTAAAAGATGATGTTTAGTCAGAGGTTTCACTACTTCTATAAGTTTCCACTGCACGTAAGTCTGATTATTTTTTTCAATTGTTTTTCTATGTCTCCATAATTGCTAAGTGGTACTAGCACATATTGATATTTGTATGTCACAAAATGTATCTATATAGTCACAAAAATTATAGTTCATGATGGAAATTGAGATAACCCATATTTTGAACCTAATAGGGGTGATATAAGACTCTGCAACAGGAGGAAATATCCTGTCTGGAGGACTTTGGTAAGTCTTGTGTAAGGAACGAACAGAAAAGTAAACTGCCTACCTACTCCCATGGGTTAGAATGATACGGCATTAATACCTGAAAATATGTTTAGCTCACTGCAGTAGTAGATAGGATGGCATTTTCCATACAATAAAACATGGCCTAGCTTTGAAAAGAAAAGCATTGCAGGAGGAGCTTAGCAGTTAGTACAGATTATTAAAACTATTAGCAAGTTACTTCCTGTAATGCAGGATTTCATTCTCTTAGCCTTCATTTATCAGCTGTGTGACTACGAAAAGGGACACTTGCCAGTGGAGTCACCTGATTAACAAATACATTTAAACTCTGGAAGGGTCTTTGAAAAGATGCACAAATTACTACATTGCATGGAAATACGACTCATGCAAGTTAATGACTAGATGAGCATCTAGTGCCTTTACTAATGTCTTTGCCTTCTCTTGGCCTGGGACTCCACATAGAAAGATCAAAACATCTTAGTATGTTGTTTAGCATCTGATTTGTAGGCAGTCCAGACTTCAGCAGAGTAGCATATCAGGGATTATCTCATTTCTTTACAACCCCTGAATGAACACACACACACACACACACACACACACACACACACACACACACACACACACACACACATCTATGTGTAAGAGAGTCCAATGGCCATTGCTTTAGAATTCTGAGAAACGCTTAAAGCTGACATTTGGTATATTTGTTTGTGGCAAATGGAGGGTAATCAGTGTCATCAGTTAAAGATTTAAATGGTCCTTTTATCAAGCATTAAAACAATTACATGGAAAGAGCAAAGTAACCCATCACACATACCTTGTCTTCTCTGTTGAAACATCTTTCACTCCATGACAGGTCATCCTCGCTTCCATACCCACTGCTTTGAACTTTGAGACATGAAAAATGCTGCTATTTGGTGTGTTTAATAGTAGCAAATGACAATAACAGCATCACATTTTACAGGAAAAGAAAATGCATGCAAAATGTATCCAGATTAATTAAACATCATATATTTTATAGCCTTCAGCAGTCCAGTTCCATTATACATAGGCTTTGACTTTTATGTCTTTAAACTGTGCTTTCACTGTGTAAAACAAAAGATTTCTCTTGTGTGAAAAAGGCAGTTTATCCATTTCCTACTACTTTTTTAATTGGGTCTGTTTATTAACCTGGCAAGTAGATGAACTATTCCATATAGATCATTTTCAGCCACAGCCACAAATATGGCAAGGCCCATCATACAGATAACTTCAACATAATAATTTTGTGCTCATTTGAAAGATGCACATATAATCATATGTTAATATGCACTGTAACAATAATATGATACAATCAACTGTATGAAACTATTGTATATTTAGAATACCTGGGCATGTAAATCTATAATCTACATTCATAGCAAAAGAGATGGCAATGCAGAATATCGGGTCTATATTAGAAGAACGAAATGACAAAAGAGCGAACACTCTTTCATTGACAAGTAAAACCCAAAGGTACGGAACAGCGATTTTTTTCCCCAAGGAAAAAAAAAATCGCTGTTCCAAAAAAAAAAAAAATATATATATATATATATATATATATATATATATATATATATATATATATAAACATAAAATAAAGAGTTGGGGGCTTTACCCCCATATCTTCTGATGTGGGGGGCTGTGCCCCCACCCCCCTACTTAAATATACCAACTCCGGGATCACACCACAATGGAGAAAACAGCAAAGTCCTGACAACGGCCCAGCAATTTTTTTTCCCCTGGGAAAAAAAAATCGCTGTTTCATAACTTCACTGTTTTCATACTTTGGGTTTTATGTGTCGACAAAAGAGCATTCGCTCTTTCGTCACTTCCCTCTTCTAATATAGACCCCAGAAGATCTAAGGATAATATAAAGTGGCATGAATGGGTCCCCAGACAGAACCAAGAAGTAAGCTTTTGAGATTTATATGTCAGGAATTCTCTTCGGGAGTGGAGCAAAGTGAAGCTTGAGAGTTGAATTCATTCCTCTCTCGAGGTGAATTTTTTGATATCCATGATGAGAATGCATGACAAGTAAGTTGTGATCAAACAGAGACAGTTATAACTATTTGTAATGTATGGAGCTTTAGCTACTCTGATGTACTACTTGTTACAGATAAAAAATGCACAGTAACACAAAGTGTTTTAGTTTGTTAAAGGATGCAAAACACATAGTGCTGCCCACAGAAATTGGTCAGATGGAAACTTTCCCTGTGATGAACAAACAGCTTTAAAAGATGCAAGTCACTTCACTTTACCACACTTGTGTTTGACACTTAAGTGTATTTTAACATTTAAAGCTGTACTGGCTTTTCATCATTGTTCAGTGGTAGTAAGCACTGGATGCTGCTATGCTAAACTAAACTTTGTTCAACTTCTTTCTTACATCATGAAGGTGCTTAATGAAGTTGCCCTTTTTCCTTAATTCAGACCACAATTATGGCACTCCATGTTACACAGGGTGCCTATTATTGGGAGGAATCTTACCTACAGTGGAAAGATTCTGTACTTTAGCATGAGACAATATCTCATCCCAGGGTGGTCCTGTATTTCCCACTAATGCTAGAATTATTAAAATATTTATACTTAGATTGAATTTTTGTTTCCCAGTTAATCTTTCTAAACCCAGCTGTTTTCTAGAAATATTCATGTCATTTATATACTTACAATCAAAATAAGAGCTTCTATGTCGTACCTTCTATTGTAATCGTGGAGCTAAAACGGTTTATGATGTTGGCATCATGCTCACATAGCCACTAACGCAAACCAAAAGCAAATATGTTTGTTTTTCATTGCTTTTAATGTTAAAATTTAAGGCTCTCAAGAAATTAACACATATAATTACAGAGGCTAATTTCCTTGAGCTACAACCTTCTTTAAGATGTGTGAGTGACTACTGATATGAAAAAGAAATCCCTATAATTGCTTGAAATGATAACTGTCAAATTCATAAAGGTCATAAGTACTGAAGAAGAACCAGAGAAACTGCAAACTAAAGACAAGGTATTTATGTCTGTACTCCTGCCTACTGTCTACAAGTGATATTCTGCCAAAAGTATAATGTGAAAATGGTTTCTTTTCTTAAGGATGTCTTTTGTTGGTTATGAAACCCTAGTGTCCACTTTGTTCGAGCCTGTAGAATTCCTTGCTTCATGAAATAAGCTGGAATGATATTTCATCCATTTTTCAGTGTGTTCTAGCATCATGCGAATGTGTACTGTAGAAAATGAGAGTATGTAACTATTTCAAATGCCTGTTCTTCAAATTAGTTCAGTTTGATTGGTAGAGATTGAATAAATGAGTTGACAAAAGACTTGTTTATTTATTTACCCACTTATTCTAAATTAACATTTTTGTGATAGTTGAGTACATATAAGTTAGGGGATTTGGCCAAATCTCCTGCATGAGGTACAGCCTTCTTCACTGATCATTGTTTTTTTTTTTCTGTATGTATCTCTCTCTCTCTCTTTTTCACACACACATGTATACTGTAAATTTTTTCCCTTTAGACCAGGAGGATAACATTTTTGAGCAGAAATGGAAAGTGGCAGCCCATCATTGTGTAATAGCATGGGTGACAATATTAAGAGGGACACCGTGAAACAGAGATTGTTGAAAGAAGAAATTTCATCTTTATGTTCCTCATTATCTGCTTAGCTAAATTCCTCCCGTATTGAGCAATTAATATGAGGGAATAATGAGAAACTGCAGGATTTTTCAAAGAAACGAATACAGCCGAAAATGAAAAAGATAAATAGGGGCATTAAGGACTATAATAATATTTCAGCCTTTATGGGGGAGAACCAATAAGAATAGATGCCAGAAGGGCAGGCATTCCCCCAGAAATGTGGGGAATAGAAAACAGCATGGCGTATCGTTTGCTTCTTCTGAAGTGAGCGTAAGTCCTACTGAGTGGGAAGAAGAGGAAGAAACAGCTTATCCCCCACTATGAATCACTCAACAGCATGGATATATGCAGAGTAATTTTTAAAATGGTCAACAGAAAAGGAGTTCCAGCCGTAAGTGAAGTAATCTGGACACAACAAGAGGGAAACAGCAGTGGCAAGGGAGGAAAGAGAAATGGTATTGATATTTTGATAGTAAGACTTTTTTACGTTCTGTGCAAGAGTTGTATTGTGTTAATAGAAATGAAAATTTGGTTTTAAACTTATCGGGATGTGTACTGTCTGATGAAGAGATGTCGGTTCTTAATCTTGGGCTTAAATCTGTACCAATGGTAATGCCTAGGTTACATATTCTAAAAGTGGAAATGTTTCATTCTGTTAGGAAACTACATTTGATTAATCACTTTTTGAAATGACAATCTGATGATCAAAGTATAAATGATGTATTGGATAGTTCTACAGTGAGTTGTGAAGAAATATATTTTTCATGTGATTCTTCTATTCAAGATAATATTAATGCATATTATTTATTGGATACTTCTCAGATTTCCTGTAGAAGCGAATTAATTCCTCCTTTTGTAAATGAAAGTGTTAAACATTTATCTTGGTTTTACTCTTGAAAAAAATGTGTGTTCATTTGTTAAAGGTTAGGAAAAATGTTGTTTATAATTTAACTAAAGCTGAATGGTTAGTCTTAAAGGATATTAGTAAACGACGTGATCTTGTAATTAAGGCAGCAGATAAAGGCTATAAAATAGTTGTCATGCATTATATTCAATATAAGAAAATGTGTGATGAAAATCTAAGTGATATTAATGTGCACTATAAAGTAACAATTACTGAATATAAAAAGGCCTTATTAGAATTTCAAGATTTTATAAATAAAGGCTATAGATTGGGAGATTTTTCAAGGGATGATATTGATAGAAAGTTCACTATTCAAGGATGTACTATGTCTAGATTTTATTGTCTACCAAAGATTTATAAGAACTTTTCTTCTCCACTTGGTCAGCCAATAGTAGCAGCTGCAAATTATTTTTTTACTCAGTATAGATATATTGTTTCATAATTATTTGTTGCAACCAGTTATAAAACTTAATTCTTATATATGCGACTCTTTTGACTTTTTATAGAAAATACAATTTGTGAGATGGAAAGGTGAGAATTACTGGTTAACTATAGATGTTAAAAGCCTATATACAAATATGTCATTCTTTAGGTATTGAAGCAGTAAATTAGACAAATGACAGGAACAGCCATGGGGGCATCATTTGTCCCCATGTATGCAAATCTCTTTATGGGTTTTTTTGAAATTAAACATTTGTATCAGTTAGACTTGTATAAAACATATGCAATAAACTACTTTAGGTTTATTGCTAGCCTTATTTTTTATGTGAAGGTGGAGAAGTATTAATAAATGAGTTTATTAATAGTTTGCAATGTAACAGTTTTGGTACTCAATTTGATGGTGTACAGGTTAGTAAGAAAGTGACCTTTTTAGATACAGAATTAGAGGATACAGTAGGGGAAGATATACAAACTAGAGTCCATATGAAATTTGCTGACACCAATCATTTTTTGGATGGTAAAAGTTAGTGCCTATCTCATTTAATAAACTCATTGCCTTATAGTGAACTTTTTCAGGTCTCTAGACTCTGCAGTACAGAGACTATACTGATGGAGGAATTGGGGAAAACTTGTAGTTATTTTTTACAGAAAGGTTATACTTTTTGTATTTTTGAAAAAGCATTAAGTCGATTATTTGGTAGAGATCAAGATGTAAGTAGTATTAATAATAAAAGAAATGGGAACTTTTATCCTAGAGATGTAATGAGGGCAAATAATACTACACAAATAATAGATTGAAAAGTGTGTTTCATTACTACATATAACGTGATAACAGATAAGATCTTTGATGTCATTAAATATTATTGGGCTTATTTATTAAAGGATAGAATACTAAAAGATGTTCTACCTAACAGACCTTCCCTTTCTTTGAAAAAAGATAGAAGCATAAAGGACATGATTGTTCATAGCTCCTTTGTTGTTTCAGAGGTGGAGTTATGGGTAGAACCTAAACCTTTGGAAACATTTCCTTGTGGGAAGTGTTCCATTTAAAAATATACAGTCCCTTTTTTTGATAAAATTAATCAAGTAACCTATGTTCCAAGGCAGTTTGTTAGTTGTAATAGTGTGGGTGTTGTTTATGCACTGACATGTTCCTGTGACCTTTTCTATATTGGAGAAATGAAAAGGTCCTTTAAAGTTAGACTACAGGAGCATCTTAAGTATATTAAACACAATAAAGTTGAAATCACTGTAGCAGTTCATTATACATTATGTCATGGGGGGACAGTAGCTGCTAAATGGATGAATGATGTTGAAGTAAAAAATAAATTGCAGTATAAAAAGACAATATACATTTTAAAGTCTGGCAGTTTAACACCTTTAGGTTTGAATCTTGAATGTAATTGGAAAGTATTACTTTAGTTATCTTCTATTGGTGTATTATTTAATGATTTGATTGTAGTGTTAATTAATGGTATTATAAAATAGGATTTTATATAAAGTTTTCTAGCTCTTTGAAGGCTTGTATGCTGAGGCACTAAGATAGTATTACAGTTTTATATTTTACTCCTCTCTGTTTTTTATTTTGTTGTATTTTTAACATTTATTTTGGTGGCTTGTGTTATTTGTGTATATAACTCTCTCTTTTTCATACACACATACACACACACACATATATATCATAGAATTTTTTTTATAGATAAGTACTATGCTAGCTGCCTTTGCAGGCCATTTGAAGCTTTGCCAATTCCTCTTCAAAGATGAGAATCAGTCCCTGTACCTTTTGTATATGAGATAAATACCTTAACCATTACAACAACCCCCTCCCCCCAAAAAAAATGCTTATCTAGATTTTGAACTCACAGTCACACAGCTTCCCAGATTACTGTTGTGGTGATTAACCTGTTAATCTAGTCTAAGTAAAAATAATAATGAGACCTCATATTTAACTTCCATCTCTGTCTTAGATTTCCTATCCCAAGCCTTTTTGTTGTATTTCCCCAAGAAGACAAACTCACCAAAGAACACATAAAATGGTAATTTAAAATGAAATATTCAGCTTTACAGCTCCCTTTAAAAAAATACTTATTACCTCCAAACAAACTTTAAATGCTTTCCACATCACTGTTTTTAAATTCAAGTCTCCAGAAGACTAAAAGTTCATATACTCATCTCAGTCTCTTTATGATAACATGAACCATAACAAAACAAAACTCACCACTAGTTTGTAGTATTGCCCTTTTTCAGTCTGTATAATTTTCTGCAGAGGCTTCAGGCCTTGGTCTCAAAGGCTTCATCTCTCTACATCAACTGCTACTCTCTCTTCTTTAGTAGGTGCTGTCTTTTGGTCCATAACCCTTTCTTTTATGGGGGGGGGGTGCCTTCCTCTACTCTGGGAAATAATATGGGTTCTTTCTGTCATACTTCCGTGACACACTGGCTCTGTAGACCCCGCAGTGATCAGTGTTTGAGCAAACCATGTTTAGTTTGTTTTTCAGTATTTGTCTGTGTCAATGGCTTTCTGTCTGTCTATTTATTTATGCTGCATTTATTATCCAGGGTAGAGCACTGATCCAGCTGGACCATTTTCAGTCACAGAGTGGAGTTTATAACCATATATAAAGCAACTAAGGTAATATAATAAATCAATTACACTTATATTTTCATTAAGAGTGTAGGGTTGACGAAAGGTTGCTAATCTTCATAAAGTAGGAGTACATTGGCTAGTAAAGATATTTGAACTTCATAATGAATATTGTACAATACTATGAACTGTACTAAAGTAATACCATTTTTGTACTGCACATACTGAATCTTCCACAAATCTATGAAAACCAGTAAAGTCACATTATTCTATGTTAAGATGTGTACATCAGGAAGAGGAGGGTATTATGGGAAGGATTTCTGTCTGTAATACGTGAGAAGTGAAGTTGTGTGTCTGTAATGCATTGGGATGTGTGACTGCTGCAGTACATTTGATGTCCTAATGAGTTGTGAGCTAGTGGACCTCAAAGAATTGTTAGCAGCATGTGGACTAGATGAAGTGATGGTATTGGTTCTAAATGAATTGCATTTGGATTGGTTTACCAGGAAGTGTTTACATTGCCTATGGAAATCAGTGATCAGGTGTAATGATTTACTATCTTTAAACATTTCTTACAACTAATTAATTTGGAAACAGAGTGGCACAGCTGGATAGCATTATTACCTCACAGTAAGAGGTTTTCTGGTTTAGGTTTTGGTAGCATTATTACCTCACAGTAAGAGGTTTTCTGGTTTAGGTTTTGGTTGTAGTTCCTTCTCTGCTGTGTCTTCATGACCTCCAAGTGTTTTTGTGTGTTTTCTCTGGGTACTTTAGTTTCCTCCCACATTCCAAAGACACATAGTATGTGAACTGGACACAATAAATTAGTGATAGGTGTGAGTATGCATGGATGTCTGTGTGTGTGTGTGTGTGTGTGTGTGTGTGTGTGTGTGTGTGTGTGTGTGTGTGTGTTGTATGGAGGACCAACAGTGACAGGGCTAGCCACCCACTCATGTGACCATAGGCTGCGGATGATCGTCACTGTTGATGTGACACCCCAATCCCATGTGCAAAAATAGGAAAAAGTAGTTGTGGAAGGATGGATTGTAATGATTTAGTATTTTTCGGTATGGTTTCCCAAACTTTTGGGTGCCAGTATAGAAAAAGCATATTCGGTGCATTCCAGGTTGGACAGTGGTATTTGCAAATGAGGTACAGTTTGGTAAAAGATCCTTAGGTTTTCAAGAATACAGAGCTCTTTCTGATATTCTTTGAGCAAAGAAATATTATGTCTGCACACCATGCACCTGTTAGCTTAGCCAGCATGAATCTATAACAGGGAAATAACTAATCTTCATTCACTTCTTTTGGCTTTTCACATTCCTACAGCAGGAATTCAATATTTTCATCATTTAATGATGTCATACTTTCCATAACCTCTGCCCTTGTTTTGTCATTTCTGTTCACTGTTTTATGTATAGTCCACCACCTCCTATAAGCACTGTGCTAAGCCTGTGCATGTTAAAGCGTTTGGCTCCAGGTTTGTCTGTACAATGTCTGAGAAAGTGTATATGGCAGAAAAGATGGTTAAGTATGTCATGGATGCTATGATATCATACCTTGCTATAGCCATAATACTGTGATGTCATAGCTTGCATTACACGAGCCCTCACCTGTTACAGAAACTAATACAGCAGCATGCTACTCTATCTATATGTGGGGACCAGCTGCTTACTCAGAATTTTGGAATTTAGTTCAGTAAAATAGGATTATTCGTAAGACTTATTGTGCATTTATGTCCAACAGCCTTCTTTACATCTCATTATACCTACTTAGTCCTTGTACATACATCAGTACCTGGCAACACTCTGCAAAGGCAATGGCCAGTGAAGCCATTTAAGAAGTTCATATGACACAAGGGTGGATCAGCAACTCTGGATGGAATCTCAGCTTCAGGAAACACTTAAGGCCACGAATTATTACTACATACCTGTTGCAACTCACATTATGGTTTTGAGGTGTGCATATGTATCTATTGTAATAGTGTAACATATTTATATACCTAATACCTAGCAATGTCACTGATTGCCATCTGGGGCTCTATGACTGCATGTCAGAACTCTTTGTGGTATTGCTGTTTTTAGGGGACTCTGTTTCATACTGGGAAGGAACATAGAATGGCTTGTGAGATAGATAGTAGTCCTAACTATTGGATTAGTGGCACCATGTGTCTGCAGGGTCTGGCATACAGTGTCTTATGCTTTGACTCACACACCAGATTTGATTATGAATGGCAGCTCATTCGTATATGTTTCATTGCACCAGTGGAACCTGTGGGGTGCAGTAAAACAGTGGCTCTCAAGAACTGAAACAGGCATGCTTGTGAATTATGTGTAAAGCTTTATAAAGGCATACTACTGCATAGAAATAAGGGTAGAACTTGACTAGGCTTGTAAGGGCCCTATGGCTATTAGCCTACTAACTTCCTATGATCCTATGACTAATTCTACAGAGCTCATACCATATCTCTGAATTATACCCAGAATGAAGTTGAAACTTTCAGATTAAAATCTGAAGCTGGAAAGAGCTTTTCACAAATGTAACCTGGTGAATAAGTCTCTTTTTTTCTTTCTATTAAGAATCACAATAAGTTTGACAAATTATTATACCAGTAGGAGCCAAATAGTTAATATTAAAAAAAAGGCAGTGTATCCTCTGGACAGAAGTTCATATATAAGTAAATGTTTACCAGTATCAGTGCTTCAACAACTATTTATTGGCACATAATACCAAAAGTACTGAAACAAAATAATATGCTGGGAGATATGCCTTTCTGAGGCATTAATCCCATACTTCATGAAAGATGAAAGCTTCAGTACATTACTTTCAACAACATGATCTGCAATATATTATACTGCGGTCAGATTTTTTTCCAATTCTGCCTTTACTGTCCAAAATAGATGTAAAAACAAAAAGACATCAAAACATAAATTCAAAGAATGTGCATATTGTTTGCTATCATTCCAGTCCATTGAGCTGAAATGTGAATGGGGCTACTTTATGCATAACATCATTTTAATAATAAAATATTACTTTCAGTTTCATCTGTGTACATTTCCCAAAGTGCATACTTTGTAAGTGAAATGAATCATGGCTAGGTGTAGGTAATACTGAAGTAAACATTCCCTGGGCAAGGTAAGCACACAGCTTTTATTGTTTTCTTAATCCAACTCCTAACTACAACATGGGATGTGATTAAAATAAAATTACTATGTATGATTTTATTTTATTTTTCTTAATTTAGATTTAAATCTATATCCTTTTTATTTTTTCTCTAAAACTTAAAACGTCTGCCAGAAAATAAATTTTTATTTAGCCGTTATTCATAGTTTGCTTTTTGCCCTTACCTTGGAAACTATCAAGAAGTGATATGCTCTTTATTTTATTTTCAGATAACTTATCTTTTTTCATGCTTTGAATTTTTCTACTGAATTCCTGTTGCATTTTGAGGGCCTAGTGTTATGACAGATAACTCTGATGTGGCTTCAATTTTAGAGCCATACCTCTTAAACACTCAGAGCAAGAATATGGACAAAGCCAGAAAAAATGGGGGACAAAGGCTCAAAAATAGAGACAGATTTCAAATACTGTTCCTATAAACTTAGAAAGTTGATAGAATGACAGATTTTTTATTATTATATATTTTCTGAAAGATACGAAATATAAAATTCAAATGTCTGTCATTATATCATTGCTTATTATTATTTAGCGACTTCAATTCTCAAAGAATTGCCAGAAAAACACAAATTTAATGAGGAACAAAGTAAAAATAAGAGGCAAAATCTGTACTTTCTGCAAAAATCTAGACAGTTGAGAGGTATGCATAGTGCATTTTATATTTTTCCACCTTGTGACGTAAATTCATTTTTTTCTGCAGTACATTTTTTTAAAATGTGCAGTCACAGAAGGAATCTTTTTACCTCTAGAGGAAATGCCTTATCTGTGCAGTTTAGACAGAGTTATAAAGAAGAGAGTTATCATCCCATTTGGAGCAGTCAGAACGGACTCTTACAGCTGTCTGTAATGGTCAGTGTAAAATAAATGTACAACACATAGACGTAGAATAAGAAATTAACTTGAATATTTTCAGTGTATGAGTGTGTGTGTGTGTGTGTGTGTGTGTGTGTGTGTGTGTGTGTGAACATACACATGGAAACTGTTGGTAAAATCAGTAAAACATTTCTTTTTGCAGGGATTGTCCCCTTTCATCCCGCCATATGAAGGATTTCACTACTTTACCCCCTTACACACACACACACACACACACACACACACACACACACACACACACACACACTACCTCCAGTGTATCAGAATATCATGGAAAAGTGAAAACTCCCAGTATGAGGGAAACATATCACACACAATTGCAGTCTTGCAGTTGAGCTGGCATGCGCAGGTTACCCAAGGTACTTGTACACTACTAAGGTCTACTTTAGAGTTGTCGGCATGTCTTCCTCATCAACACCATAGATACTTGCTGCAGTTCTTCTGACTGCACTCCCAATATTGCTAGAAAGAAAAACAAACACTTACCAAGGAGCCCTTGCCATTGCCATATTCTCAGGCTTGCTTCAGCTGATAGTGGGTGAACCTGTAGTAGCCATGAGTTGTTTGATCACTCACTTACCTCTCTGGTGTAGTCCTTTCAACCACCATAAACTGGGAGGTCTCCCATGTCCTTTTCAGCTGTTCCATTGTTTCACATGGGTATTGAAAAACCATCTTCTCTAGTGTTGGGATGCACTCTGGGACATTCATCATGGGGTAACTGAGGCAAGAGACCATTTGACCAATTAGGCATCACTCCTTTAAGTTTGTCTTCTTCCACAAGGACTCCTATAACAAAAAAACATTAAACATTGTTTGATTCAAGAAGTAATTATTGTTAAGAAAGATAACTTTTTTACCTTAGCAAGGCATGCATAACAGGATATGAATCCTGGCCATTATAAGTGAGCATCCCCTTTAAAGAAATATCTGAAGAAATAGGGGTTGATTATTCTGATTATGACAGAGATGGAGCTTCTTCTCCTTCAAATTCCCAAGACCAGTTTCTGACTGTAAAGAAAATACTGACACTTATTCTCATGTAGAGAAACTTTTTTTTAATCAGACAATAGCCAGGATAAATGAAGTATTTTATGGGGACAAATAGATTATCCATCTGAAATGAGGAGATAATATGACAAATTGCAAATGGCTGTTCCTTATTCCTGACCAATCCTTGCTATGTTGCAATCCCTGAAGGATGCATTGAATGCTGCCTATAATCATCCTTATACCCAGCTGTCAGGCCACTAAAAAAAAATAAAAACAAAAAAAATGCTTCAGACTAATACATTTCTCTTCTGTCGTTTAGATGAGACTCAGCAGTTAAATGCACTGTATCTCTGGTGGAAACAGGCTGTTATTGAATACCACCCTTTCATCTGATGATAAAGATGGCAAGGAGTCGGTCTGTCTAGGCAAGAGAAGGCTTTCTTCTTCCACTTTGGCTTTTGGAATTCTCAATTATTAGGCATTCATGTGGAAGTTTAAGCTTTTTTATGGATAGTCTGAGGGAAGTTGCCATTCAACTTCCTACAGAAAAAAAGTTATTTTTTAACCAAACTGTTTGTACCTTGCCCCGGTATCCAAACAAGAATGTGCATGATTGTGCAAGTACTGTGTCCATGGCTCCTGCTCCTGTTGCAGTGTTGAAAAGATATGCTTAACTACATTACCAAATGTTTGCTGAGGAGGTAAAGTCTGAATTGTTAGTGTCTGCTTTAGATAAGGAGGTTTGGCTCTTCTGTTGCCTAGGTTCTCAAACAATTTGATGAAAGAAGAAAATTGATTCCGGGAGTAGCTAAGATTTTTCATGTCCCCCAGTACAAATCTTATACGCCTTCTTTCAATAAAAAACAAATAAGCAAGACCAGTTATATACTGGCAAACAAGCAGCTAACAAGAAATGGCCAGAGAGAAATAACAAGGGACAGGAGTCCTTCCAAAAAACTGGACACACCAACAGTACAGATTGACTTTGCAGTATTCTCCCCTCTTCCATCTCCTCCAGCCAATATTTTTACAGACTGATGGTACTGGATAAAAAAAATAATTTCTGGGAATTCTGCCCTATCCTCTAAACCAAACAGATGATTTTTTCTCAGGTTTTTCAGTCTTTGCACATTCAAGGAGTCATAGAACTAGTACCTGTGAGTCAAAGGGGCAAAGCCTTCCATTCCATATTGTTTCTGGTACCAAAAAGAGGCTTCCTGCAGACTAGTACTGGATCATTTCTTCCTAAACCTGTATATGAAAGCACCAAGATTCAAACTATTGACCTTGCATAATCTGTAACCTGTCATTCATCTCATGTTAACATTAGACTTTAAGCATGATTATTGCCACATTCCTATAGCCTCAGGCTTCGGAATGTCTAAAGTTTTCTCTTTCTGGGACATCACATTTACATTATAGTATAGACATATTATATTACATATAGTTACATTATCACTTTTCTCTGCATTACCCTTTGGATTATCTACAGTTCCAAGGGTATTCACAAAATGCCTAGCAGCAGTCAATTTATTTTATTTTAATTATTTATTTATTTATTTATTTATTTTAATCTCAGTGTCCAGAGTCAGTTAATCTCAATGTCCAGAGTCACTAACTTTGGCTGTCTCTTCTGACCAAATAAATGTTTCATTTAATCTCACAGGATTGTGTTTCTTAGCTGCTTTTTAGACACCTCTTTCCAATAGATTTTTTGACACAACATAAGGTGGATTTTTATCTGGAAGCTTTCACGAGTATCTCTATTCAGCCTCAGATTTCTGAAAGAGAATTTCCCAGGATTTTAGGGTTCATAGCTTCTGTGATTCCCATGATTTTCCTAGCCAGGTTGTGCATTAGCAAGATTCAGTGATTTCTAAACACAAAAAAAAAAAAAAAACAGTGCACACAGCATTTACATCCTCTGTAGCATCAAATTCTAAAAACAGAACTGCATTGGTTCAGACAACTGATTCAGATGTACCCAGGTCTCCCTTTTTCTCCTCAGACCCCAAACCATTCTCTCACCACATGTGCTTCTTATTTTCCTTGGGGAGTAGTTTCCATGAGGTTAAAGGTGCAAGGCTTGCAGAGTCATTCAGGCAGACCAAAGCACATCAATATAAAGGAAATGGCTGTGATCCATGCCTTGAAATCTCTCCTTCACCTATAGTCAGTAAAACCTATTCAAACAGTTACAGACACTAACTCAGTCATGTTACTAGTACATCAGCAAGTGTGTGTGTGTGTGTGTGTGTGTGTGTGTGCGTGTGTGTGTGTGTGTGTGCGTGCGTGCGTGCGTGTGTGTGTGTGTGTGTGTGTGTGTGTGTGTGTGTGTGTGTGTGTGTGTGTGTGTGTGTGCATGCGTGTGTATGTGTGTGTGTGTGTGTGTGTGTGTGTGTGTGTGTGTGTGTGTGTGTGTGTGTGTGTGTGTGTTGGGGGATAAACAACTGTCTATGATCAGTTGGGAGGAAGCTCTGAAGCCTTCTTTAACCACCTAAGCATCTTACGTTCCATCATAGCAAAACATAGTGGCAGACAAGCTGAGCAGGACCAAGACAGACCCTCAGAAATGGAACTTGAGTAAGATAGTCTTCCAGGCACTGATCCAGTTGTGTGGAACACCTCAAACAGATCTGTGCACCTCTTTTCAGAACAGACAATTAAACAATTCCTGCACCAGACTTTCTCACAGGCATTTTCATTTCCTTGTACAGGAATGTTCTTTTATGCTTTTTCACCCATTTCACTGATATCCAGGGTAATTCTGAAGATACAGAAGGATTCCCCAAAAATCACTGCTGTGACTCCCTTTTGGCCCAGCCATCATTACTTCTTATTTCTTATGGAATTGGCCAAGGGCAGTTACCACAACTTTCCTCACAGACTGGCTTTACTAACACAAGACAGGAGGACTTTGATACATCTCAATCATCATCAACTTGAGCTGACTGGCTGGATGATTCAATTCTAATACCTTTTAAGCACTTATTTCATGAAGATGTGCAGCAGGCATTAAAGAAGGCAAGAATACCTGCTGCTAGAAAATCATATATCAATAAGTGAAAGCAATGTTCTAGCTGATGCCTATTCGTTGACCAAGGGACCTATTACGGATTTTATACTACTGGTGATCAAATATTTGTGTGAGCTACTTTCCTCTAGCCTCTGTCTTTCCTCTCTGAAGGTTCATCTTATGGCAATGTCAGCATTTCTGCCCATGGATACTGTCAGTAGAGCCTCCTCTTTCTTCTCTGTTTCTGGTGCAACAGTTTCTGAAAGGTTCATAGATTCATAGGTTCATACTAGGCTATCTGCCCTAGGGCATTTACAAGCCTAGCCAGAGTGTGTTTGGCTTTTGCCACCCATTTTAAAATGAATTTTGCTATGCCCTTTTTCGAGGTTAGTGTACTGTGCATCTGTCTAACAGTGACACAGAAGTGATACCCAGAGTAAATCTACGATCTCCCATCCACTCATCAAGATTCCTCTTGAAGAGAGTCAATGAGATACTCTGCCTAACCTGGACTGGGATTTTATTCCAGAGTGAAAGGAGCCTCTGGGTTATGAATCTGTCCCTCCAGCATGTCCTATTTATTTCAGTGCTGAGGTTCAAGTGTCTCGAGCACGTAGCTTGATGGGATTTGGATTTTCTGAGGTGCAGCATGTCCATTAATTCCAGGTTGGACATGGCTTTATACATCAGGCACAGATCGCCTCTGAGCAGGCAGTATGCCACTGAGTAGAGCTGGAGTTTCTTTAACTGGGCAGCATATGGCATCTGTTTGAGCACTTTGATCCTCTTGGTGAGGTACTGTTGGGGTCTTTCCAGTTGCTGCAGGTGTCTGGTAAGGTACATCCCAAAAGGGGCATTGTACTCAATTATGGGCCTGATGAGGGATGAGTAAAGAGGCATGATGACGTCCCCTGATCTAGATGTGAATCCCTTCATGATTAGGTGGGCTATATAAAATGATTTTCTAACCTCTTTGGCCACGTGGTTGTCGAATGAGAGATTGCTATCAACTTGGGTCCCCAGGTCCCTAATTACTTCTTCCACACCTAATGGATTACCATCTATGTGGTAATTTGTGGGCACTTTGTTTTTGCTGAAGGGGATGACTATACACTTTTTGGCGTTTAGCTTGAGGCCATGGTTCTGGCACCAGTTGTCTGTTTCATTGAGGCCCTTTTGTAGGATGCTTGTGTCGGCTGGAGAGTTGATTATGGTGCCCAATTTGCAGTCATCTGTGAACTTGGTCAGCCACAGTCCTTCCATGTTGGCCTGTACCTCCGAGAAATATATACCGAACAAGAGAGGTCCCAGGACTGAGCCTTGTGGGATGCCACTTGTAACTGTTTTGGAGTCTGATATGGCTCCAGCAATTCTAACCATGTGGGTTCTGTCCTTGAGCTAGTTTGACCCATCTAGTGACATAGGGGTTTATGTTTAAGCTGGTGAGCTTATCTATAATGCCCAAGTGGGGTATTGTATCGAAGGCTTTTGCGAGGTCCAGGTAGGCTGTGTGGACCACCTTCCCCTCATCAATGGCCTTGGTGACTGTTTCAAAGAAATCAACCAGGTTTAAGAGGCAGGATCTGCCCTTAACAAAGTCGAACTGGGTAGGATCCAGTGTCTGTAGGTCCCCAATATCTTTATTTATGAGGTCCATGATGATCCTTTCCATAGCTTTGCAGACCAAGCTAGTCAGGCTTATGGGGCGATAGTTTCCAGGATCCGTTGAGGCACCACCTTTGTGGAGAGGGACCACTGTTGCTGTACGCCACTCTTTGGGTACATATCCTGTAGTAAGGCTGAGATTGAACAGTAGTTTATGTTTGGGTTTAGTTCTTCTTGGAGTTCATGTAGGATGCAGCCCGGGACACCGTCTAGTCCCATTGATGCTGTGTTTTTTGCTTTGGAGAGGGCGGCTCTTACCTGAGCATCAGAGATGTAAGGGGGGCAGCACTCTGCTGGGATAGATATTTGCCCTTTTGGTGGGGAAGGGGGAGAGAAGTTTGCGCTGAACCTGTCAGCTAGGATGTTGGCAATGTCTGTGGGTTCAGTGTATTTTTTGTCATTTTGGACTAATTCTTAGAATATCTGGGAATTCCCACCCAGGTTTCTAACATAACTAAAGAAAACCTTGTTATTATCCTTAGTGTGCTGTGCAATTTTTCTCTTAGACGATTTTATGAGTGCCCGTAGTTTTTTGCAAATACTGATCAGAGATGCCTTCCCTTTTAGGGATTTTGCTCTATCATGTAGTAGCTTCCTCCTTCTATTGTATAGTTTGTTTATGGCTGGGGTCCACCAGACAGGATGCCTGCCTTTGGAGGATTGGGTCTTGGTTTTGTTTGGGATTGCATGATCCATGCATTCCTGAAGGTGTTCATAGAATGCATTTATAAAGGATTCTGTGGTCTGGGCTGTATTTTCCACAGGCCCGGGGGCTTTGAAGGATTCCACCTCGGTTTTGAGGAGTGTGAAATTTGCTTTAGAGAAGTTTTTCACTGTGGTTTTCTGGGCAGGGGCTGGCGTCGGGATGTGAATATCTAGTGAGATTAGTTTATGGCCTGATCTTACCAGTGAAGGATACACTTCTGGTCTGGAGCATAGAGTCCCCATGTTGGTGATGATCAGGTCCAGTATGTTTTCCCCTCTTGTGGGAGTGGTAACAAGCTGTTCCATAGCATTTGAGTTTATAAATTCTAGGAACCTTTGGGCTAGGGTGTTGGAGCTAGAGTAATGCTCCCAGTCTGTGTTTGGGTAGTTGAAGTCGCCCAATATAATGGTGTTTGGAGAGACCTTCATATTTTACAGTGTTCTCAGGAAGGCCGAGTGGGGTTCCTGGGTTTGGGAGGGTGGTCTGTAGCAGGCTATAAACTGGAAGGCAGTTTTACCCACTGTTAGTTGCACATGGATAG
Organism: Protopterus annectens; assembly: GCF_019279795.1. Classification (NCBI taxonomy): domain Eukaryota; kingdom Metazoa; phylum Chordata; order Ceratodontiformes; family Protopteridae; genus Protopterus; species Protopterus annectens. The sequence continues at coordinate 662,780,969 of NC_056739.1, forward strand.
TCTCTGATGCTTCGTGCTGTGCCACCAACCTGGAGGTGTGGGTATCTTTGATGAATATTGATAGTCCCCCTCCTTTTGTGGTTCAGTCCATGTTTTGGGGCAGAAAAACATGGTATGAGGTATAACCTGGTAGTGCTGGGGTGCTCTCGGGAGCCTTGAACCAGGTTTCTGTTACTGCACAAATATCGATGTTCTCCATGCTAAGGAGAGTTTCGAGTGTGTGCATCTTGAGGTTTAGACTTCTGGCATTGAGTAGCATTACTCTTAGTTTCTTATCCCTTGTGATACCTATGGAGGTGGGTTTATCTTTTGAGCCTTGTCTAAAAAAGGCACTATGGTGGTGGCAAGAGCCTTTGCCAATATCCAAAAGCCCAGGGGTGACAGGTGCAAGCCGTCCCTAGTGAAGCATCGTGGCTTGTCAAGCATGTCATCCCAGGCTGACAGGCATTGGATCCCCTTTGAATGACACCAATACTTAAGCCAATTGTTGAAATTGATCATCTTGTCTTCATATTGTGGCATCATTCTTGGTGAGGGTAAAATGCTACTCAAGGTCAGGGTCATACCGGCCTGGGCTACATGCTCAGAGAGCTCCTCTATGTCTCTTTTCATGTAGTCCAGGGAGGTACGTCTCAGGTCATTCACACCAGCATGGACAATGACTGAGTCATATTTGTACTTGCCTTGAAGTGACCTGAGTGCTTGTGTTATGTGGCGGATCCTAGCGCCCGACAAGCTTCTCACCGTGACCTTTTCCTTGTTCAGCCTGGTGAGCGGGACGTCAGTGTGCCTGACGATAGAGTCACCTATTACAAGTGTATCAGGTGTGTTGTTTAGCCTTAAGGGCTGTGACTGTTCAGCACACTGGCTTTGTGAGCTATGTGTTGCACGTGTTTTGTTTTGGGGTAGCGGTTGCTTGGGTGTCTGCTTTGGAGGTCTCTGTTGCTTAGGCAGATTTTTATTTAGAGCCTCCGAGTATGTTTTTGTGTGTTTATGTGTTTGGTTTGCTATCGTGGTAGGTCTATGTGAGACTGGAATTGTAGTGAGTGTGGTTTCCTTCTCTTCCTGACTGGTTACGCCAGTACTGAGTTGAGAGAGCTTAGCCTCCAGTTTGGCTATATGGTTGCATCTCTCACATGTGTTGGAATTTGTTGGGAGGAGGAGAGGCTTGTCTGTGTACATGAGGCAGTTGTAACATTGCCTCAAGATTCCCAGATTCACCAGCTGGACCAGAGAGGAGATTGACAACTGACCTTTGGACATGCTAGAATAGTATTGGGAATTCCTATATAATTGAAAAAAGGGCCAGTGGGGAACAAGGTACTCAAGGGGAGTTTGTGAGGGTGTAGTGCTTTTAATTTTTTAATGCTGACTTATATAATTGCTTTAGTAAGCAAGTGTCAGGCTTTAGAGTAGGAATAGGGTGTTTATTATGAGAACTAGATCAGTTCTAAGGGAGAAAGTGAAGAGCAGACTTTGTGGAGCCGAGAATGGTTTAAACCCAATTAAGTGGCGTTGCCTGATGCTCCGCTATGTGCAAAATCATGCAAAGCCGCGCTAAAGCTGGTTTTATACAGGGGGGACTTGAAAGAGCTAGAAATTGGCCTAAAACAGCCAATAGACTACCAGATTCTTGTGCTGGGAACACTCCTCCAGGAATAGATAGGCTGCTCTAAGCTCCCCACTGCCACTGGTGAAAAAAAGAAGCCTCCCTTTGTCCAAGAAAAGAAATGGGCAACACAGGAACTTTCCAAAAGTCCAGAATACAGCAAAGCCAGTATTTGGACTACTCTAGGGCAGGAAAGACGGGAAACAAGGATAATTATTTATTTTTTTTTTTTTTTGCAACAAACAGCAGGAAATTTTTCCACCTGAAACCTCCTCATAAGCAGATTGCTGCTCCTTAGGATCTCAGCTTTGTGCTTAAGACGTTGACTATGTTGCCCTTTTGAACATATTCATCAGGTTGTTTTAAGGTTCTTGACTTGGAAACCTGTCCTCGTCATTGGTCTAAAATCTACAAGAAGAGTATCTAAGTTGAAGCTGTCATGGTGGGTTAACCTTATCCCATAATCCACAGAGACAGGATCACATTAAGAACAAATCCTCTTTTATGCACAAAATGGTTTCACAGTTTACTTTGAATTAACCCATCAATCTCCAGGTTTTCTACTCAGAACTTAAAACAAGGGAAGAAGGACTGTGCATTCTCTGGATGTGCATGAGCAGATCAGGTACTGTCTCAACAGAGCTGAGTCTTTCAGAAAAGCTGATTATCTACGTATTTCTCATTAAGGGGCAAAGATGGACATTCTGTGTTTGAACACACAGCCTCCAAGTGGTTGTCCTCAGCTACTGCTTTTTGTTACTTCCACCATTGCAGATCTGTTCCTGGAAGTATAAAGGCATATTTTAGTAGATCCTTATCTTCTTTGATGGAATACTGGAAAGGGGTCGACTCCAGACACATTCTAGAGGCAGCTACATGGTGATTTGTATATACCTTTACAAGGCATTCTTAAGTGGATTCCTTTTGTAGAGCCAAGACTGGTTTTCTAGGCCAGTTCTCCAGGTTGGATAGGCTTCAGTAATCAACTCATATAGTCTACAGGCTACTGCAATTGTAGGAATAATGAACATTGTACACTTTTGTAAGCTGCACTTGCTCATAACAGTAGATGTTCAAATTCCTCACTGCTGCACCCACCCTCCATCCCTCTTCTTTTGCATATACTTGTAGCTGGGATACAAAGTAGGATTATGTGTGTGTTTCCACTGCTGAGTTCCCTCCTTGGGGCTAGTCAATCAGTGATATGAGTTGTCTCCTGGGCAGGGGAAACAACCCATATAACCTAAAGGCTACTGCAGCAGTGAGGGATTTGAACATCTATTGTTATGGGTAAATTCAACTTATAGAAATGTTTTATCTTAAAACTGTCCCACTAGACAATGCAGTATCTGAATTTTATAGAATTTTTTTCTGTACATTCTAAATGAAGTGGCCCCTATCAAGAGTAAAAGTCAGTCCAACTCCTTGGCTATCCAAACATAACTAAACAAATCATGAAACAATGAGACAATGTCTGGAAAAAATGGTTAAAGGACAAAATACACAGAACAAGTTTACTAAATATCAGCAACTAAGAAACACTGCAAAATCAAGACAAGAAAACTTACAACACAAAACTTCAACATACTAATCAAAAGAAACTCGATGCATTCTGGTCTTCCATATACCAACTCCTACAGATTGGTCACACTACCCAACCTATTCCATCCATGGTAAATGAATCAGTCAGCACTGTAAAGTAATTCAGTAACCCCTTCAAACAGTCAGCAACCTGCCTAACCAGTAACTCTGCATGTACCTATTTCCATACCCAACAAGAACACAAAGGCATTGATATCCCTACCTTTTAACCGGTCTACATATCCTCTTTTAGAAGAAGACTTCTCAAACTTATGTCAACCGAATTGCTAAGGGACTGTATCAAAATTGCAGCTGATGCCCTGACATATCTTATTTCCACCTTAATAAATAAATCCATAATTAAATGCTATGAGCCAATGTTATGAAAAAACAGATGCATCTTAGCCTCCACAAAGCAAGCACCTTTCCCAATAACTAGAGGCCAACAGCTATTCTATCTCCACTGCCCAAAATACTTGAAAGGTATATACAGTCACAACTACTTAACCACATTACAACCAATAACCTGCTCGCAACAACTCTACACAGTTTTTGTCCTCACCATAATACTGCAAATCCACTCTGACACACAGGCTATTTGGTATCTACACTTTTTCCCGGGCCTATCAAAAGCATTTTATACAATCTCCTACTCTAAACTATTACAAAAACTCTCTACTTTTACACTTCTAAACTCATTACTCACCTGGTATCACAGATGTTAATCAGTCCCTTTTTCCCAGATTCCACATGGCAAAGATTCAATGATATGTCAAGTCAACTGGGGCACAGCACTGACATTCTCTGACCTTCCCAGTTCCACTCCTGCCTTTTGTAATGAAGGGATTTCTTTGTTGGACCAGCCTGGTATCTCTCAACATTCCTGGTTCCCCTCTTCCCAAAAGGAAGTCTCCACAGATGCTTCAAACCTGTTTTGTTCTATGGACATAACAGCACAAGGAGTATAGTCAGTGCAGGACAGATGCAAGCATATAAATGTTAGAGAAGAAAAGCCCTGATCCTAGTTCATCAATCCCTTCATCACTTTTGGTTTCCAGGAACACTTCACTTTCTGATAGACAATACCACAGTCATGTGGTATATCAACAAACAAGAATAACATACAATCATTTCTGAAGGTTAGCCATGAGCCATGGATCACTATGCACTAGTGTTCCTTCAAGCAACTTATGTTTCTTCCGAGATGAACTCAGTGGTGTATTACTTAAGCAGATCCAAGGCAGACCCTCACAAATGGATGTGAAATAGTTCTCCAGATTGTCACTTAGTAGGGAACTCCTTAGGCAGACTTTTTTGCTTCCATTCTGAGCAGGCAGTTCAGACTATTTCGCTCCAAGGTCTTATGCACAGAAGAACAGAAAAAGGACTCCTTGCCAATCTCTTGGAAACATAAATTCCTTTATGTTTTCCCCTAACTGCAAATATACTTAGGAAATTCAAGAAGTACCAGTCTAGAGATTCTGTTAATGACCGCATTTTGGCCCATGATATATTAGTTTTCCCTGCTATTTCATCTATTCAAGGACATACACCACAAATTATCACATCATGGACTTACACAACAAAAGAGCTTTCTCATTCATCCAAACTTGCAGAGTCTCAGTCTGACACTTTGGATGATAGGTTTTTAATACCATTTTAGCACCCTTTTTTCTGAGGACATGCTACAAGTTTAATATGATGCTAGCAGACCTTCCACTAGAAAAATCTTTCATTTCCGAATGGAAGAGAATTTTCACCTTGGTGCCAAAAGAAAGGACAGGACCCTTATACATTTGATATTCCACGTATCCTTACATATTTCTGTGAATTTCTTAATTCTAGTCAGTCATACTCTTCCATTAAAGTATATTTGTTATCTACTTCTGCCTCTTTGCCTATTGATCCAGCACTTTCTTCAAACTTGGAATCTCTAAAAGACATCTTCCAGATCAGGCCTCTAAGAAAATCTATTTTCCCTCCTTCAGACCTGACATATGTACCAGAAAGTGAACTTTTTCTGTGTGTGTGTCTCTCTCTCTCTCTCTCTCTCTCTCTGTCTTTGAACCTACTTCCTCTGGCTCTTTAAAATTTTGTATATGGACCATGTGCTGAACTATATAATAAATAACAACATACATGATATTCACTTTAACGCCTCTAAAACTATTTTTATATTAAAAGACCAAGCGGACCCTAAAAATCTAGATAGCTATAGACCCATCTCTCTTCTAAATATAGACACCAAGATCCTGACCTCAATACTCACAAACAGACTTAAAAATCTGATAGAGAAAATCATTTCTCCAGAACAATCTGGGTTTACACCATGTAGACAGACCAGTGACAACATGCTAACATTAGAAGCATTAGTATCCTTTGCAAATCAGAGAAATACCAACATCTTCACAATGGTAGTAGATGCCCACAAGGCTTTTGATAGGGTCAGTCTTGGATTCTTGCTGCAAATGTTCCCTCACTTTGACATACCTAAAAATTTTATACAGAACATTCAAATTCTCTATAGTAATCCATATACATCTCTATATATAAACAAAACATGGTCAAACAGAATTTCGATAAAAAATGGAACAAGACAAGGCTGCCCACTACTCCCTTTCTTTTCAACCTTTATCTACAACCCCTATTTCTATATATTAAACAAAATACATATCATAATCCCCCCTCAATACATAACTTCAAAGTTTATCTCTCAACATTTGCAGACAATTTAATCACATACTTTACTACACCAAGTTCAGACATGACCAAAATAATAAACACGATTGAACAATTCTCATACATGTCTAACTACATATTAAACCTTAATAAAACTAATATATTCCCCTTAAGGCCACCTAGACTCATCTCCCTAATACCTCTCTTAAGACAAAATAAAAATAAAAGAAGAAACCAAATACCTGGGGATTACTTTCTTTCAGAATAACAAGGAATTCTACCAACATAACGTACCTCTTAAATGGCAAAACATAACACAAGATTGTACAAGATGGAATAACTTTAAGCTACCGTTTTTATCTAAAGTATCAATAATTAAAATGAACATACTACCTAGATTAATATATCTATTTATGACATCTCAAATAACTATACATAATACATTCTTCAAACAAATTCATACCTTTCTAGCAAAATTTGTATGGGAACCTAAAAAGACCAGAATCTCCTATCAAAAACTAACACTTCCCAAGAACAAAGGGGGTCTAAACTTGCCAGATTTTGAAACCTATTACTCTATTATCAACACTAATAAAATACTGAGAATAGCAGAGTATGAACCCTCGGCAAAGACTGGTTCACTGGCCTGGGTAACAATATACTATAGGTACATAAAAACACTAGACATCAATCCCAAAGTGCTTCCCTTCTTAAACAAAAAAGATTTGCAAGCCTATAACATAATAGAACCACTAAAACATTCTATAAATATAACACAAAAACTTTTTCACTCCTTAAACCTTGGACAAGCTCTGTTAATACTACAACCCCTCCATAAAAATCCTAACTTAAAAATAAATAACAAGATGCTAAACCTAGACTCCTTCCCTCGGTTAAAACATAAGAGAATCCAAGAAATCTACCCATTCCTCAATAGTACAATTCATGAATTAAGAAGTAATCTAAACTTACCTAAAGTATATATAATAATTTTAAGACAAATCAAAGAGGTGCATTCCAGTTACCTCCAAAACATCACCATACTCAAAAGTGACATTGAAAACTGTACCCTACTTTGGAAGACTATGTTAATGTCAAGGAAAGCAATAACAAACTCATACAAAATGATAGGGGAAATCAAATTCCAGAAAGACCTTCTCTTCTCTAATTACTGGAGAAAATTAAAACCTGATATGGATGACCAGCAAATAGAAAAGGCAATCAACTTAACATTGACAACTATTCCACTTAAAAAACTCTCTTACATGCAACTCATGATTAATAATAATGCTTATTTCACCCCAGCAATTCTTCACAAATTCAATGCAACTAAGTCCCCATACTGTCCACACTGTAAAGACCAAATTGCAGACCTAATACATATATTCTGGAGTTGTAAATGCGTTTTCAAGCTTTGGAATTCCCTTAAGTTACAACTGCAAAAAATGGGGTATCAAGCATCAACACTAACATGGGAATTTACTCTTTTACACATCCTCCTGGCCAACATCTCGGGAAAACAAGCGAACCCACTTATAACGATTTTCTTACTAATGAAGCTATATATAGCTCGCAAATGGTTAGATCCTGTAAGTATCTCTTGGGAGGAATTCAAGAAATCTGCTATTAAACATCTAATAGCACATAAAATAGTATTGGACAAAAGAAACAAAAATATGAAAACCCGAGCAATCTGGGAACAGTCCTATAACATCTTATTAGCATAAAGCACCAGGTACACTATATCTTATGAACTGGAAGTATTCCCACGAGTACACAGCTTAACTATGGATGAAGTATCATTTTTGTATGTGCTGTTTTTAGACTAATGACATTAATTGAGAAAACATATTTGTATATATTGTAATTAGGTATGTTGTATGACCTACATGTTTCTACTTTATCCACAATGTATAACATGCATATATGGTCATTTTGTAAATATGGAATGGTTATGGTTTTTGCAAATGTAAAACAAAAATAAAAATTATTGAAAAAAAAAATTTTGTACACGGAGCAGTTTTATGGTTGGATCTGACTATAGCTAAGAGTGCTTCAGAGCTACATGTTCTTATGGCTTCTCCCCCTTTTCTGATTTTTCATAGAGAGAAGGTTTCTCTTAGGACCAAAACTTCCTTTCTGCCCAAAGTTTTAAATGAAATGTTTTCCATCCATTTACTTACATGTTTTTCCCAGTCTTCAAAAGAAGGAGGAGACAATAATCACATATTTGCTAGATGTTTACTGATAACTTAGATTCTATATGGACAAAATTAAGCCCTTCAGAAAACTGAATCATCTGATTGTGTCTTTTGAGGATAAAAAGATGGTTTTCCCTGTTTCTGCTATTTCCAGATGGATATTTCTTGCCATCTCCTGTTACACATTCCACAGGAAAGTCCTTCAAGGCCAGGTCAAAGCTCATTCTACTAGGGCTGATGTTTCAGCTAGTGCCTTTCTCAAGTGGCTGGACTCAATAAATATTCTAGAATCGGCCATTTGGTCTTACATTGACACCTTTACAAAACATTACAAGATGTCAAGATTCTAGGACAAGAACTGGTTTTGACAGATGCATTCTTCAGAGTATGATGGTCTCCAGCTCTATTTTTCATTTCTCCTCCCAGTTCATATAAAAGCTATGGGAAACTTGCCACAAATCAGCAATACTGCTACACTGATCACATGAAGGACATGGCACAGTTAAGAACTTGCCATAGCAGTAGATGCCTTTATAGATTACTGTTGTAGTATATGCACCCTCTCTCCAACTGCTTTTTCCTTCTGTTCTTTGGCCGAGGTAGACATAACGTTTCCATTCTCATAACTGTTAACTTGAGGTTTGCTCCTTTTTTTACTTTGCTTTAGTCTTCTCATTCAGGGAGAAAAAAGGTCTGAGGATCTTCATGCCTGTATGACCTTTATGTACTCTTGTGCACACATCATAAGTTAGATGAAGAGCGAGAGAGGAAGGCACCCAAGGTTTGGTATAGTGGCTGAACATACTGTATCCTTGGCAGGATCCTTCCCCACTAGTAAGCAGTGCTGCAAACAGTGATATATTAAAACATTTACTGTTAGGGAAAGTTCTTACCCAATTGTACTTTTTCAGGCATAGTTAAAAGACAGGTCTATTTTCTTTCAATGCATTTGAGAAAATTGACTTATTCAGCAGTACTTCATCAATGCCAGATTCCCCAGGTTTGAGAACCTGCATAACATAATAACATAACACATAATAAAAGGGTACAGGGCTGTGGTCGCCTTCTACATACCCTTTCTTTTAGATTTAAAGAAAGTGCAAAGCTGATCAATGTGTAATCCAGAGCCATTGAATCACTGTTGATGAAAGTTTTAGCAAATAAACCTTGTGCAGTTGGATGTAAACGCAGTACAGGCATGACATCTACATGACATTTTCCTAAGAAAGTGAGATGAGAAAGGTATTGGAAGAGACATATAAAGTAGAAAAAAATCCTTGATTTTGTGAGATCACTACAAATGCCATAAAGCAAGAAAAACAGAAGTATGGAAAACAAAAGCCATTAATAAAGCATACAGTGTAAAAGAAAAGTCTGAGAATATAAAGAATAGACAACTGAAAAAATGTGACCCAAATACATGTATATGATTGCAACATATAGCAGAAAAAGTAACATATATGTACTGCAGAGTACTGCTAGTAGCCAGTAAAGGGGAAAGCATATACAAAGAAGTGCCTGGCATCAGACATGTATAGAACACTTGCACCTCCATCCCTCTGGGTAGAATGCCTACTACCAGGTCTTAATCATATTTTACAGGACTGGAGTATCTAGGAGCCTTTGTTACATCCCCAGATCCTGGCTCCGAGAAGGGAGCTAACCATTATCTTATTTTCCCCAGCCTGGTGAGGGTGATGCCCATACTCCTGGCAGTCAAGTCACCTATTACTAAAATATAACTGTGCTGCATCAATGTGACTATTAGTTACATTTGTATTGGCTGTGGGCATGCAAGCTTGAGGGTGGGTGGGTGTGTGTGTTTTGCTGTGTGAACTAATGGTTAAACAGTGGTTTAAACATTATTCCTTTAACAATTTCAACCTAAAATGTGGTGGAGATCCTCTGTGTTGCAGCTGTTGGTTTTGCTTACAGAATACATTTTGGGATGAAAAGATAACCTCCATGTTCAGCAAATACTTACAACTCACACAGTAAGGTAACATTAAAGTATTTTCAGTAAGAATACGGACATTGCTGCACTGCATCAAAATGTCTAGAGCTATCAGGCTGGATAAAGAAGGTACAAGATCTGAATGAGATTTGTGCATAGTCAGTGCAGTGAAAGGGGTAAAATTAAAAAAGATAACTTAATAAATTACTGTTAAAAGACAAAAGGGAACAATGGATCGGAGTAGAAAATGATGTTCATACAGGATGTGGCTAAGAGATAGAAGAACATGAGTATTAATAAGGTAAGTTTTCATCCCTCAAGAAGCTGCTCAATCAAATTCCAGCCAGTGTTCCTGCAGAAGTTAGCTGGGTGCTAAATGAAACCCAAACAAAGGTCATGTGGAAGCTTCAACTCCCACCTGAGCTTGGAACAATACTGGTCAGTTCCTAGGAATTCAGTGAAATCATTGTAAGGCATTGAACCAGAGAGAGCTCACATGGAAGTGGGATTTTGTGGTCTCCTCCCACCACTTCTCTTTTCCAGAAGGTATGTTACAGTGCTGCCAGCAATGGATCCCCATTCTAATTCCACGACTCTTAATTGTGAGTCTTGAAATTTTTAAATATATATATATATATATATCTATAGATATATAGATATAGATATACATATAGATATACATATACCTGTACATATACATATAGAGGAGAATAGGCAATGTCAGAAAAATTTTGTTCCCATTAACAGTGTTTTATTTGCAAGAGCCAAACCCCACCTGCACTCCTCAACATTGGGTCTGCACCCCCCCCCACTTTCCTACCTCTTATATATGCTAACTCCAGGATTCTCATTAATTTTAGAAAAGGGAAAACTCTGAGAAACAGCAGTCATGAAACTTAATACATGTAAGTGGATTTTTGCATATTCAGTCTCACTATTCCTGGACCTCCATTAACACATTTCAGATTTACAATTACTATAAGCAGCCTGTTACCACAGGGTGTACCATAAAGTGCATTGTCCATTCATCTGAGTTACTTTGCACTAGTATTGATGAAAACATTGCCCAGTATAAGCAATAATACAAACAAACGTGAAACACTTAACAACCATTCAGATAAATACAGTCACGTGTTTAAAGCTGCACAAAGACAGCAGGATACCCGAATATCGTTTTTAACTAGAACATAGAAGAAGAGCTAGAAAAAATTGAGAAAATGAATAAAGTAGAAAAGGTACAAGACCTTAAATCCTGTTCTTACCACTAAAACCAAATAAAGTTGGAAACATGAGGCTACACATTGATATAACAGTAGATAATAAAGCAATGCAAATGGTTAAAGCTTGAACCCAGTAGTAGATAGAATGAGTTGCACTTAAGATCATGGTGCCATTAGGCTGCAGGATTATTGCTACATTTTCAACACATATAAGGTTCTTAAGAGGTAAATAACTGACTGAAATCAAACATATTCTAACATGAACTGTAGCATCTGACAGTAAGAGAGATGTAAAATTTTCTTTCAAAATATTTGCCCCAGTTAATATATTTCCCACTCAAATTTATATATTTCCCATTCATGTTAATCTGTGTATGTCTTGGTTTGATTCTGATTTTTGAAAGATAAAGAGATCAGTGTGGAGTACACTGTATCCTTCATTTAATCGTTTATTTATCTAATGTATACATTCATTCATTCATTCTTTCATTTCTTTATCTTGAGTTTATTTATTGGGGTAGTGCACTATATGCAGGTTGATCCTTTCCATGTACAGCTCTGGCCAAGAAGGAGAAGAGTCACCAGTAATCCATAACAGAGAAATAATTAAGTGTTAATAAGAAGCAGGACTTGGGCTGGTACAAGGAAATTAAAAGCACATGCATAGGAATCAAGAACACACATGACATATAAAGTTTTAATGATTCTGCAATACTGGTGCACTATCAGTATGACTCACTAGCTTGCAAATAGCAACAATGTTATCCACAGTCACTTTATTGGCTGATGCCACTTCCTTCAATGAATCTTCCTCACTGTCATTAGAATTCAGCTTTTCTATTATTTGCTTCCAAGATGCAACCATAGGATTTGCAGGTTCTTCTTCATTTATCATTTAATTTAATGTTTTGTCCTCTAAACTATTAGAAACAAAAAATGTAATTTGTATATTTTTGAGTATATTCCAGTTATTGAGAGCTGCACTCTGCATTCTGCAACCACACTATGACCCATTACACTGCTTACTCCCATGAAAAAGTAGCATTCTTTGATTACAACAAATTATACATACTATTTACATTAAATGCAATATATACATTATATAAAGTATTTACAATTGCTTACATATGATATTCCAACATCATATAGCTTCATATATTTCAATTTCTCCCCCACTCTTTTTCTACAACCAAAAACATATCTTTTTCAAAATTTCAGCCATTACCCATTTCCTGTTATACTTTAATCCTTCACTCCATATCACCCATAAAACATAAAATAACTTTTTGTCATTTTCTTTCACTTCCTTTGCTTTTTGTAACCATAGTATCCGCAGTCTAGCATGTTCATGTTTATATCATTCACAATATTAGAATCATTCATATATTTTTCCACAATTCTCTCACTCTTGTACAATTCAAGAAAATGTGCCATTGTCTCATTCTCTCCACAATGGTTACATACTCTCTTCTTCTTCTTCTTCTTCTTCTTCTTTCAGCGGCTCCCGTTAGGGGTCGCCACAGCAGATCAACTGTTTCCATTTCTTCCTGTCCTCTGCATCTTGCTCTGTCACACCAACCACCTGCATGTCCTCTCTCACCACATCCATAAACCTTATCTTAGGCCTTCCTGTTTTCCTGTTACCTGGCAGTTTCATCCTTAGCATCTTTTTCCCAATATACTCAGCATCCCTCCTCAGAACATGTCCAAACCAACGTGATTTTGACTCTCTGGCTTTGTCTCCAAACCTTCCAACCTGGGCTGACCCTCTAATATACTTATTCTTAATCCTGTCCATCCTTGACACACCCAGCGCAAATCTTAACATCTTCAACTCTGCCACGTCAAGCTCTGACTCCTGCATTTTTGTCAATGCCACTGTCTCCAACCCATATAACATAGCTGGTCTCACTACCCTCTTGTAGACCTTCCCTTTTGCTCTTACTGGTACTCATCTGTCACAAACCACTCCTGACACTCTTCTCCATCCACTCCATCCTGCCTGTACTCTCTTCTTAACCTCTCTTCCACATTCACCATTACTTTGAACTGTTGATCCCAAGTACTTAAACTCATCCACCTTCGCCACCTCTACTCCCTGCATCCTCACCATTCCTCTATCCTCCCTCTCATTCACGCACATATATTCTGTCTTAGTCCTGCTGACCTTCATTCCTCTTCTCTCTATAGCATATCTCTATCTCTCCAGGGTCTCCTCCACCTGTTCCCTACTCTCACTACAGATCACAATGTCATCTGCAAACATCATAGTCCACGGGGACTCCTGTCTGATCTCATCTGTCAACCTGTCCATCACCATTGCAAATAAGAAAGGGCTCAGAGCTGATCCTTGATGTAATCCCACCTCCACCTTAAACGTATCTGTCACTCCCACCACAGACCTCACCACTGTCACACTAAACTCGTACATATCCTGTACCACTCTTACATACTTCTCTGACACTCCCGACTTCCTCATACAATGCCACAACTCCGCTCTAGGCACCCTGTCATATGCTTTCTCTAAAGACACAATGCAACTCCTTCTGACCTTCTCTGTACTTCTCCATCAACACTCTCAGAGCAAACATTGCATCTGTAGTACTCTTACCTGGCATGAAACCATACTACTGATCACTAATCATCACCTCCCTTCTTAAATTAGCTTCCACTACTCTTTCCCATAACAATGGTTACATCCTCTCTCCTAAATCCTTTTATAGGGCATATTTGCGTTAACAGGCAGTTTACTTATCATTACCCTCCACATAAAGTCTTTACATTCATACATTTTTTGCTCCATATAAGCCTTATCCATTTCCTTTTTTTCCTCCTCATCTAAATCATTTTCATTCCATCTTTTGATAACTTTACCTATCCTTATACAATCTTCCTTTTCCTTTACTTCTACACGTATAGCCAAATGATCTGAGAAGCCTCTTTCCTTCATTCCTTCTTTTATAATTTTTAAAGTATCAAATATTAAAAATAATCAATCTGTTTTAAATCATTCATTTCAGTTTAATGTATATCACCCCATATGTACAGCTTTCCACTTTTCATTATTTTGTTTCATAGCTTAGCATCATTTCCTTCTTTCTTTTTCTTTCTTTCTTTCTTTTTTTCTTTCTTTCTTTCTTTCTTTCTTTCTTTTTTCTTTCTTTCTTTTCCTTAAATCATAATTAAATCTCCTACTAATATTATTTCCATATTCACTCCTACATAATGTTTTCAATATTTCCTCTGTTCCTTTTTTTATGATATATGAATAGGGATTCTATATATGTCTGTCTTATATCTTATATCTACCACTGTTATTCTACCCAGCTCAACTAAAGTGTACTCTTAAACCTTAACTATTTTGTTACATAACACAGTAATTCCTGAACATATATCTTTCCTCATGTTCCATACAATACTCCTAGGCCATAAGTTTTTTATCTGCTTCCTTTCTTCTCCCATCAAAATTCTTGTATCTTCTAAAATAATTACATGCATGTCGAATAATATGGATCCACTTCATTGAAATTCAGTATCACAAAACTATATAGTTGAATCCCCTAAAAGTTGAATGTAAACAAACGCGAAACACAAAACCACGAATCTACAGACTCCCATCAAACACACATCACATAACACACACATACATACACCAGCGTGCATACTTCCCAACACTTCTCTACAATAAACATAACACACACGCACACAACCAAACACATCCACATGCCTACCCTTAGTATATGCGGGGGGGGGGGCAAGCTCCCCTGCAGCCCCCCCACTTGTATATACTAACTTTGAGGTTGCACAACACTCCAAAACACACACAACCCAGCACTGCACATTCCACAGTCCCTGCACAAACACACACAACATACACACAAACACAAGCACTCCCAACACTACCACATTCACACTGCATAACACCTACTCTAACCCACACCTCAAACACCCCAACACACTCAAACACACATAAACCCTCCCCAAAACCTCAAAAACAGTACACTTACATAACCCGCTATCCATACCATGGGTTCAACATAATCCATTCTACACTTCCAAGTTCGCTGGTTCCGTCTGTTCAACTTTACAGACTCAAAATTCTAAAATTCAATATTTTGGCATTTCGAGCATGTAAAGTGAATCCCAAGTAATATACACCATTCTACAACACCTAACCTTTTAACATTTTTACATTGTTAACATTTATTGATAAGGCCCTCAGGTTCTTCCAAATTTCTTTTTCATCTTAACCCTTATCTTTTTTTTATTTTCTTTCATAATCACATTTTTAAATGTTATTTACCTATCTCTCACCCTTCATCCTATTGAATTGAACTTTTTATACCTCTTACTATTTTCCAGTTACTATCTTCCTCTTCACTTATTTGCAGTACTGATCAATTAGCTTCAGTTTTTTTAGTTTCTTTACCTATCATATTTCTATCTTCCTCTTGTATGATGTTTTGTTTTTCATGTTCATTCTGTGTATTACTTTTTATATTATGCACATGCTCTTGCATCTGCTCTTGTTACTCAACATGCAGGTGTTCATCACAGGTAATTGAATCTTGCCCTGTTTTCCCACATCTTTTGCACATCAGTTTAGATTTCTTTGCTTCGTGTCTCACTTTCCCCCAAACAAAACATCTTTTGTCACAATCACTTATTAAATGATGATTTTTTTCTACAAAAAAAAAAAACAGGTTTTTGGCTGTCCCTTATATATTACATATCCTCTATTTCCTTCAACAATTATTGCACTTGGAATATGCACAATGTTATCATTTTCCATCTTCACAATTATCCCATAATCCCATCTCCAAGTCCATAGACCTCTGTCATTATATACTTTCATAATGTCCAACACTTCTTTACAGTGTTTATATAGTCTTTCAAAGCTTCCTTATCTACATCAGTTTGAAATTGTATAGCAATTCTCTTTTTTGTTTCTTTATAAAAAGTCTGCACCACATAAGGGTTCTACATACTAGTCTTTATGTTTTTCAAATTTCCCCAAAAAACATTCCATGTATTGTTCCGTGTCAAATAAAATGTTACAGTAAGCCTCTATATTAATATAAATGAAAGCTTCTACCTTATTGAGTGATATTCCCAAGGGTGCAATAACTATGTCCCATACCTTGTACCTTTCTAGTTCTTTTTTTCTATCTTACAGCTGAGCCAAACAACAAACTTCTTCTTTGGGATCTCTCTTCTTCTTTCACCTTCTCTTAACTGCTTTTTTTTTTTTCACCAGCAATGACTATGACTTTCTTTCTTCTGAAATTTCTCTCACCTCCTCTCCCTGAATCTTGCCCATATCACCCCATGATTCTGCTGGTTCACTCTCCAGTTCACTCTGCATAACCATTTCTTTCAGATAATCATCCCACAACTCTCCTGATTGAAGGGTTGCAACTGCACACATTGACTTGAACCCAGAGAACAGATCCTTTTGGAATAGTACTCTGAATCTTGTGAAAGTTTGACTGACTTCAGATCAGCATTCTCCTTCACTCCAACCATCTCCTTCTTCTTCAACAACTCATCCAATCCCTCAATCATGACTTCACCACACAAATAACAGCTCTCCGATTCCACTTCCTTCTGCATACATTCCTCTTCTTTTTTTCACTGTCTGACATTCATGCTCCTTCCATCTTCCTTCCAGTTTCCTCAAGCCACCTTTGTGCCCAGTACAGAAACTGTAAGTGTTACAGCCAAACAGCATCTCTGTACTCTTCAAAAAGAGTATTAGTTCTTTATTTACATAACCATAAGTATTTTACACAGTCACATAAATTATTTACATTAGTAATTATTTACAGTCTATATACATATGTTCAACTATATATATATATATATATATATATATATATATATATATATATATATATACACATATATATTACAAATCACATTTTCTTTTTTTATGTTTACTTTTACTTCATCGTATATAACACATACTTTTTTGACTACCACTCTAGTTGCCACAACCAAAACCTTATTCTTTTCAACATCATTGCTCAGTCCTACTTTTCATTAACTATGAATTCCTTAACCTTCTGATTCCAGATTACCCATAATATGGCAAACATTTGTTATCAAGATTTTCTACTTCTTTTTTATCTGTAACAGCCAAATTCAATCATGTCCATGTTTAAATGACCTATGTCTTTTATATCATTCACACATGTTCTTTCTATACTCTTTTTCTATAACATGTTTACCCTTTAACATTGTATGAAAACATGCTCACATGTTTCAGATTCACCACAATATAGACAGACTCTTTGATTTATACTCATATATGCCATATCCACCTTCATTGGTAGCTTTTGTATAGACAATTTCCAGAGAACATCTTAACCTTCTATATTTTTTTAAAATCTCTTCATTCTTGCAAGAATAGCATCCTTTTTCTCATTGTTTAATTGCTTCCATGGATCTTTCCTGTAATATTTTTCCATAATCTTTCCATATAATTTTTTCTGTAATTTTCAGTTTCTTTCCATTGGTTTTCCACAAGATAACATATCCTGATAATGATTCATTTCTTTATTACAACTCCTCCTTTTTTAGAACTAAATAAGGTCAGCCATTCCATTTTATACTTCACACTTAATATTTTCATTATTTATGTATCCTCAATTTCTTTTAAACACTTTATTACTGTGTATAAATTTAAGGATGACATATACACTATAGGGTTTATTAACCCTAAACAAACCTTTTTCATTATGCACATATAACATACCTCTTTTTACAGGGTAGTTATCTTTGCTAACAGAACTGAATTTATTAAATATACTTTCTTTTTAAAGGAAAGCCTAAAAGATTTCCAAAACACACACATTTTTTTAAATCCTCTATTTTCTCTTTCCATGCAGAATTTATGACTCCTTGCTTCCCAAAGTTTATTCCAAGAATGTTAATTTTTTTCTTTATTAAATTCAACTCTATCAATCTTTCCTTTGCAACCTAAGCCTTGACTTGTATCTTTATTTAATACTACCTGAAACACCTTATTATTTTCTTGTAACTGTTTCATTATTACATTCATGCTAACTTCATTTTAGTTGTAATGATAATGTCATCTACATAATTCACAAATGTAGGCATTTTTATCCATTCCTTAAAAATATAACTATTAGCATCCATCTCCTTATTCATGTACATTGATATTACATTCATTACTAATGCCAATAATGTACCACTTAATGGGCATTTTCACCTGATACCCTTTTCTAACTTTAAATCATCAGAATCATTTTTAATCTTCTGACTTATCTTATACATATCAAATATATCCCATAATACTAAATGATGTATTGAATCAAATGCTTTAAGTCTCCTACCATCACTTTAGCCTGAACATTTCTACTATATCTTCCAATTCCTTAATTATTAATAATAAATATTGAAGTTTTTTTTTAACCTTTTATACCAAACACATAATTCCCGCAGTGGTGGTGCTGCGGTAGTGTTGTCACCTCACAGTAAGATGCTGTCTGGTTCGATTCTCAGCTAGAGCGTCTTCTGTGTGGAGGCATGTGTGAATGGGCGTACCTTCGTTGAAGGTTGTGCGTCAGGGCTGGTAACTCAGCACGTAAAAATCAACTACCAATCATTAGAGGACTGGAGTTCTGCTGTTGCGACCCCTAACCAGGAAAAGCCGAAAGAAGACTCCTACTACTACTACCAAACACTTAATTATTTAAAACCTTACCTACTTTTCTTTTCCATCATTTTGTGTATATTTTCATAAAAATCTTACAATTCATATTATTTAATACAATTGGTCTTTACTTTTAAATTTCTTCTTCTATCCTTTTTTCCATATAATTCTGATACTTCCACACAACTCTTTATACAAAATAAAATCTCTGACTATTCATTGAATACTTTTATAAACCATTTTTTGTTTTGTTCCAAAGTCAAATTTTTATACATCTTATATTCTATTATGTCTGGTCCTGCTGCAAAATCTAAATTCATTCCTTTTATTACTTTTTCTGTTTCTTCTATTCCTATCTCGTTTTCTAAATCCGTATTGCCCATAACTGAAAAAGTGCATACCTTCCATTTCTCCCATGTCTTACTTCTCTGTTCTTTAAATACTGTCCTAATATATTTATCTGATGTTGTCAATCTTCACATAATCCTTGACTGTGGGCTTGGTTCTGAGGTGAAGATTGACAAGACAGATGGAACATTATGGTAAGACATAACTTCTTATTTTACTATATACATAATCTCCTCTTATGTGTTACATATCTTAACTGATGAGTCTTTCATTTCCCACATTATGCTATCATTTTCTTTGATTATTTTTCTTGAATAACGTGCAATTTCTTTGTTTTTTCCTTACAAAAAATATCTTTGTGTATACAATAAATGCTCTATTTTTCTTAATCATTTCATATATTTTCTGTTCTGCACTAAATCAAATTCTTATCATTCTTCTCTATATACTCAGTCATGTCATTACTTAAATTCTTATAATTCTCTTTTCCCTATACAGTATATATATTGTTTTACTTTTCCCATGCCATAAACATTTTTTATATTTTAGTTTAAAATTTAACCACAATTATGACAAAGTTTTGTAAAATTCTCTCTTTTCTACATGATCTTGCCATAATCTTATGGCCTCTGTTTTCCCCTTTACCGTCCAATTTTACTTCATTTATTCTCTGTATGCATTTCCCTATTTTTATATAATTGGAATTACATTTTACCATAATATATATTAACCTACATCTGAAAATCCTGTCAATAATACTCCTTGTGCAACCACTACTAAACTTTCAGATAATAAAAATAATCTATTTCTGTTCTTTACTCCCTTGTTCTATATGTCCAGGTCTCTAAATTCCAAATTAACCGTCCATATTTTATATTTTTTTACTACTTTAACATCATAAGCCTTTTCATTAGGCTGTTTTAAATTACAATTAAAGTCTGCTACTCCAATGATCTCCTTGTTAACTGCTACATATTGTACTATCTTTCTAAAAATTTCTTCCCTCTCCTTTTTTATAACAGAAGCATCTAATGCAATAATTCTTATAACATGTTCTCTCCATCTTACATCAATTACAGCAATACCAGTAATAGCAAGTATAACATCCAACACTTTAATTATGTCCTTATGTAATGCAAGTATTCCTGAACAGGTCTCTTTCCCGAAGTTCCATATTGCATTTTTTCCCACCACACTACTGTTCAATATATTTCTATTTTTGGCAAAAATCTAATATCTTCTAGTATAATAACATTATTATTAAACTTTTTACACCACTCCAAAATCCCTATCCTTTGCAACTTTTTAAAACTGTTCACATTTATTGACAAAACTTTGCATGTAATTCTACTTTAAATAATAGTATGTATTATTCCTTTTCCTTTCTTTTTTTAGGTCTTCTGTATTTTTTATTTTCCTTTCTCTCACTTTTCCCAATTGAATTTCTTTTTTTTCTAACTATATTGCATTTAATATCATCATTCAGATTTAAGCTTGACTCTTCTTCAACATTTACTGTATTTAAATCATCTTTCAGTTTGTTTGTTTTTTTAATTACTTGTTGCATATTGGACTACTACTGTCATTTTTCTGTTTTGTTCTCTACTACATCCTTTTCCATTGTTTTAGCCTTATTACCTTGTTCTATTGCATTTTCTGTTATATCTGATACTACTTCGTTTTCTTTACACTCCCTCCTAAATGCCACACTTTTTTTACATTTATAACATTTAGTTACACAATCTGTGGCATCGTGTCCTAAACCCCCACATATAAAACATTTTCTTTTTTTCACATTTGTTAATTAAATGATCCATTTCTCCACACAAAAAGCATGCCTTTGGCTGACCCTAGTATCTCACCAAACCTGTATCACCTTCCACAATAATAACACTTGGAATATGTACAATAAAATCATTTTCCAGCTTCAACATTATATTGCAATCCCATGCCCTAGTACATAAACCTCTATTGTCATATACTTTTGATAAACTCAGCACATCACTACACAGACTCAGTAAATGCTTTTTTAAAGTCTCTTTTTCAGCCTCAGTTCAGAATTGAATATTCATTTTTTAGTTTCCCTAAAAGAGGGCTTAAGAACACATAAGTTACATGGTGAATAGCTTTTCCTTTTTCATATTCCTCTATAAACTTTTCCATTATCTGTCCAGTCTTGAAAATAATATAACAAAAAGTCTATTCATTACTATGTATAAACACTCTTATCTAACTTTTTTTTAATCCTGAGCTTCTTAACTTTGTTCCATACCTTATATCTTTCCGTTGGTGCATCTTCCTTCTTTTCAGCGTGAACTTTAAACAGTCTTTTTCTTCTAACTTTCATTTCTTCTTTTTGTTTACCACTTATTCCTTCTCTCACCATCTCAGTGCATGATTTCTTCTCTATCTGTGTCTCTTTGCTCTTCTGCCTTTCTTCCTTCTGTATTGTCTCCACCATTTCTCCCTGTGATAATTCCTTTCCATCTTTCTGTTCATTTTCTTCCAGCATCCCCAACAGTATATAATCCTGCAACCCTCCTGACTGGAGGGTTGTAATCATAACTCCCTTTAATATATCCTTAGATTCAAAAAGCTTATGTTGGAACACCTCTTTTGAATCTACCTTTTCTGCATCCTCTGGTTCCTTACTACTTTGAAAAGGCTTGACTGCCTTTTCTTCCATCTCCAATACACCATATTCCTTTCTCATGATATTTCTGGCTTCTGACTCCTTCTCCGATGAAATAAACATCTCTGCTGTTCGATTAACAACATCATAATCACAATTTATTTCATTCTTCTCTACACTCTCCATTTTTGCTTATGGAACTTCCTGTTTCTCCAGGATGCCTTCTCACCTGAAATGGAAGTCGAAAAGAGTCCTTGCATATAATCGATTAGTGGAAGTTCCCTGATGCCCTTGCCAAATTTCCTATAGTAGTATAAATATCATCTTGGATCTCCTCTGAAGAGGCCTTGAAGCCTACTGGGACTAACTCAGTCAACAAAGAATAAATAATAGAAAAAGGGCAAGTGGAATGTCTTTTGGGTGTTGTTTTGATACTATTAAGAAAAAAATCATCAGCAGAAAAGCTGTATTATTACTTCTTGTTCCATTAAATAACATCTATTTAGAAAATGAAAATGCAATATTCTGGCTAAGGGTTGTATGTCAACTGAAAACAGGCCTAAGGAGGCCATGCCAGGAGCCCTGAAAAAGGAAAAGGGAGATGAGCGCATAGGACTAGGGAGAATGCTGACAAATGAGCTGAGCACAAAGTGCCTTTACTGCCTTAATAAAGAACTGTCAAAGAGTTCAAGCACAGACCAGATACTCTCCCAACTCTGTCTGGCACTGGAGAGTATGAGAAATGTTTCTGTGCTTCTATGTGCAGAAGGAAGATATGCAAATGTCCTATGCTTGATCAGCCTTTGATAAACCCTGCTTGAGATGGATGGCTGGGTTATATTGGGGAGGACTGATTACATACTGTTAGCAAACACCTTTACAAACAGTTTTGCCTCAGTGTTGGTT
This sequence comes from Protopterus annectens, assembly GCF_019279795.1. NCBI lineage: Eukaryota > Metazoa > Chordata > Ceratodontiformes > Protopteridae > Protopterus > Protopterus annectens. The sequence goes on from NC_056739.1 coordinate 662,803,777, forward strand.
AAGCTCTATTGCATGATAATTTTCAACTTTTAAGTGATCTTTCCCTGGCAAAGGAAACACTATCACTCTGAACTCACTCATTGTCAGGGATAGATACCCCAAGTGCATGGGTGCACGTTTATATAGTCTTGGCCCAACTAAGTGCAACAGACTGCTTGGTCACACTCTATTCTGTCTTAATGGCATATTGGTGTTGCACCCTTCCTAAAAGAGTAGTCACATGGCAGTGAGGCCTTGCTTCAACCATAGATCTGGAACTGCCAGTTCAAACACAACCTCTCACTGCCATCTGGTCAACTCCTTCACTATCTAGGTCCACATCCTAAACAAGGTTCACCTGAATGTATACACTGTGCTTTATCATTCTGTGCTGAGGAGCTGGCAAAGTGAAAAGATGTAATCATTGAACACATTGACAAGCAGTTTTAAAAAATTAGCTTATAGATTTTGTTAAGTATGTTAGAAACTAAAAGCTTCACAACATTTAGCATGTCGCTACATAACAGACTAAAAACAGTGCAGTATGCTTTATGTGGAGAAGAATAGTATTCCGTGGGTGTGTAGTATGCTTTATGTGGAGAGGGGTGGCATTCCATGGGGATGCAGTACACTTCATGTGGAGAGGGGTGCAGACCATAATTTTGTGGCATACATTGAATTGAGAGAGTCATCTGCTGTGCTTTTTGATTTGATAGTCACTGAGAGAATGAGAAGTAGATCACAGCTAATTGGTAGGTAGTTTGATAAAGTGTTTTGAAGTACTGGACAGTTTTCTGGTTGATATAATAGGGTATGAGCTGTGATTAATTGGGAATAAGTCAGGTTGTTTAGTAGTTCTTACCGTTTAATTTTTTTAAGAGTATAGTAATATGGGAATAAGATGGAAGGTTTACGGCACATTTTGCAATTTTTATTATAACGTGACCTTAGTTTGGATATTCGGTTAGATTTATTGTTTGTAAGTATGGGGTATGCATACAGTAGTGATGGTAGTCAGCCCTTCACATTGTCACTGGCTGGTGTTTTTTCCCCTGACTTGGTAGATCCTAATATTGGTGCCACCCCCAGTCAAATTCAGTTGCACTTAAAAAAATAAATAAAAAAACTCAACAGAATATTCCTCAGCCTCTGGTTTGTGAATCTATTGTTTTCTTAAGCTGGTCCACAGACCACTTACTTTTTTTTCTTGTCACCCTCTAGTATGAGTTCACAGCCCTCTATAGTATGGGAGTCAAGCACACCCTCAGGGGATGTTTCAGTACCTGGTTTATATAAGAGAGAACTAAACCCTTTAGGTACAGGAGAGGACCAGGGTAAGAGACCTCTCACCAGACATAATACTTTGTCCTCTGATATTTAGTCAACTAGTGCAGTTCACAGTAAGAAGAAACACAAACTTACCGCACTGCAGACAATTAGGTTATTACTATGTATAAGGCTGATGTGGTTTCCTCAGCTAAGAGTGTTTTACACTCAGCTAATCTCGGAGACTATGCTGTTATTCAGAATGACTATGGGGCTACCTCATCTGGAGATTAGTCTATGGCTGCAGATCTTGATGGGACCCTGATCTAGACAATAATGAATACTCTTGAGTCCATTCACTTTGATTCTTTGGAAGGTGAACAGGTTTAAAAACCCAAGCAGCTGTTTACCTTTCCATAGATACTAGCTAGGTTTAAAGATATATTTGATTGGAAACAAATCTGGAGCTTCACCTGAGATTGGCAGAGTTTATGATCTTATTGAGGATAAGATTCCAGAATATTTTGGCAGTTCTTCCTCTCTTACCAGCCTTAGAAGATGTCTGTAAAGCTACATATAAAATCCATTTGGCTAGTGAACGATTTGCTAAAAAAGGCTATGAGGAAATACAGGGTGGAGTCTGATCTTGCAGCTCTCTTTGCTCCTTTGTCAGCTGACCCAGTTGTGTTTTCTCCAACTGCAATCTAACAAGAGAACCTTAGCTTCTACTAAACCTACACTGCAGGATAAAATGGGAAAGTGGTTAGAATCTCAGAGAAAGAAGTGGGTTCAGTCTAGTAATTTAGTCTTTAGAATTCTAAATTAGCTAGGCTTCATGAGGAAGTTTATTTTGCAATGTATTTACAGTTTAGATGATTTTGTTGGATCTTTGCCTGGTGAACAGAAGTATTATATAAATGAGAGAGCTTCTAGTGTGACTCAGATTTCAAAACATACTTTGAGAAGTGTCTTGCTACCCAGAATCTCAAACAACTGGTTGATAGAGGTAAACTGATGCATATGGTATCCTATTACCAGATTTTCCCCTGACAAAGCATCCAACTTTGAAGGGTAGAAAAACAAAATTCTCAGCCTAACAAGAGTCAGGGTACCAAGTTGAAATGGCAGGAGGATAATTTCTTAAAGGATCAATCCCCTGCTAAAGAATGATTATGGCAAGAGTCTGCCATTCTGTCCCTTTCTACTGTTCCTCCACCCCTTTCCCATTTTCCAAGGCTTTCTCACAACCCAGCAATCTGGCAAGAAATAGTCTGAGACCAATGAGTGCTGGGAATAATTCAGAGAGGATACTCTTGGCAGTAAACAGAAAATCCTCCTCTCTTCAGGGAATTCACCCACACCCGCCATTCCAAACAAATCTATTCTCTCTGGTAATCCAACCAGTTCCTGCTCCACAAAAAAGAAAAGGATTTTGCATCAGAATCTTTTTATACCTAAAAAGGAGCTATCATTGAGGCCAGTGGTACATTTGTCTTTACTACATGCCTTTCTGAAAGTACCCAAATTCAAACTGCAAACCCTACAGATTACCCAACCCCTTCTTCTAGACCTCTGTTCATGGTGACTTTAGATCTAAATGATGCTTATTACTACATTCCAATTGCTCCCAACTTCAGGAAATATCTAAGGTTTGCTGTGACTGGCTCACATTATCAGTTTTCTGCATTTCCTTTTGGGCTATGCACCTTGAGTATTCATGAAGTGTCTGGCTCCAGTGGTTTCTTACTGCAGAATCCAGGGTATCCACATTTTTCTGTATTTAGATGACTTGCTCATTTGTACATAATCTGTTTTCATGTGTTTAAAATCATTATACAAGATTACAACCATTATAACTCACCTGGACTTCAAGTTGAACCTAAAAAAGTCCTGCTTCACACCTTTTCAAAGAATTGTCTTCCTGGAATGTATGATACACACAGAAAAAAGACTGACCTTTCTTCCAGAAAACAAAGTCCTGACTTGCAGAACATTTTCAGGAACTTCTCTCTCTAAGCAGTTGATCCTGCAAGACAGTTTCTCAAACTTTTAGGCCTCATGGCCTAAAATTCAAGTGGAACTTGGACAATTGGATGGGAAACCGGAACTTCATCCCTGGTTTGGCACCTATGTCTCTAATGTAAACAGGTAACCTGTAAATGGTTCATCTTCCAGGCCCATGCCTACACTTATCAAGGGTGTCAGAACTTGTCAGAGATTTGGGATGCATGGCTAGGCTTGAAAAGGCCCTTGTGATCATTAGTCTAGTAAAGGCCTATGAACCTATGAATGATCCTCATGATACCATTGGTCAGACTCCACAGGAGAAAGATTTAATGATATTTAAAAAAATGTGGGCTGTTTTACTCAGTAATCCATCTTTCATACCAAAAGTAGTTTCTGAATTTAAAATAAAAGAAAAGCTGGCTAGGCAGAGAAGTACAAACTACAATTTTAATAAAATTATAAAATAAAAGACTATTAAAACAGGATACGTGTTTTCATACACAAAGATACTTCATCAGATCAAATACAAAAAACATCACACCAGAGTGCACTTATAGCTTAATGCCTAAGGTCACATGACCTGATTTATTCTGAATTTACCTTAAATCAAACCATCAATCTTCAAACCTGCTTTTTGGAACATAAATGTAAGAGAGAGAAGATTCTGCATACCTTAGATAAGCACAGGCAGTTCAGGCACTACCTTGACATAACTAATCCCTTCAGCAAAGCTGAACAAGTGGCTAAAATGTATCAAGATAAAATTGGCCAGACTGCCAGTTGCAATTGCTCTAAGCTGGGGTGCACCAGTTACCCCTGACACTATGAGCAGATCCAGAGTGTGAGGAAGCTTTTGGCCTGGGCCAAAAGGAGTTCGCCACAATGATCTTTGGTAATTCTTTCTGAATCTTCAGATGTACTTTGGGTATCAGTGGAAAGGGTGCTTGTTGATTGTGGTTTTTGTTACTACCACCAAGGTAACTCTATTGCTGGCATAGTTAAGGCACATTCCACAAGAGCCTTATCCTCTTTGGTGGCTTTATTGTAAAGGTATGGACTCTAGAAGCATTCTATAGGCAGGAAGTCGGTCCATTGTTCATACCTTTACAAAACACTACAAACTGGAGTCTTCTCTAGTTTCAGATCAGACTTTAAACGGACCATTTTCCAAAGACATCTGGATCCTAATCTTTCATCCCTTGAAGTAGGGTAAGGTCTTGGAATCTATCCATATGCCTCCAAGTCAGTGTGGATGATAAACAGAGTACAGTTGCGTAAGTCATACTTAACTGTAACAATAGATGTTTAACTTTCACACTACCTCAGTGGAAGCACCCACCCACCATCCCCCATTTTTCCATATAGTTTGATGGTATCCAACCTTGTTGTGTTATTGGTTGGCTTTGGTTATTTTTGTTAGTGTTTTTTTATTTTATTTTATTAATTTATTTATTTTATTTATCTTTTGTTGACTAGGTTAGTCCAACTAGACTAGTGGCCTTTTTTCAGGGGATACCTGAGGCATTATTTATACTACTAGGTCAAATTTGGCCAGGGCATCAAGGAACTTCCCGTACTCTCTTCACATAGGGGGACATGTTTGTGTGTGGCACATTTTGCTACTTGCTTCTGTTCCAGGTGCATAGGTGGCTTGGAGAAACAGGAAGCAAACACAAGCAAAAATGGAGGTTGGAGAGCAGAATGGAAAGGCAGATTGTGATTTTGGTGCTGTTACTTGAAGAGTGGATATGTTTAAGTTGCTGGTGAAGGAGAGTTTGAGAGAAGGGTATGGTATGTCTGAGATGGAAAAAGGTAGTCAAGCCTTTTCAAAGCAATATGAAGGTAATAGATGCAGCAGATATAGATACAGAAGAGTTGTTCCAGCAGAAGCTTTGGAATCCAAGGATGCAACACAAGATTTTGTTGTTATAACCCTCATTCTGGAGGGTTGCGGGATGATGTATTGTTGGAGATGATGGAAGAAAGTGAACCAGAAAATGGAAAGGATGTGTCTTGGGGTGAAATGATGGATAGAATACAGAAGGAAGAAGGGCTGCAGAGAGAGGATATGCAGATGAAGAAGAAATTGTATGCTGAGATGGTGAGAGAAGGAATACATGGTAAGCAAGTAGAGAAAGAAATGAATGCTAGAAGAAAAAGACTGCTTAAGGCTCAAATCAAAAAGAAGAAAGAGGTTCCAATGGATAGATACAAGGTATGGGATGAAGTCATTTAGATGCTTGGGATTAAATCAAATGAGGTAAAAGCATTTGTACTTAGTAATAAAGAGACTTTATGTGACATTATTTTTGAGACTGGACAGCTAATGGAAAAGTTTATAGAGGAATATGAAAAAAAGAAAAACTGTTCACGATGGAACTTATATGTATTTAAGTCCTCTTTTAGGGAAAACAAGAAAAAAAATGAATATTCAATTTCAAACTTTGGTTGAAAAAGAGACTTTAAAAAAGCTTTTCTTAAATCTATTTATTTAACATATGTTTACTGGGAAAGGGCCCATTTTCAGTGGATGCCTAGGGAGAAATGCTCCAGATGCATGTCTTTGCAAGGTGAGAAGAAATTGGACCACCCGAAGGAAACTCACGTGAACACAGAGAGAACATGCAGACTTTGCTCAGATGGCACCCCAGCTGAGAATCGAACTGGAGAACCTCTTGCTGTGAGGTTACAACACTAACCACTGCACCACCCCATCTGTGTAATGAATTACTGAATTTATCAAACGTGTATGATAATAAAGGTTTATGGACTGGGATGTAGGATTGTAATGCGATATTGAAACTGGAAAATGATTATGCTGTACATATTCCAAGTGTTATTAATGTTGAAGAAGACAGAGGTTTGGTGAGATATTGGGGACAACCAAAAATGTGCTTTTCGTGTGGAAAACCAGATCATTTTATTAACAAATGTGAGAAAAGAAAATGTTTTACATGTGGTGGGTTAGGACAGGATACAAAAGACTGTGAACCTAAATGTTATAAATGTAAAAAAGTGAGACATTTGGGGGGAGTGTGACGAAAAAGAAAATTAAGTAGTTTCAGATTTAACAGAGAATGTAGCAGAACAAGGTAATAAGGATAAAAAAGTTAAAGAAAATGATGCAGAATAGAAGAAATGGGGAAAAAGATAGCAGTAATATCAATCTGGAATGTATAACTGAAAAAAGATAGAGAAAGATAATTTAAATATAGTTAATACTGAAGAAGAAAAGTCAAGTTTAAGTGAGAATGATGATGTTAAATGGAATAAAGTTAAACAAAAAAGAAATTCAATTTGAAAAAGAGTGAGAGAAAGGAAAAGGAAAAATATAGAAGACAAAAAAATAAAGGGAAAGGATGAATACATACTATTATTTAAAGTAGAGTTACATGTAAAGTTTTGTCATTAAATGTGAATAGTTTTAAAAATTGGAAAGAAGGATATGGATTTTGGAGTCGTGTAAAATGCTAAATAGTGATGTCATTATACTAAAAGATATTAGATTTTTATCAAAAATAGAAAGATATCAAACAGAAGTATGGCTGGGGAAAATGTATTATGGAATTTTAGGAAAGAAACTTGCTCAGGAATGCTTATACTATACAAAGATACAATTAAAGTGTCAGAAGTTACATTTCTCATAACAGGTTGAATTACTGTCATTGACATAAGATGGGGAGAACATGTTATGAGAATTATTGCAGTATATGTTTATGCAGTAAAAATGTGAGGGAAGAGATGTTTAGAAGGACAGTACAATATATATCAGTTAATATGGAGATAATTGTAGTGGGGGACATTAATTGTAGTCTAAGACAACTGAACAAAAAGGCTTATGTTAAAGTAGTAAAAGACATTACAAAATATGGACAGTTAAATCTGTAGAATTTAGAGATGTGGCCATATACAAGAAGAAAGAAAAGAAATATATTATTTTTTAGTATCAGAAAGTTTAGCAGCAGTTGCACAAGGAGTTTTATTGACAGAGTTTTCAGATCACGGGCAATATGGATTATGGTAAAGGGAAATGGTCAGTATATAAAAATAGGGAAAGGTATAAAAAGAATAAATGAAGTAAAATGGGATGATAAAGGGAGAAAAGTCACATAACTATGTAAAGATCTTGTAGAAATGAAAGAATTTTACAAACACTGGTCAGAATGGTGGTTAAATTTTAAACTGAAATATAAAAAAAGTTATATGGCATGGGGAAAAAGAAAATATATATGGAAAAAATGAATTATAAGAAATTAAATAGTGATATGATTGATTGTACAGAGAGGAATGATAAGAATTTATTTATCTAGGAACAGAAAATATATGAAATGAACAAGAAAAAATAGACCATTTATTGTATAAATAAACACCCCCGGATTTACTAATCTTCCATGCAGGACTAATCTAGTCCTTCACGGAAGCGGCAGTTGAAGAAGAGAATGGCAGCGCACCATGCATATTAATGAAGGCGTGCTGCCTGAACTCCAAATGCTACACGGAGCATGGACAAGTGCAGGGGGTGTGTCTGAGAGCAGAGCTTGCAGAATAAACACACACCTGCAACGTAGAACAGAAGAATGTGTAAATAAATGAGTGAGACAGCTCACAATTGTCCACATATCCCCAACAACAGTCTCCATGTGTTCAAAAGCAGCAGTGCAGTCAAATAAAATGAAGAATTGCTATTATTGATGTATATTAAAACCCCAAGTACCACTAAACATAGGTGCGCGGGTTTGCCCATCACCTAGCTACAGTTAAAGCAGCTGAAAAGGCTGAAGAGGATAACATGGAATATATATGCAAATGAAGCTGCACAGCAATAGTGGAGTGGTTAGAGCATCCGCCTAACAAAGAGGCATTCCCGGATAGAGTCCCACTGTAGCACAAATAATTTTCCACAGGAAATCTGTATGTGAACATAATTTTACATTGTTTTGCTAAATAATCTACAGAATAACAATTAAATGTGAACTGGAGTACTGTATGACATGCACATGTGAAGTGTTAGTGTCATAATGAATAAGGCACATGTACGCAGGTCTAAGCACAAATAAGCAGTGGTAAGCATGTCCAAGTGCACTTGCGCAGGAGTAAGCATTGTCCACACAGAGTAAGCAATGTAGAAGTTAATGAGTGTAAGAAACTGTAATCGGAGGTTAGCAGCGCTTAGCGTCATGCAAAGTCACTTACAACCACTGTAAAGTGCCTTAATCACTCTGGATCCAACAGCCCAAGTTCTGCCCAGCAACAAAATAAACTGCCTCAGCAAGGGTCAAACCCAGCACCCTGTACACTATAGTCACAGTAGTTAACTACTATATATATATGTGTGTGTGTGTGTGTGTGTGTGTGTGTGCGCAGAGATATACACATATATACAGCTATGATAGGAAACAGCACACAAGAATGACATATTTTCACAGGCTATGCCAATGAAAGTGAGGGGCCCAAGCAAGAAACATGTAACACGTAGCATGACCCCCCCCCCAGCCAGACAGAGGAAACATATACACAAACCCACGAACAATGCAAATAGTCCACTGCTCCCCAGACCACAAACAAGATACAACTTGGGGGGTACAGAGTGCACCCGTGAAATCTAATCTTGGTACACAGACAGGAGCATCCCTTGCAGGATGCCCCAAAAATTGACATATAACCAAAGGAAGCCGATGCAACAACCATTTTGGCTGCGGTGTGTACATACCTGGAATACAAGTGTGGAAAAGCCTGATGACCCATGGGTTGAGACAAAGTATGACATGGGTCCCGTGAAGTGGAGAGTGGGCAGCGTGTAGTGGTGTGTTCAGACTCAACCTGCACTCAGAGTAAGGATGGGTGCTGTAGAGGAGATGCGGGTGGGGTAACTATTTGTAGTTAGTTATGGGTCTAGGTGTGCAGGTGTTGGCTGATGTGGATCTATACAGACAACCCCAGGGATGTGAGCAAAAGTGTTCATTGGGCAGAGGCGTCACCCAACGAGCAGCCACACCTGCTATGAGTCCCACTGCAGCAAAGTCTAATCTACATGGCAAAGAATGGAATCACCAAATGTAGATGTATATATGTAGAGGAATGTGTGTGTATATATCTACCCACAGCTACATGGAAATATACCTCTCCCTCTCCGTAGTACAAATGTATACATACAGAGATAGAATACATATACATATCCACATATAGATATATACATATGCAGACACCCATGCACCCATATGTTGTTAGATATATATATATATATATATATATATATATAGACAACAATATATAAATATAGACATGCATGCATACATATACAGATATAGCTGTATATAGTAATGTAGATATAATATATATATATATATATATATATATATATATATATATATATATATATATATATATATGTGCGTGTGTGTGTGTGTGTGTGTGTGTGTGTGTGTGTGTGTAAATATAAACATGTAAATGCAGATTTTAAGAGGAACACACCGATAGTATGAAGCAAACTTTGGACAGGCCATGGAATGTGTACAGTCGACAGGCATGCTTATACCTAACGGGCAGCCATTCCCGATATGGGTCCCACCACAGCACAATCCAGTTTACATGGCTAAGTATGGTATAACAATATGTGTTGTTGCATAACACACTACACAACACCTACAAACACATAGTCGCAACACCCCACTGTAGGCATGTAAGCTTATGTAATAGGCATCACAAGGTATTATTGTAGTCCTCACCCCCACCCAGGGGTGTGAGTGTCTGATGCAAACACCAAATACAGTGCATATGCACAGCTGTTGTCATAGACAACATGACCAGCTGTGGACCATCCCTGCAGCCATCCTACACATCCCTGGATAATCCCCCTACTAACACCCCCATTTGTGGTCCATACACACCACATACCTATCAGCCCCTGTTCCATTTCTATTAGTGTCTACAGGTACAGGTAGGTGATAACCTCTTCCCCTACTATATTGCCAGTATCTGGAACCCCAACCCACATGTAGTATCACAGCTGTCCCACAGGACACATGTAACTAACACATGAAGGAACACCACAAGCACACCTGGAGCAGCACAGGCTCTCACCACCTTGCAAACCCTCCCACCTCACACTCTACACCACTACATCAACTAGTGATACTGACACCTCTTATCCTACTTTGCATACAAATCCCAACATCTGACATACCTTCCCAATTGCTCCCCATCCAATTATACCTACGGGCTACTATACAGTTACAATGTCACCCCCACTACCTACCTGCCTACTCCCTAGCTATTTGCCTCTACTGTACCAGACAGGTATGGAATAACTACACCTACCCTGAATACCTGCATGTAACCTACCCAGACCTGTGAAACAGGAATCCTACCCCACCTTAAACTGACCTTTGTCAACAGTCATACCTGACATGTAAGCCTGACCTAAGCATGGATAATACCGACGGTTCAACGTAAACTAAGCATGATTAATGGTGGATGTAGCTATGTTATGTCTGTTACCATCTATGATTGTGAACACCCCAGTATTAACATACAGTCTGACTGTCCCGATTGACATATGTGAACAAAATGCATGATGTTGCTCGTGTGTATGCGGGAGCAAGTGGGTGTAAGCCTGTTTGGCCACCGGTATGCTAGTACCACACTGGTGAAGCAATGTAGAGGCTAACTGAGAGCAAGACACCACAACCAGAGGTTAGTAATGCTGTGCTTCATGCAAACAAGCTCATACCTGCCTACAAATGTTCTACAGTGCCTTAGTCACCCTGTAGCCAACAGCTGTTGTTGTGGCCATTAACAAAATAATCTGCACTGCCAGGTTGCAAACCCCTGACCCTGCACACTATAGTTGATATGCGTTGCACAAAGCCATGGCAGATACACATTCAGCTGCTGTAAATAATAAGCAGAAAATAATAAGGTGTTCAAGCGAGCCAAGTTCAATGAAGCCAAGTTCAATGAAAGTAACGTACTTTATTTGGACAGAAATAAAACAACGTTTTCGCTTCTGTAACACAGAAGCTTCTTCAGCAAACCAGCAATTGGGAACACACATAATTTAAATCTCGTAACAATCATGTGACTCAACCAACCTGTTACTAAATTAAAGGCAAATGCCACAATTAAAAACAGTAAGCTTCGCTTTAAAATACTTATACCAATGCAAGCAAGTGGTAAACTCAAAATTATAAGACATCTTAATTTAAAATCTGTAAAAATAGAATGTGTTATAATGAAATATATATAAAAAAACACATCACATCATGCTAAAACAAACTGCTCAGGCTTGGAGCTATAATTTCATCATTTTAACCTTATATACTAGTTATTAAATGTAGTAAACCATAAATTCTATAGAAGATAACTACTAAGCTGATGACTGAAATTATGGTAGTGAACTAAAGTAATAAACAAGAATAAACATAAGCATGGAAATTGAACAAGAACAGGATCTAAATTCATCCCTGAGTGAGGTTGCCCCCCTCCAACAGACTGTAACAACTGCTAATGAGGGCTGTCCAAGTGTGTCTTCAAATAAAAAGGGTGACTTTTTTATTTACAATTTCTCGGAAGTTATCATTGACGATGAACTAACTGAACTGTTAGCTAAAGGTTTGAACTTTGTACCTGATTACCATTTTAGCTTGGCCAAAACACTCATGGACTTAAAGCTCTTTGTGCGTAAACTCAACTTGAATATCTTCTTCAATGACGAATTGTCTGGTGCCATTCCGGCTTTGAAGTTGTCTAGTACTTTCAACCCCCCCTTACACACAGGCCTATTCACGTTTGAAAAGGCTTGTGAACTGGATTTCAGACAACTACATGCTTCAGGGGGTGTCGACAGACCTTGTAGGAACACCTCCCCAGAGCAAATGTTAGCATTAAATAAAATTTGTAATTCAGCAGTGAGGGTGATTAAACCAGACAAGGGTGGGGGTCTAGTGGTTTTTGACAAAGTTGAATACACTAGACGCATGTTATCAGTATTAGATACACCTGCCTATGCTAGTTCGTCATTGAATGAAATGAATGGCTGCTACAACAGGATCAAAGGTTACTTTAGGGATCTCTATCTTGAAGGTAGAATTACTATTGACATGTACAATTTCATTGACATCTCATACCCAAGGGTACCGGTCATGTTTGGGATCCCTAAAATGCATAAAAGCCTTATTGATCCTCCAATGAGAGCTTTAATTGATGGCCGAAGTTCTATTACTCACCCATGTGCCCGCCTTATTGATAACATCCTCAGTAAATATTTAACTGACATCCCCCAAATCTGTAAAGATTCTTGGTCCTTCCTCAAGTTGATCAATGAGATTCCCTTCGAAGCGAAGCTTACTGTTTTTAATTGTGGCATTTGCCTTTAATTTAGTAACAGGTTGGTTGAGTCACATGATTGTTACGAGATTTAAATTATGTGTGTTCCCAATTGCTGGTTTGCTGAAGAAGCTTCTGTGTTACAGAAGCGAAAACGTTGTTTTATTTCTGTCCAAATAAAGTACGTTACTTTCATTGAACTTGGCTTCATTGAACTTGGCTCGCTTGAACACCTTATTATTTTCTGCTTGGTTTTGGTTTGGGTGTTTTCAAAAGTTTAGTATGGCTACCGGCGTTCTCTCGAGTCCTTGTTCTCCCAACATTTTCGGCACTGACAATGCCGCTAATCTCTCTGAAGCTGCCAGCATTCCAGCGCTGATGTTAGCATTGTCACAGCGTCCGGATATTATCAATTCCCGTTTGGACAACATTGAAAAGTCCAGTGTGAACCAAAGGAGCATTAATGGAACTAACTTTATGGATTCCTACTGTCTTTCAAACAGCAACACGGACATACCGGCTGGGCAAGTGATTCGGTCCCTGCCTACCAATGCGATTAATTCATCTGAAGCAGGGCCTTCAGTTCGATCTGAATTAACAAACAACGGCTCGGCGAGTCAATCAGTTGGCGGTGATAACAGCACCACTAACCGGACTGCTAACAGCAATTTCCCTCCACGTAACACCACCGGCTTCACCACGGAAAGGCAAGGAGCAAATGGGGAGACCGATGCGCTTATGGGGACGCCCTCACTAGCCGAATGGGCTAAGAACTCTGCAGCTTTCGAGTTTGGTAACGGTGCAGGATTGGGCGTACCGGCGACGGACTCTTCAGATCAAGGTAACAGCAATGATTGCATTGCCATGAATTTAAAAGCTTTGGATAATATCATGTTAAAAATAAAAAAACTTCAACTGGAAGTCTCGTACTTCCAGCAGTGCTTAAAAGAAGGAGTCATTCCTAAGGGGCTTCGAAGTACCTTCACCCCCACTGGCTTGTTCACAGATTCAACATTTCTTTTAGAACTGGAGACCTTGTTTAATAAACAGGGGTCTGAACTTTTAGATTTAATGATTAAGAATTATACCAAGCATATTGCTGTATTATTGGATGAAGCTTCAAAGCTTGATAGCACTGTTAAAGCAGATATCAACTTTCATAGATATAAGTACGATTACCACCGTTCCTTTACCAGCATTGATTCCATGCTAGTGAAATTAAAAGCTAATAAAGTGAAGAAATTGGAGAGAGATAGGCAAGCGTATAAGAACAAAACTGCTTTTCCAAATTTGACTAAAAAACATAACAGATTGGGTATCCAAGAGGTTTCTGAACTAACTGTTTCTAACAACTCTAATGAGGATGAGGAGGTACAAACTTTCACTCAGGGTACCTCTGAAAACAATCAGGGTGCCTTTTCGGGTGCGCAGGGTCCTAGAAGGAGCAATAGGATCAAGTCCTTCAATAATAATAAAGCTAAGAATGGTTATCAACAGCCTTTTTTAGGGAAAGGCAACCGGTTCCAGAGGAACAAGAACAGGAATTAAATTCATCCCTGAGTGAGGTTGCCCCCCTCCAACAGACTAACAACTGCTAATGAGGGCTGTCCGAGTGTGTCTTCAAATAAAAAGGGTGACTTTTTCATTTACAATTTCTCGGAAGTTATCATTGACGATGAACTAACTGAACTGTTAGCTAAAGGTTTGAACTTTGAACCTGATTACCATTTTAGCTTGGCCAAAACACTCATGGACTTAAAGCTCTTTGTGCATAGACTTAACTTGAATATCTTCTTCAATGACGAATTGTCTGGTGCCATTCCGGCTTTGAAGTTGTCTAGTACTTTTAACCCCCCCTTACACACAGGCCTATTCACGTTTGAAAAGGCTTGTGAACTGGATTTCAGACAACTGCATGCTTCAGAGGGTGTAGACAGACCTTGTAGGAACACCTCCCCGGAGCAAATGTTAGCATTAAATAAAATTTGTAATTCAGCAGTGAGGGTGATTAAACCAGACAAGGGTGGGGGTCTAGTGGTTTTTGACAAAGTTGAATACACTAGACGCATGTTATCAGTATTAGATACACCTGCCTATGCTAGTTCGTCATTGAATGAAATGAATGGCTGCTACAACAGGATCAAAGGTTACTTTAGGGATCTCTATCTTGAAGGTAGAATTACTATTGACATGTACAATTTCATTGACATCTCATACCCAAGGGTACCGGTCATGTTTGGGATCCCTAAAATGCATAAAAGCCTTATTGATCCTCCAATGAGAGCTTTAATTGATGGCCGAAGTTCTATTACTCACCCATGTGCCCGCCTTATTGATAACATCCTCAGTAAATATTTAACTGACATCCCCCAAATCTGTAAAGATTCTTGGTCCTTCCTCAAGTTGATCAATGAGATTCCCTTCGATAGCAGTTACAACCTTTTAACCATAGATGTGGTTGACCTGTATACGTCAATACCACACGATGAGGCTATCGAATGGATTGAACTAATGTTACGTGACTGTGAAGCCTCCAACAATGACATCCATTTGGTCACAGTACTGTTAAACATAGTTCTATCTTCTAATCTTTTCCTTTTCGATGGGCAACACTACCTGCAAAAGAAAGGCATAGCTATGGGTTCCCCATGTGGCAGCAGTGTTGCCAACATGTTTGTTGCCTATTGGGAGAAACACTTTTTATTCAACCATTTACCTTTCGTGCAGAGATCAAAGGCTTATACTCGGTTTCTTGATGACGTGTTTGTGCTTTTTCAGGGTAGTGAGGTTGATGCCTCAAACCTAATAGCACACATGAATTCTACAACCGAGTTTTTGAAGTTTACCCATCATTTCTCAACATCGAACATTGATTACCTGGATGTACAACTACTCAAGGATAACCTCAACGGTAGATTTTGCTCATCCATCCATAGGAAGGCAACTTATTGTAATTCTTTCTTACATTTTACTAGTTGCCATCCTTGGAGGCAGAAGCGATCTATTGTTAAAGGGCAACTGGTGAGGGCTGCCCGCATGTGCAGTACCATCGATGCTTTTGAACAGGAATGTTCATTACTTGCGGGCATGTTTGGTTGCCGCGGATATCCTGAGGACCTCATCTTTAATTTGATTGATGAAGTTTCATCAAAACGGAGAAGTGGTTATTATTTACCGCTTCTGTCATCTAGGGAACAGGACGGTCAGATTGACAATGATGCATTGTCACCAGGGAATCTTCCCTCAGGTACAGCTAATAATCTGGTGGTGATCGAGCCTCGCAGTAGAACCAATTTTGCATTAGCCTTCACCTTTCCATTTAGTACACACTCAGGGTCTATTTGCTCTATCATACGCAAGAATTGGTATTTTATTACCAACTCAGGTTTGCATGATAAGTTGGGGAACAATCCGTCATTTACCTTCAAAAGAGGTTACAATCTTAAGGACTTGTTGCAGAGAAGCAATTCAACGGACCTTATGATTAGACACAAGGGTAGTGCCACCTGTGGGTGTTGCAAATGGTGCACACACATACGGGTAGGCAATTCCTTTACTATTGGTAAAAAGAAGTTTACCATCAACTACAAGATTAACTGCAACAGTAAATCAGTTTATATAGCTTTTTGTGAATGCTGTAAAGCGTTCTATGTTGGTAAAACGGACCGTCATCTGAGGGACCGTATTTACCAACACCAATATGCCATCAGGAATCAGAAGAGTGAAAATGCTCTTGCCAAACACATATCTAATAATTGTGGGCACAGTTTCAAATTCATGGGCATTGATCAAGTATCATGTGATAAAAGAGGGGGTCCCCAATCATTACTACTAGAGACCCGTGAATTAGAGTGGCAATTACAACTAGATGCTTTCTCTTCCCCGGGTCTTAATGACAACTGTAATATAGCTTCTTTTTTAAAGTATAAGAGCTACTTAAGGTGAGGGGATCTATTACTAGGCTTACCACATTTGTAATTTTTATCTTTTACTGTGGTTAATATAGCTAAACTTGATCACATTCTCCTTGACAGATTGCCATGGGTCACTTGAAAGGTGGCGACTAGTTACCTTTGGTCTTATTAATAAATATACGAGTAAATAAACAATTTCCATGCTTATGTTTATTCTTGTTTATTACTTTAGTTCACTACCATAATTTCAGTCATCAGCTTAGTAGCTATCTTCTATAGAATTTATGGTTTACTACATTTAATAACTAGTATACAAGGTTAAAATGATGAAATTATAGCTCCAAGCCTGAGCAGCTTGTTTTAGCATGATGTGGTGCGTTTTATATATTTTTTATATATTTCATTATAACACATTCTATTTTTACAGATTTTAATTAAGATGTCTTATAATTTTGAGTTTACCACTTGCTTGCATTGGTATAAGCATTTTAAAGCGAAGCTTACTGTTTTTAATTGTGGCATTTGCCTTTAATTTAGTAACAGGTTGGGTGAGTCACATGATTGTTACGAGATTTAAATTATGTGTGTCTCCAATTGCTGGTTTGCTGAAGAAGCTTCTGTGTTACAGAAGCGAAAACGTTGTTTTATTTCTGTCCAAATAAAGTACGTTACTTTCATTGAACTTGGCTTCATTGAACTTGGCTCGCTTGAACACCTTATTATTTTCTGCTTGGTTTTGGTTTGGGTGTTTTCAATCATTCAGCTGCTGTGATCACAAACACATCATCCAGCACAGGCATCCAACAGTATAGGAAATGTATATAATTATGTAGATGCATGTGCGTGTGTATGTACACAAGCCAGGGTAGGTATGTTCAAGGACTAAAAGTTTTGGAGAGCCTGATGATACATGGGTGGAGACAACATACATGTAGGATCCCTAATGCTGGGGAGAGGGCAATGTGTGGAGGTGTGTTATGGTTGGGATAGCAACTGGAGAATGGATGGTTTGTGTGTATGTGGAATTCAGGTGGGGTGGTGGAAACATGGGTATGAAATATGGATCCAGGCGTGTCAGGGTTGGATGGCCCGGTTCTAATTGGACAGCCTCATGGAGGTCAGCGAGTTTGTTATAAATATATATGCATACACACATACATACATCTATATGTAGAAGTACATTCCCTGTAAAACATTCATTCCTTTTGCAGACATAAATAAAATGAAAGTGCCCCTACAAACCTCGATAGTAGATAGAATAATAGGTTGTGCATAACCATACATGTAATAGGTTCATAGGTAGGTACTAGGCTATCTGCCAAAGGGCATTTATAAGCCTAGGCAAGGTGTGTCGGTTCACGCCGCCCCATTGATCAATTTACTGGGCCTCTGTCAAGCAGAGCTATTGAATTGATCCCAGTATGTCTCAATCTTTGACCCCCTACCCCCAATTATATTAGGCTTTGGCTAGACTTCTTACATTAACAAGTTGAGAGGTATGATTCTCGTGTATGTTTAGTTGTGTTGTTTGGCCTCTAAGGCTCAAGTCATGACTGAATGGAGTCCTGACTCGTTGGAACAGTTTGCATACTCGGTTAACAGATGTTAAATAAACATTTATTCATAGTCCAGTATAGAAAAGATGGTGACCCCCCTTTTCTGCACTGTGGCTTATATATCCCGACTCAATTTCATGCCAAATGCATGGCCTTTGTAACAGTGCAGGCCTTACTTAGACTGCCATGGAATGGTTGTCATATATATATATATATATATATATATATATATATATTTATGTCTTTGCGACATTTCCACTTTTCTGCTGGGATATAAACTTCCAAGGCAAAATAAGCTGGTGTTTTGCTTCCATTGTATATTGCAGTACTATAGTATTAGAGTTATGAGACGATAGAGGGAAGGGACGAATCTGCAATAATTCAGAGTTGTGTATTTAGTTTCGAAGTTAGTGCTGTTCTCAAAAGAATAAAATGTGAGGACTTTCCCATTATGAAATATTTGAATCATTCCTGTGATTTGCTGGCTACGTCAACGCCAATCACTAAACTGGTCCTATTTGTAATATAATGTTGCCGAACTCATACATCATTGGTTTACATGTGTAACATGTGCGTTATCATATAGTCTTAGTTATCAATTTATTTTAGTGCCTTGTTAACTGGAGTAATGAAGTAATGAGGTATAGAATCTAATCTTGAAATAAAGACATGTGTGTCCCAGGTAGGACAACCCAAACATTGGGAATAGTGTCCTAGTGGTCACTCGTGTCACCAATGTTTGTGGACTAAAAGGATGGGATGTTTGAGGATACTTGGATTGAGTCAACCCATGGGATGGGTCTAGAGGAGTAGGGAGTGGCCAATGTGTAGTGGTGTGGATACACCGTGTTTCCAACTGGAGAATGGATGACTGATGTGTCAGTGACGTGTTGGGGTGGGTGTTTGGGGAACTAGGATCCATGGGTATTTGGGTATATATGCAAATGTAGCAGCACAGCAATAGTGTAGTGGTTAGAGCACCTGCCTAACGAAGAGGCATTCCTGGTTCGAGTCCCACTGCAGCACATATCATTTTCCATATGAAAGCTGTATATGAACATATTTGTACATCTTTTTGCCGTAAAACCTACATAATAACGTTTAAATGTGAACTGGAACATGAAATGCACATGTGAAGTGTCAGTGTCATAATGTATTTAGATGGTAGTAAGCAGGATCTAAGCACAAATAAGCAGTAGTCAGCATGTTTAAGTGTGTTTGCATGGGGGTAAGCACTGCTAAAGTCTGGTTGCAGGTTATTATGCTGTTACCTGCTGAATTGCTTAACCTGTGTAGGCATTGCTTAACTCCATGCACACCCACACAACCTTGCTTACAACTGCTTAAGAGTGCCTCAATCACTCTGTAGCCAATGTCCCTTGTTCTGCCAGCAACAAAATAAACTGCCTTTTAAAGGCTCAAACTCAAGACCCTGCACTCAATACACAACGTGATTTAACACTAAACCATGACAGATATACATAACCTGAAGTTTGCACAAACATACCCTGCAGCACAATCAGTTAACAGTACAGGTAATGTATTTTTATGACACCACATAACCTGTTAATGCAAGAAGTCTGGACAAAGTGTGCCACACTGTGGGTACAAATAAGGATATATTTTAACTAATACTCTGTTACACTCAAATTGTTGCTAGATACACAGTTATATGTATTAGAACACATATGTAGAAGGAGATGAAGTCGGAAATACAAAAGTGTTGCCACTAGTTACTGACTTGAATGCTGCGATCATCCATGACAATTGCAAAGTGAATGAGAAACAGGGCATAATATGAGCCGAACATGCATGGACATATGGACAGATATATCTGTAAATGTAGACAGATAGACAGCTATATGTAGATATATATATTAATGTATGACTCACAAATAATCGTAAAACAGCGCTTGTATATAGATATATACATATGTTCATATGTATATATATATATATATATATATATATATGTGTGTGTGTGTGTGTGTGCGTGTGTGTGTGTGTGTCTGGATTTACTTCAGAAGCTCGAAATACTGAAATCTTGAATTTCAATATCTCGAGCCCAAGAAGTAGAATCCACAAAGCAACGAAACTAATCAAATTCAAAACTTCGAATACCGGAAGTTTTGAATTTCACGGTTTTACCACACACACACACACACACACACACACACACACACACACACACACACACACACACACACACACACACACACACACACACCATCAACCAGACAAACACACACACGATCACTCTCCTGCACCCCCCACACCCCCCACTTAAATATTCTCACGCCGAGGTCGCACTACATACAAACACACACAAAACACCACCACACACGCTACTTTCTCTTTGCACACACACATCACAGCAACAAAACACACTGACACACACCCCAGCCCTTACCCAAACCCCTTAACACACACACACACACACACACACACACACACACACACACACACACACACACACACACACACTTACCTGAATACATAACCATAGCGGAACTTTAGAAGGGCAAAATTCATAACCTCCGGTATTCAAGGTTTTGAATTTTGCACTTCTAAACTTTCACTATTATGCGGATTCGGCTTTTTGTGCTCGAAATACTGAAATTCAAGATTTCAGTATTTCAAGCTTCTGAATGGAACCCGTCTATATAGATATATGTAAATGTATATATATATATATATATATATATATATATATATATATATATATATATATATATATATATATATATATATATATATCTATATATATATATATATATATATACACAGATGTATATATCTATATATATATATATATATATATATATATATATATATATATATATATATATATATATATATATATATATATATATATATATATATATATATATATATATATATATATATATATATCCATATGAGATATATTTAGGTACATACACATATACACACACTAAAGGTATCAGTAGCCATACATATGTAGAAGTAGTATGGGAGTACTGGGTGCAAAGTATATCGCTCAGCCACAAGTCCCTCAACTGGCACCTGTGAAATGTGTAGTGTGGCAACCATTCCCAGAAATGAAAATACTGACATTAAACATATACCCTCCCACAACTCAAAGGACATGACACAACACACAGGTATGCATACACAGATAACCTGTATTCCTGTGCTATACAATAATGTATGTCAGTACTGACAACACATAAGGTTTGAAATATGTAATCAGTCATGAATGCAAGACCCACACAAAACAGTAGATGCAAGCAATGTGTATATATACCATACTATGTTGTCTAGGCCAAGGCCTCTAATTAGTACAACAGTAGGAACAGGATTTGCCTTCAGGATATGTAACAATCAAAGATTACAGATGTAGTTCAGCAGACTCCAATTACACCTTGTAGTCAAGCCCTAGGGGGAAAGGCAGCACTTGTGTTAATGTCACAGTATCTTGTACAAATCATTGCTTAACCTAACACCTCACTATCACACTGAATGACCCTCATCTTAACAGTTATATCACTGGAAAGGTGTCATAGCCTAGGTTAATGGCATAGAACCCCCCCCCCCCCCATAAAAGGCTGTAGAAGGGCAAGGAACACTGTGTACCACACACTTACCTCAGGAATGTACAAGGACACAAATGCGTTCACCAGCTGTTTCCCCCATATATATGGACATGTCTCAATGGTTGGTGTTGGAGTCCATGACATGACTGGGATGACAGCAGTATTGCTAGCGGTACATAATGACAGGCCATTACCTAACAACCCTTCCTGTATCACAGCA
Source organism: Protopterus annectens (assembly GCF_019279795.1). Classification (NCBI taxonomy): domain Eukaryota; kingdom Metazoa; phylum Chordata; order Ceratodontiformes; family Protopteridae; genus Protopterus; species Protopterus annectens. The sequence continues at coordinate 662,825,618 of NC_056739.1, forward strand.
GGACAAAGACTGGCATAAATGTGGGGGACAGAGGCAGGAACATAGGGCCATATTTGCATTATTGCTGTTACACACCCTGGAAATTGCTGATGTTACAGGATTTGTTGCAGCATACCCTTATGCAGGGATACAACATTGAAATACGAATGGATGTAGCCATGTACGGGTAGCATGCAACACACACACTGCCAGTGTCATATCCGACGCAGGACTTGTGTGGTGGATGGACAACACATGATATGCATACCTCTGCCCAACATGAGGTAGGCCTAAAGTAGAAACCTATGCAGACAGACTGCATTCCAAGGTATACTAGTATGTACACACACCCTGTAATACCAGTACTATGCAAAGCATTACACAACTCTACCCACAGCCTGTCTGTAGTTCCTGAACCTCCTACAAATGTGTCTGCTTTGAGTGTGCATGTTCTCCTGTGAGAGGTATTGCTACCTGCTGCCTGTATCACTGATGCCCACACAGGGTGGATGTCCGTCACACAAGAAATGTGAAGGGACCATGGCCACATGCTGTAGGGATTTATAGTGGGTGCTTGCCATGACAGTGGTAATTCAATATAGTACACATGTCATTATATATATATGTGGCTATCTGGATTGGTATGTGTACATATATGTCCTGAACATGGAGTGTAGCCATACCCCAGCCCCTGCAGGCACAATGTCATAGTGTAAGGGGATGTCAGGTATGTATAGCAGGTATATTACTAGCCTGTTGCTACTGTCATTGGGATTGTCTTCACAGACATGGTGTGTGTGGATGCTGACATCTGCTTATAACATGTGTGCCATTGGCTACTGACAGAAATCCTACGGACATCATTGTAAAGTACCACTGCTAGCATGTAATACTCCTGTGGAGTGCAGCAGAGATATTGGCCACTTTATATGGAACTTCGGACACACGCTGTACAGTCCAGAGGTATGCACATATTCCCTTAGTGCACCACACGTGTACCAGGTCTGACAATATGGATGTAGACAGCCATGTAGATGGGTTTAACACATAACAACTGCTATACATTTGGCACCATAGGTGTTGGAGTCACACACTCATGTTTGGTCTGACACATAATGACTTCTGGTACAGGGGTGCTATGGACACATACTACCCACTAGGTATTGACATACATCTGTACAGCATCTCACTGGTCTGTTTGACATACCTGATGTTTAAGGGATGCCAGACAGCAGTACATCTGGCAAGTATCTGCACATGACATCCCACTGGTTAAGTACACTACGCTGTTAGGCATGTAACAATGCACTGTGCAGGCTACAGGGAGACTGGCTCAACACTGGCCTACATCTTTTATGGGGGAATGCACATGTTCTTGTACATATAGCAGGCTCAACAGCCATATCACAGCACAGGGTAAGATACACCTGTGTGACAGTGCATTGCCACAACCAATGTGAACACAGACACAGACGCATATGGTAGGCTAGCATAATATTACAGTATATGGACTATCTGTTCTACATCATCCTCATATGTGCCAGTCACAGAATGTCCCTACATATACTGGGCTGCTACACAGTTTGGTCTGATGGCTATCTGTGGTTTGGGACATGCATGTGTATGGCCCTACAAATGTGTACGGTGAAACGGTACCATACAGTGGGGCAGCATGTAACATCTGATAGACGGGGAGGTAGGACAATGACATCTACTACAGTCTGTACACAGGCTAAAGTACATATTAATAATACACACACTGCCAACATTCACCATCACTACACAGACCTCAGTACTGTACAAACATCCACAGAATGTCCAGCTTATGTCATGAAATATAACCCCTACTGTACATGACGTGTAGCACTCTGATATATCACTGGCTTGTCATCAGCTGTGGTGACACTATTTATGGCATACAGCACATATGCACCACTTCATGCATGCCATATGTACAAATGTTGACAGTGGTGTGGCTGAGAGCACATACACAGGGCCAGTATAGACACGTTGCTGTGATAACCTTGTATATTTTCCATTGTAATTTATTTATTTATTTATTTTATTTTACATTTGTTGACCGGGCTAGTATAACTAGATACATGTCCATTTTCAGTAGAGGCCCGGAGAGAAAAGCTCCAGGAAAAACATATATATACATATATATATATATATATATATATATATATATATATATATATATATATATATATATATAAAAACATATAAAATATGACATTCAAAATTAGAAAAATGACATTAACAGATTGTTAGATCCTAAAGTTAACACTTTTCAAAAACAGTAGAAAAAGTCAAACATGGCAAATAGTAGTCATAATTCACAATATTAGTAAATAGTTTAGAAGGTTAGTCTATAGTGAAATATATGAAACAGGGTAATGGATAAATATATTATGGTTTTGAGAGTAACAGATAGTTTAAGGGTAGACAGTTAGTCAGGGTTGGCACAAGAACAAAACCAGTGGTTAGTGAAGAAAAGTCTTAGGTTAGCTTTAAATAGTCGGAGAGAGGTCTGGGTAGTTAGGTCATGTGATAATAGATTCCATATTTTACCAACTGAGTTAGAGAATAGAGAGTCACCAGCTTAGTTTTTCGATAGGGTAGTGTGAATCAACATTTTGTTTGAGGAGCGTAGATTCTTCAGGTTTTTGTATGGCATTATGAGGGTGGAAAGAATTGGGGTGTTATTGGGTTGATGTAAGGCTTTGTGAGCTATTATAAGTTGGTTAAATTGTAGTTGGTGGGGGAGTTCAAGCCAACCTAGTTGTTTTAGATTCTGACAGTGATGAGTCCTATATGGAGAGTTGTTGGCAAATCTGGCTATATTGTTATAAGGTTTAGAAAGTTTGTTGAGGTTGTTTTTGGAAAGATTGGTATATATGGGGGAAGCATATAATAGGGTAGAGATTAAGTGGGTTCTAGCTATTGTGGTTCTGGCTTCTAGAGTAAGGAAAGGTTTGATTCTATATAGTGATCCAAGTTTTCTGTTAATAGACTTTATTGTAGTATTTATGTGTGTGTCTAAATTTAGGTGGTTATCAATAGTAATTCCTAGGAGTTTGGTGGTGGGGTCTGGAGAAATGAGGGTACCATTGCTGGATATGAGTGTGAAATGAACAGGGGTAGACAAGTGGGAGGGTGTGAAGAGCAGAAGTTTAGTTTTTTTTGGGTTAAGGAGAAGACAGTGGTTAGAGAACCATTCTTCTATTGTGCTGAAAGCTTTTTGTGTGAGAGAATATAGTTCGGTTTGGGATGTGCCTAAACAGATGATAGTAGAATCATCTGCATATTGAATGCAGGTAGAGGGTGGAGTAGAAAGATGAAGGTCATTTATGAAAATGGAAAACAGTAGAGGACCTAATATGGAGCCCTGGGGGACACCTAGGGAGGTGGGAAGGAGGTCTGAAAGATGGTTTTGCCAGAGGACTGCCTGTTGTCTATTTTCGAGGTAGGATGTAAACCAGTTCATAGCAGGAATGTCAAGAGAGAGGGACTTCAATAGGTGGAGGAGAAGTTGGAGATTAACCATGTTAAAGTCTTTTGATAGGTCAACAAAGAAAGCAGAGGTAAGGATATTTTTATTGCGATTCTTGTTGATACAGTTAGTAAAGGATAACAAGGCTGTGGTGGTACTATGAAATGGTCGGAAACCATGCTGACAGTTAGCTAGGAGATTATGAAGGAGTAGGTGGTTTAGTAATTGTTTGTGGATACACTTCTCCATTATTTTAGCAAGAGGGGAGAGTAGGGCTATGGGGCAAAAGATGGAGAACTCAATGGAGTTTCCACCTTTGTGAAGAGGAATAATGTATGAGATTTTCCAGATTGATGGTATAGTGCCTTCTTTTATGGTTCTATTGATTAATATGGAGATGGGGTAGGCAATAGCTTTGGCTCCTATTTGGAGGAATTCTGCTGGTAGTTTGTCAGCCGAGGGGGTAGTAGGTTTTAATTTTTGGAATAGGGAACAGATATAGGAAGTGCGTATAGGTTCCAAGTGGAATAATGGGGGAGGAGTGGAGTTAGGAATGGGGAGTTTAGAGGTGCCAGGGGTTAAATGGCTAGCTAGATTTAGTATAGAGGAAGTAAAGAAAAAGTTAAAGTCATTTGCTGTTTGTGTTGGGCAATCAGGGTTAGAGCCTAATGGATTAGGTGTGGCTGTTTTGCCTGGGGACAGAAGTGTGTTAATAGTTGTCCAAAATTTTTGTGGTTGTTTAAGGGATGATTGTTGTAATTGGATGTAAAAGTTCTTTTTATCCTGTTGGATAGCTTTTTTTGTTACGTTTCTTAGTTGTCTAAAGGTCTGGTGATTGGAACTATTCTTTGTGGAATGCCATTTTGCCCAAGATTTATTTCTGCTATGGATTAGTTTCCTAGTATGATATGAGAGCCATGGAGCTGGTTTGGTTTTGATTCTTATAGAGCGAATTGGGGCATGATGGTCCAGGATTGCTAGAAAAGTGTTATTGAAGTGATTAACTGCTTCATTTATAGGGAGAGATTTAAGAGGTGACCAGTTACATTGCTTAAGATCGGTTTGGAACAGATTGGGGTCAAAATGTTTTTTGGATCGAGTCTTTCTAATGGTAATTGGGATAGTAAGGTTTGTTTTATGTCTGATAATATATATTAGACAGTGGTCACTGAGGTCATTTGGGAGGGTTCCTGTTGTATATTTTTGATGTGGGCTATTTGTTAGTATCCAATCCAGGATGCTTTCTTTATTATTAAGTTTATTTCTTCTGGTAGGGAAGTTTACAGCTTGTGAGTAACCATAGAGGTTGATAAGGGTGGATGGGTTAGTGTGGGTACATAAATTCCAGTCTATGTTAAAGTCACCTAGGATTATGGTTTCCTGTGGGAGGTATGAGGAAAGCCAGTTTAGTATGTCTTCTAGTATACTTTGATTTTTACCTGGGGGAAGATAGGAGCAGATGATGTTTAATGATTTGTTAGAGTTAAGCTGTAGTCTGGAAATAATTATTTCTGCATTATTATCTGAGGGTAGGTTAGGATTTATGATACTAATTTGTAGCCCTGATTTGTAGAGAATTGCTACCCCGCCACCTTTTTAGGTTGTGCGGTCTTTTCAAAAGATACTATAACCTGGGGGGATAATTTCATTATCATTTATTGTGGGTTTAAGCCAAGTTTCTGTTAAACAGAGGATGTCAAACTGATGGACATCTAGAAGGGCATGAACTTGAGGTATTTTGTTGCAAATACTATGTATGTTTAGATAGGCTATTGAGAGAGATTTGGGGGGTTTGATAGAAGGAAAGAGGGTTATCTTGTATTGGTTGCTGCTTGTGGTGAGTAGGGAAGAGTTTGGACCTGGATTAGGGTGAATGTCTCCATCTATTAAGGAGTGGTGTGATATAAAGTTCTTGAATTGTGGAGGTTTCCAATGGTAGTCAAATGATTTTCTATTATTTGGACTGGAATATTTGATGTGCATTAATCGAAGATATTTAGGTAGAAAGTAACTGGGTTTATAAGTGACATTAAAAAAACATGTAGATGAAGCATGTATAGCTGTAAGTGTTTGTTTGATTGGAATGGTAAGAGTAGACAGGAGGGGATGTTCGAAGGAGGTTAAGAGGTAGGTAGTAGTTAGAGTAGTGGGTAGGAAGAAGAGGACTAGTAGTAAATGGCAATGGTAAGGCATAGCTAAGGAGTGTGTAGTGGGTGATTGGAGGGGTAGGACTAAGAGCAGAGGTGAAAGTATAGGAAGGTGTTGTCAAGTGTTGGTGGGAGGAGTTCTATTCCTGAGGGGAGTTAAGATGAAGTGTGTATGGTTATTGATTGAGGTGGGTGTGGATAGGGATGGATTGTATGATTGGGTTATTCTATAGGGGGTATGGTTATGGGTGTATAAGTGTAGGTAGACTGGGGCTGGGTGGAATTTGGGGGTAGGGTAGGGGAGCAGAGTGAGCGCGCAGGGCGAACGGAGCGGGTAGAGACACCAGAGTAGTTTGTCAGGATGACAATCAGTAAGGAGAGGAAATATGCAGGTAAGTCTGTGAGTAATAGAGTATGAAGAAATGTTGAGGTGCTGGCAGTGGTATGTGTGTATGGGGAGTAAAGAGTGAATTGAAGATAAATTAGTTCAAGGGGAGATGAAAAACAGTCAGTCCAGAGAAAGTTGGAGAGGGAGTTAGGTAGATAGGGGAGAGCAAATGAAAGAGGATATATATACAGGGGCTAATATAGAGGCACCACCTAGTGGTTGGTCTCTGAACTACAATTAAATAGATCTCCTAAAAGTGTGTCAGGCCAGGGAGGGAGGGAGGGGGGGAGGAGAAGACTACTTCGATATGAAGAAGGTCTAGGCCAAAGGTACAGTTAAATTAGAGAGAAAAAAGATTAGGGGGAGGGGGTTGGCTGCTGGCTGACCTAATTGAGAGGCTTCCCTAACTGGCAATAACTATATCACTTTAATTGTAATACAGGTTGCATAGAAGTTATAGCAAGACATACTTCGACTGTCTCAGTCAGAGTGTGGTCTCCCAAGGAGCTGGAGAGTTAACTCCTAAAGACTGATTAGCTTTCTTGGGCGTCTAGCTGGGTATATACAGGTCAGCAGGTAGGGAGGTATAGGAGCAGAAGGCTGGTACAGGTAGAGAGAGAGAGACAAAAGAGAAAATATGGAAAAATAAAATGATTGTTAGCTATAGAGCATGCAGACAAAATTAACAAGACAGTGCATTATATATTACAGCAGGAATTCACAGTATTCTATTCACTTTTTATAACAGTATATGTCAGGTAGTTACTAGGAGAAAAGCCATTCATGCTATCTATAAATACCTACAAAACAGAAAAAATGCGTTTACAGCTTAGTGTCTTTATTGCTTTTCTTTTACAATAGTACAGTGAGAAGCAGGATGAAAAAGTCAGTGCCTAAATACTGCATTCCGTAGTTTATTTGTTTTTTTAAACAACTCAATTGTGTGCATTAAGATGCAGGTGAAAACCATGTTAATGGCCAACAACTGTAGTCACAGGGCAAAGGTACAGTCTCAAAATTCTAGTCGGTAGGTATAGTAGTTAATAGAGCTGGTGGCATGTGACTAGCTTAATTCTGGCTAAAACTATGCAATTAAGGAAGGCTGCAGTATTTTAAACTGTTCAAGTTTTGAAGTCTTGTAAGGGCAATGCTCGCTAACTTGGGCTTGCACTATGCAGCTGAGTAGAGTTACAGGGGATAAGACTACTTTAGGGTGTAATAGTCCTTCAATTTCACTTAGCAAAGTGTTTGAAAAGACTGGTAGAGCAAAAGGACCTGTAGTTATAACCCTGGAGTGTGCAGTGCTACATTAAGTATTCACACGTAAGGTTCACATGGACAGCATATGAGCATAGTGTGTAGGATACTCTACTTTAAGAACCTTTACTCTTTGCAGGTTAGGTTAAGAGTAAACAGTGCAGGGGTTCAAGCATGTCACTAATTAAGGGGAGCTTGATCAATACAGCAAGCCTAAAAGCAGCTGGGTATTTGAGAATGGAATCAAGCTTACTAATGCCACGCTTGAAAAGTCTGATTAAGTTACGCTTCAATGCTTTGATAAGCTCCGCAGCTGTTACAGAGGTAGTACAATAAGGTCGCTTTCGGCAGCTTGAGCATAGTATGTAGAGTACGCTAATTAAAGATCCCTTACTCCTCGCTAGTTTAAACTAAAGCGTACAAACTGTGGGGTGTCAAATACACCGCTAATTAATGTGAGATCGTACAACGAGTTTACAAACTAAAGCGTTCAACATGTGGGGTTTCAAATACAATGCTAGTTAATATGAGATAGTACAATCGAGCAGACCTTTATTCAGCTGGGCATTTGCAAATGCAGCTAAGAGTACAAGTGCACTGCTTACGGAGGCTGATTTACTTATGTTCCGATGCTGAAAATAAGCTTTGCAGCTGTTAAAGGGAGTAGTGCAGTAAGGTCACTATCACAACCTTTGTTATACCACTCTGAATACAAATTTTATGTTAAATTACAGTCTGAATAGCATGAAACAATGTACAGGATACTGAACGGATTAAAGATGTGTCAACGGAGGTACTAAAACATTAGTTAGTAATCCACGTGCACAACGCTGAGTTGGTTAATCATGTGCGGAGAGAGTGCAATCAACAAATAAAACTTAACACAGTTAAATTATAATATACAAAGGCTAATACTGCTAAATGTATATTATAAGCAGTCTTGGCCAAAATTCAAGAAAAACATGAACTAACTTACAGTAGGACAAGCTCTGATCAGGGCGCACAGCAGCCAAGTGTGGGTGGGAGAAGAAAGATGGCGACCCCTAGTTCGGGTTTTATTTATAAGGTGAGTGAGGACATAGGTATAGAGGGGGAGGGTAGTAAAACCATAAAGCAGGTATGGAGCAAATAACGCGAGAAGAAAAGGACACAATTCAGAGGAAGGGGGGGGGGAGTAGGATTGGGGGAGGAGATCTCAGGAAATGAGGGTGGAAAAAGGTAAGGAGCAAATAGGAACAGTCAATTTGGGAAGAAAGGGAGAATGAAGTAGGGGTATAGGGGAGATAGAGAGTTGGATGTAGCAATGGTGTTTGTTGCAACATATGTCCTGTGAAGGATATGAAGTCAGTAACTGTCATGGCCTTTACCATCTACAGACTGCAATCCTCACACTACCGTCTGCATTCCACAGAGGGATACACTGTGGATAACACATGAAACCATAAGCACAACAGATTCCAGTCTGCAGATGGGGATTCCTCATATACATGGAACTGACATGGCAGGTATTACTACATGTACGACAGGCATATCCAGGCAAACACTATTAAACCAACATTACTCCAAATGCAGTATAGCAGCACTTACAGTCTGTGGTCAGGTTAGGCACATCCCCCTCCTGTTTGTTGGCCTGTTTCCACAGTGTATGTTGTTGGAGGTGAATCCCCAATCCATCTGGGATGCTGTTTGCCAAACAACAGATCCAGTCCCTGCTCACAGTGACTGAAAAGGCACAACACCAACATGAGGTTCCTAGGTATTGGAATGTGTTTCCATGCAATTGGCTATGGGATTGTTACCACAGCTGTTCCACATGCAATCAGCTAGGGTAGGGCTGCAATTCATGCAGAGACCATCAGCTGATCATGAGCATCACACAAAACACACACTCAAAGAGAAGAGTTTTTCTCTGAACTAACCTCACACACACACTCAAAGAGAAGAGCTTTTCTCTGAACTAACCTCTTCCTTAGCATTGTTGGATAACAGTTTGATGCAGGCTAAAAAGAAAAAGTTAGAGACAGACTGTATCGATTTTAGTAGGGGGAACGTCTTCTCCTGGCTGAAAGAAACCACCCGGTCTAGAGATACAGTTCTCCCACGTAATGCATCACAGATACCAGCAGAGTGTTCCATTCCCCCCTCCAGTTCCGCATCAGCGACATCATTTCCACCCAGAGGAACTGAGAGGCAGCAAGAAGGAGAGGCGTCGTCGACAGTGGATACAGATAGCAATATCGCACAGCCATTACCCCAAAAGGAGCCAGTCATGAGAAGAAAGACTCCTGCAACTGAATTAACATCCCAGCTGACATGTGGAGATGAATCTGCGCTCCATTTTCCTTTGCCGTTTTGCCCACTCAACCGGCAACCATGGAGCCCATACTACAAAGGCAAGAAATGGAAGATATCGGGCGAGCAGCACGAATTCCAGAAGAAGATCTTGAAACCCGTAAAAAGGACTTAATAGTTAATCTCTCCAAGTATGAATTAACTTCATCTGAAATATCAGTTTGAAACAAGGGACTTTCATTTATCCCCTCGCAAAATGCAGATGTAAGTGATTTAATTATAGATATTAAATGTTTCACTAGAAATATAGCATTGGGTTTACAATATGGGGATAATACAATGGATAGTGAGCAAGCATCTGTATTTAAGAAACCTTCAGTATTCATACCAAATTTGCATCCATTACTTGAGAGTTTTGAGAGGGCTTATGCAAATGATCTTCTTACAGTCTTTCAACAAGGGAAACAAAATTTGAAACCACAGTTTTATAACTTGAATGAAAATGAGAAACTAGCTTTAAAGAAACTACAGGATAATGACTCAATAGTTATATGACCTGCTGATAAAGGGGGAGCAGTGGTGTTGTTAGATTGTGAACACTATCAAACCAGTATTAGTGCTATGTTGTCTGACCTAGCCACACATAGAGTTCTAACGAAGTCTCAACTTGATAAGGTTATCAAAGATGTTTACGATGACCTATATGACATGTTAATGTGTAGTGTCATGGATAGTGACCTATATAAGTACTTTTTGGTCGAAAATACATTGGTTGCTACATTTAGGGGTCTTCCCAAAATACACAAAACATTAGAAAATCCACACCTTAGACCTATCGTCTCAGGAAGAGGCTGGCTGACTGAGTGTATATCTATCTATTTAGAGAAACAATTGAGGCTAATAGTAGACTCTACTGATTTGATTCTAAGAGATACTCAACAGTTCCTAAAAACCCTTGCACCTTACAATCTTAGTGGTAGATTGAATATGTTGGATTACATGGTTACCCTAGATGTGACATCACTGTTCACCAGTATACCTAATGATATTGGTGTAGATTTTCTGAGGTTGTATTTAATACAGAAAGGGTTAACAAATAGTCAGATTATTAGAATTACCATGCTAATGGACTTAGTCCTTAATAATAATGTATTCACTTTCAATGAGAATTATTTCTTACAAACTACAGGAGTAGCAATGGATACACCATGTGCCAACTCTTATGTGAACTTGGTGTTGGCATATTGGGAGTATACCTATGTTCTGGATCATGTATACTTTTCTAAATATATTAAGTATTATAAAAGGTTTGTAGATGATGTCTTCCTCATTTGGGGCGGTTATTTAGATACTTTAGATACATTTATATCCCAAATCAATGGAACGACCACCTTCCTTACATTAATAGGTAAAAGGTCACAGAATATGATTGAATTTTTAGATGTATTACTCAGGAAAGATGATGGGATGATTAGTACAGAAGTCCACAGAAAACCTTGCAGAAGAAATGCTCTTCTACACTGAAACAGCATGCATCCAGCACATGTACATAAAAATATAGTGAAAAATCAAGCATTAAGATTATCCTGCTTAGTAAATGAAGATGAGGTGTACCAGGAAACTGTCATTGATATACAGAGAGACTTTATAGAGAGAGGATATCACTCTAGGGATCTTAAAATATTAGAAAGAGTTGAATGCAAGAAATCAGGACAACCATACATTAGAAGAAGCAGTTATATACACACAGAGCATAAAATGAACAACTCAAAGGTCAAGAGGTTAGTCATTCCTTACACCAATAATAATAATAATACAATAACAGAGATAATTAGGAATAATTGGGGTATACTGTTATTGGATGAACATATAAAGGATGTGGTGGGTACATGCCCTAGTTTTAGCTATAGGAACACCAAATCATTAAAAAGGATTTTATGCTATGAGAGTAATGGCAAGAAGAAATTGCATTCTTCAAGAAAAGGTACTTTTCCATGTCAAAACTGCAACCAATGCAGTTTTATAGCTAATAAGAATTATTTTGTACATCCAGATACACATATCAGGTATGAATTCAATCACTACACAGATTGTAAATCTGGGAATGTGGTTGATCTGGCCATGTGCCAAAAATGTAATAGTTTATATGTAGGGAAGACCAATAGGACACTTAGAGAGAGGATAAGAGAACATGTGTATGCTATTAGCAGGGAGAATGAAGGTAATGCAATAGCTAAACATGTTCTACAGAATGACACAACTCATAGGTTTAAGTTTTTTGTACTAGAATCTATATATCCCACTGAGAGGTTAGGTAATATAAGTAATTCTACAGAAAAAGAGGAAGGGAAGTGGATAGTCAGGCTATAAGCAGGTAGGGGACATGGTTTGAATGATAGAGTTTCATTAAAACCATTTTTGTTGGATCAAGCTTTGAGACATTAAGTCTATGAGAGATATGTATTGATGTATATATATATATATATATATATATATATATATATATATATATATATATATACATTTGTAAAGTGTATATAGATGTCTCCTTTTGTTATTCATTAGATATGTCTCTAGACAGTATTTTATCCACAAAATGGAATGTCTTATTTATTGGAAGTAGTTTCTTGAATGTAGTGCTCTTTATATGTAGTGTGTGCTTTTTGAGAAATTGAAGGATCAGCATATATAAGCTATAGTTGATATGTCATTAATAAGGTTTTCATAATTTTATATAATTTTGTATTATTTTTGTATTATTGTTGCTTTTTTAAATGAAGAAGCCCATTACATGTATTTTGCCCCCCACCCTTCTCTTTACACACATGCATATATATATATAAATATATATATATATATATATATATATAAATATATATATATATGTTTATATGTATGCGGTAGTGATGGACATTAGGGTTAGGGTGCAAGTAAGGTAAGTGTGCGATATTGACGGACTCTAGGGATAGGGGTGGTTTAATTGAGTTAGGGTTAGGGCGCGGGTTAGGTGAGTGTGTGATAGTGACAGTCTTTAGGGTTAGGGGTGGGTTAAGTGAGTTAGGGTTAGGGCGCGGGTTAGGTGAGTGTGCGATAGTGACAGTCTTTAGGGTTAGGGGCAGGTTAAGTGAGTTAGGGTTAGGGCATGAGTTAGGTGAGTGTGCGATAGTGCCAGACCTTAGGGTTAGGGTTTAGGTTAAGGTTATAGATAGTTGTGTATGTAAGGTTTAGTATGGGTTTGTAAGGATTTTGGTGTGCTTGTGTTGTGTGTGTGCTTTTTGGACAGGGTATTTGTTTTGTTTGTTGATTGTCGGGATTGTGGTGTGTCGGGCATGTGAGGTTTCGTGTTTGTGAACTTTCGGTTATGTGGTGTCGGTGATTTCATTGTCGGTGTTGTCAGGTAGACCCATATATATATATATATATATATATATATATATATATATATATATATTTATATTTTTATTTTTATTTTTATTTTCATTATTATATGTTATTCATATGATGTGTATATAGAATAACACATACTAGAATTGTGACTTTAAGAGCTTTCATCGTGTGCTTTTTATTAGGCATTTTATTGGCTTTTACAAGAAGTGATGCCATATTTAAATGGATTTGGAATGCTTTATTATTGTTTTAAGTCTGAAGAAGCATCCTTGGAGACGCGAAAACACTTACTTTATGGAATAAAGAGTATACATTTTTATTTAGTGGTTTGCTTCGATTGTTGTGGAGTACCTGCCATTCTTTTACATTTGATTTTGGACAATTTTTGCTAGGAGGTAGCTTACCCTTGTGGTGTTTTCTCTTTTTTCAAAATACACATGCTGCTGCCTAAGCAAGGCAGGTGTGGGTCCCCACATCCACCAGAGAGGGAGTGGGGGAGGCAGACTGAGGTAAATACATGTCAGGGAGGGATGGGAGTGTGAAACTGAAGTATGTTTGTGACACACACCTACCAGCACAGGGTATCAAACCCCCGACAACTATGTAGTGCTATCACAGTTCAATGCAGTTATTGGACACACCACATGGGTTACCTGATGTGGAGCACTCAGAACATATATGAGAGGGTGAATGACATCTGCAGCAGGGGTACAGTAGATATACGGTACGTGCCTGTCTGCATGTACAGGTGCCAGCGTCAATGCAGGCACACACACACAGGGACGCACACACATTGACACACTTGGCAGGACCAGGAGTGCAACTCGTCACTAGTGGGATTGCCACAACACATCAATGTGCAGGTATCACATGCACCACACGGGTCAGACGGAGGCCGTAATGGCAAAGGGTACAAGGAGATGTCACACATCAGACTGCATGCTTCAGTATGCCCTGGGAGGTTGTAGTGAATATGGATGTGGACATACACACCATACAACATACACACACAAACACACAGGGTGCCAGTTCTGATATGCATGGGTGCATGTCTACATGGGTGTGTGGTGGTCAACTGTGCCAGCAGGCTGTACAAGGGTAGATGATAGGTATACCTTGGCATCAGGCCACATGACAATGGTCTGCATTGTGGCTCAGGCCTGTAGTTACTGCATTTGCCCACACAGGTGGGTATTGCATCTCCCATCCAGTCATCTGGGTGACTACTGTGTGTGGCCAGTGCTGTACACCACATGCCATGTATGTGTTCCTTAGTCCATGACATGGATAGTGTCTGGAATGTGCACACCCTCCACATGCATGTTCAGTGACATGTGGAACTGTACCTGGGGTGTCTGGCCTATGTTGTGAACACAGATTATCATCGGATGTGCCAGTCTTGCCCACCTGTGGCAGGAACTGGTACTGGGCAGCAGGTTTACCCTTCACCTACGTTGATGGCATAGCAATAGCATTCCCTGATATCAGTGTCATCTGTCCATGCAGGGCATGTTGTCAGGCATGGTATGTCTGTTATGAGTCACATGTGAAGGCACCACAGGTGATGCAGTTGTCCATTGGAGAACATGGTAGAGATGCACTGTCTGCATGTACGTGCATATTGGACAGATGGGCAGGGTGACATGCCCTCTGTAGCCCACTGCTATCACTGCATAGCTACTGTCAGTGGCCAATATGCAGTGTACTACCCACATATTGGCTGCTGCCTAGGCATGTGTATTCATAATACATGGGTTGAGTGTGTGCTCTGGGTAATAGTTGGGTTGCTAACTTGGATTGTCTGGCCTTGATGTCACATGTATGGGTATGGCTTTGCACCCCAGCCACCCAGTATCCCTGTATGGTTGATATAGCAGGGCCACCAGCAAATAATTTAGCAAAAAACCCTGCACACACAAACACACACACACACACACACACACACACACACACACACACACACACACACACACACACACACAGTTGCCACAGCTGGAGTTCGAACACACTACAGCAATATGCAGTTACAGGTTGCACCACAGTGATTACTGGGCTATCATGTTCCCAGAGGTGTACTTCTAGATGGGTGACATCAGCAGCCTTGGCAAAGTAGTGTATTTGTGTTGTATGTGGTGTGGGTAGCCTAAATTGCATTGTTCTCTACCCAGTCAGACACACACACACACACACACACACACACACACACACACACACACATACATACACACACACACACACACACACACACACACACACACACACGCACACACACACACATACACAGACATACACAGTTGTGGTTCGAACACCTACCTAACTAGTTTATCACACTACAGCAAAACGCAGTTACAGGATGCGCCATGGCGATTACTGGGCTATCATGTTTCTAGAGGTGTACTTCTCGATGTGTGACATCAACAGCCTTGCCACAGTTTAATATATGTATTGCACGGTGTGTGAGTAGCCTAACAAGAATTTCACTCTACACAGTCAGAGGCAGACAGGCACACACACAAACACACACTCACACAGTTGAGAGGTCTGGGGTTAGTACTACTACCTAACTACTCTGTCACTACAGCAGTACGCAGGTATGGGATGCGCCATGCACTTTACTGAGCTATGGCTCTCCCAAAGGTGTAATTCACATTGGATGACCTCGGCAGGCTTGTCCTACTACTGCTATGGGGAGGGCAGTGTGTGCATTGACCATTCCCCATTCATGTGGGGGTTGACATGACACATGCGGGCACACACAGGGTCACATGTCACAGATGCATGTATACAACTACTAGATGGATGCTTCCTTGTAGTACAGTCTTGTTGCACAGCTGGCACATACACCACATAGTCTGTCATGCTGACAGGTACTGGTGGCTAGTATCTGCAGTGGGTTACATCCACACCTCATGTGTTGGGGGCCCTTAGGCTGTGTGCCAGTTAGGACAAGCCCACATGGCTCCTTGTCACAGTCACCCTCTTTCTCACATCTACGCCCATATGCCTGTGGTGTATTATAATGTGTTGTCGTTACATATTTGCTTGCATTCCTATCCACTGTGTGTGCAAGGCAGGAGAGGTGCATACTGACATGTGTTCACACTGAGAACTGCAACTTCCAGATATGTCTGGACCACTGGTGTTTGCAGATATGGCCTTCATGTGTTTAAGCGTGTGAGCATGCCGAGTATGACCTATCAGTATGTTGTTGACTGACATTGCCTTCATTCCTTTAAGTGTGTGAGCATGCCCAGTATGGCCATCTGTGTTGCATGTGTGGACCACATCCAGTTTGTTTGCACTGTGGTGCTGAACTTTTGTAGTACACCAACGGGTGGCATGCTGTGTCTGCAGGGTATACATTGGTCATTTGCCATTGACTGTTGCTACATGTCTGCATAGCGGTAGGGACACCTGACTGTTTCTACTGATCTACACAGGACTGGGGGGTGCACACCTGACTGTTACTCTATGTGTACGTTGGATGGGGGGTTGCACCTGACACTTGTATAAATTTGCTAGGACTCTACTGGTAAGTCGGGTACTCCATTTCAGTCTCTAGTCTTACCTATCCTGCTGGCTATGGCTTACCAGTGTAGTACATATCCTAGCTATGTTTACCTATATATTAGTGTCTGACTTCCTAGCCTTCACAACTTACATCTGACTGCCTGGCCTGCTGCGGTCTGTCTGTGTAGGTGTGGGGGTGAGGTTAACCATAGGGCACATTTGGGGCGATAGCACAGCATTTGTTTGTGCTTGTCTTCACTTGTCCTGCTGGCCGGGACTGTTGCTGGGTATGTGATCTTTCCTGACTGGTATGTGTGGCTCTTATGGACACCCCTGTCACTCAAGCCATTTCCTGCAGTGAGTTCTGTCACCCTGTGTAGTACTGGCTACTATGGTGACTCCAGTATGTGTTACAGATCTCATGCTGCCACTAGGAGTGTCTACCCCTTCTGCCTTGACATCCGGCCACCAAATTCCCTTTCATGTTCACATCCATACCATAGCTACATGTAAAAACACATTCTACTCAATTTGACAATTGTTAGGTTGATTGACTTACCTTGCAGGTGTGCCGGACTTGTGGATGATGCTGGAGGGCTGCCTATGTTGGATGCACATAGTACACTCCCTATACATGGTTAGGCACAGGTAATGTCATGTTTGGCATCTCTTTTACTGTCTGTGTGAGCCAGAGAGAGATGTCATTCCCTGGGGTCCTACTGTGTCAGTGCATATGCTATGAGTTGCCTCTTTGCCAAGGCCAGGGCATACTGGGCATGCCCCGTCTGCCTACTGGGGCAGGCTCAGGTTGTTCCTCCTCCAAGTCACTTTGTACCTGCACAGGCCTTGGCATTGGTGAGGGGTTGTGTGACCCTGCCCCATGCTGTTCTTGCTACAGCTGTTTCCGCAGGATCATATTGTGTAGCGTAGCACATACCATTACTATTTGGGTACATGTAGCTGGTGAATACTGCAGGGCTCCATCGGATGTGTCCAGACACCGGAACCATGACCTGAGCATCCAAAACACAAGCTCTATTATATGTCTGGCCTGTGCGTGTGCATTATTATGGCATTGTTGTTCAGGTGTGTGTGCATTTCTGATGGGTGTCATCAGCCACGGCTCCAGTGGGTACCCAGCATCCCCCACTAGGTGACCATAGAGAATGTCCACATTGGCAAATATGTGGTACAGCTGCGTCAGTCACCATATGTTTGACTTGTCATAGCTTCCAGAGCAGCCAGCACACACATTCAGTATAATGCCCTGGGCATCACATACGACCTGGCAGTTGATGGAGGGGATGCCCTTGCCATTGATGTAGGCCCTACTCTGCTCACTGGGTGGTGCTTTGATGTGTACATGCTTGCAGTCCATATCACCCACTACCCCAGATTAGTTAGCTATTTGGTGGAAGAGACATATATTGCGGGTCAACACCTCACGTGTTTTTAGGAAATATACGTGCTCACTGGGATGTGCTGATATGGCATCCAGGAATTGGTGGAATACTCTGGATGCTGATGCCTGTGAGATGCCCATGTTATCCCCAGTTGTAGTTTGGAAGGTACCTGTGGCTAGTATACCTAGGCCTACATATACCTTGGTATCCACTGGGATGGGTTCCCCTCTGCTTGTGTGGTGTGTCAGGTGTGGCCTGCACAACTCGACGATTTGCTGAAGGAGGTCTCTGTCCACCCTATAGCACTCCACTATCTCCAGCTCATGTAGCCCCTGGTAGGTTACCCTGGGTCTGTACACTCTTCTCTGTCTCCTCACTGTGGGTTGTTTGGCAGCATTGACATCCTCACCACCCTCAGCCTCTTGCACATTTTGTTCTATGTTGCCTGCTGCAGCCCTTCTCATTTTGTAGGTTTGGTTTTAAAGTGTCCCCACTTGTATACATTGGTGGTGTAGAGTGTGGAAAACACCAGGGGGGTGGGTGTTTGCTTGGTTTATAGTGGTGTTCTGGGGTGGGCTGGGCTGAACTGCTTCCTGTGTAATTAACTGATTCTGATACATTTCACCTGGCAGCTCAAATAGGTCTCCTTGATTACCTTCCTACTGGTGTATTTCCTTCCCATTGCCTCCCTGTTTAGGCCCGTGTGCGCACCGCGTGAATGAAGTGCTCAAATGTAAACGGTGTAGCTTTTTCCTGGTTTAACTTCCTTTTTCTTCCTGTAAAGCCTGGTGCATGGTGCACACACCTGCTTACACTTTGTAATGAGTGCTAGGCAGGTTTAGACACACCCCTGGCTTAGCTGTGCTAACCTGGGAGCATTCTCGAGCCACAGGTCTCCAATCCGCTTACAGTATGCCTGATACACACCCCCATGATGTCACCTATATCCTAGTCTTGCACCCAGCTATTTATACTCTTACACTCTTGGGACCTGCCTCACACATTGGGGAAATCTGGGATTCAGTAACCTTTCCCTCATTTGCATAGGATTGCCTACTAATGCATAGTTACATGTCCCACACTGAGCCTCCCGCCTTAGCAACCACTACTCACTGGCCAAGTTGCCTTTTGCCTGCCATTGGCTTGAATGGTAGAATACTGAATTTTTGTTAGAATGGTCATTTCAGTTTATTTTATTATTTTCCCCCCGATCCCGTTTGCGCGCTACTGCCCTCTGCTTGAACAACCGGGATCGGCAAAAAAACAATTAAAGTTGTTTTATTTATTTTTTAAAAAGTTTGCAATGCCAATGGCCTTCTACTTGGCCATTGGCATGCTTCCTCAATAATATGCAGCCTTTATTTGGAGCTGTCATAGCTCCGTTTTGGAATATGTATAACTGTACTCGGTTAGTAACCAAGTACATTTCTGCAGATTGCACTTGTCTTGAACGGACTAGTGCAAGCTTCCTGGATTGCAATATCACCTCATTTGCATGGATTTCTCCAGCAAATGAGGTGATTTGCATAGCAGGGCTTAGTCCGTGCAAGATTAGTACTGGAGTTCTCATGCACGCCCCTGCCGGTTGTTGCTGGATCGCACGGCAGACATATTGCCTGCGTGAGCTACTGCACTCATCCTGCACTCCGTGCAGGCTTTTGAGAATCCAGGCGATAGTTTTTGAAAAGTAAAAAAGAAGAAATTGCACCATATTTAGGTAAAAGAATCAAAGAGAGGAGTAGTAGTGTACTGAGGGAAATGAAAGATTCATCAGGTAAGATACATAGTACAATAAGAAGAGATCATGAATATAGTGAAAGAATATATTAGGACAGTATTTAAAGAGGAGGATGATAACATGGAAGGAAAGGAAAGTACATATATTTTCTGACACAGAGAATAAGGATTTTAAAAAAGTGATAGAAATAGAAAAACTAGAACAGATAATAAAATAAATTAACTTAAATTCAGCTATAGGACCAGATGGAATATAATATAAAATGTACAAAAATCTGACTATAGAGCAAAAAAAGTGTGTGTGGGGGTTATAAAGGTATTAAATGAATGGTTAGAGAGAGGTTTTATGTATAAAAAGTTATGTGGAGGTATCATCAGGTTTATATGGAAAAAAAGGAGAGAAGGAAAAAAATTCAAAATTGGAGACCAATTAAATTAAATAATACAAATTATAAGATTTTTATAAAAATATTACAAAAGGGTTGGAAGGTATAGAATGTAATTTTGTAAATGATTATGTGCTTAGTATGACAGGTAGAAAAGTTCAAGACTTATTATTAATAATTGGGGAATTAGTAGATGATATAGTAGTTAGAAAGCATCTATATCAGATGATCGAATGTTTAGGTAAGCGAATAACTAAATGTCGATCACTAATAATTGCACACACAAAACATTCAACAGCAGTTTCCACTCAGGGAAACAATGCCATTGCCCACTGAAAAAAAATAAACACAAATGAAGTGGGGGGCTTCGCCCCCACATCCTCCGATGTGGGAGGCTGTGCCCCCCACCCCCCCCCCGATTAAATATACCAACTCTGAGATCGCTCCACAGTGAAAAAAGGGAAAACTCCTCGCAATGCCCAAAAGACTTGTTTCTCTGAGTGGAAACTGCTGTTCGCAATTTTGTGTGCTTGATTATTAGTGATCAGTGTTTAGTTATTTGATTAACTAAACGTTCAATCAACTAATATAGACACGTTAGAAATGCTAAGGCAAAAGTAATGGTAGGAGACTTAAAGCATTTGATTCAATATATCACTCAGTATTATGAGATATATTTGATATCTATAATATAAATTAGAGGATTATAAGTGTGTGTATGTCAGCATACAAGTATAATATAGTGAAGATAATGATTAATGGATGGTTCAGTGAAGATATAAAGTTAGAGAAGGGTATTAGGCAAGGATGCCCATTGAGTGGTACATTATTCATATTTGTAATGAATGTAAAACATATGTACATGAATAAGGAGATATATGCTAATAGTTATTTTTTCTAAGGAAGGGATAAATCTGCCTATATTGTTAAAATATGCAGATGACATTATCATTACAACAAAAACAAAGTTAACATGACTGTAGTAATAAAACAAATACAAGAAGTTATTAAGGTTTTTGGGTTAGTATTAAATAAAGGTAAAACTAACAGGTGCGGAAGCAGGAACACACAACCAACAGAAAGAAGACTGCCTCCAGGCGACAATAACTAGTCCCCGACTCCACAGAAGTGTAAAACAACACTTTAATAATAAAACTTTTTGAAAAAACAAAAAAGGTCAAGTGCTTTCATCATGAATGACTTCATCAGAACAATAAAATGATCCACAAACTCTCTTTTTATACATTTTCCTTAATGAGTCAGTCGAGTTAAAACAATTAGGATTTAAAAAGACAGTCTTATAAAAATCTTAGTATAAAAATTGTTACACTTCTTATCCTTAGAATACATGAAAAAAGGAACAATTCAAACTGTTAGAAATAGTTTATAACTTTTATAAAATAATAATTTAATGTTATTTTAAGAGTTATAATCTACAAGCTCTAAACTTGAATTCAGGTTTGATGCTGATAGCATCATTTATACCAGGAAACTCAGCCCCATTTAACCTAAGTTGCCATTTGGTTTCAGCCCTTAATAACTTATTAGTCCAACCCCCCCCCCTCTAAAATCAACATAAACCACTTCCAGAATACCAAATTTAAAACTATGAGAGGGATTGGATTTAATATGTTTAAATAGAGCATTCCTTTCATCCTGTCTCCCAATGCTATAACAATGCTCATAAATTCTATGGTTCAGTTTCCTTTCCATCTTGCCAATGTAATAACATTGACAGGACATACATAGGGCTAGGTAAACAACACCAGTGGTGGTGCATGAACCTGTTGCAAAAACAACTTCAATATCAAAGGGACCTAATATAACCTTAGAGCCCTGAAAAATATAACTACAATAGTCACATGATCCACATTTATAAGTACCTTTCCTTCTATTTTTCATAATAGGTTTGTTCTCCAAAATATTTTTCAGATTGTTACTGACTTTGTAGGTAAAGAGGGGTTCAGGACCCAAAGCAGTTAATACGTTTCTATTTCCTTTAAATATAGCCCAGTTGTTCTTAATGATCTTCTTCACCTCATTAGAGGTTTCACCATAAGTTAGAACCATAGCCTGGGAGAAATCCTTTGGTTCACTGTGGGTCACAATTACTACCTCTTCACTAGCCCCTAATAATGGTTTGTATCTAATGTTCCATTCACTCATTACTTGATCTCTCATTTTCTTTAACAAATCCAATGGATAACCCCTGTGGAGGAACAGATCCATAACTAACCTAATTTCATCCTCCACAAGGGTTATACTAGAGCACATCATTACTACCCTTACCATCTGTCCCTTAACAATGTTCCTCTTGGTATAAGGTGGGTGGTTACTCGAATATTCGAGGTAATCATTAGAAAAACTGGGTTTTTTATAGACCCTGGAATGAAAGGAATTATTGTGAACATCTTTAAACAGTTTTACATCAAGAAAGTTAATCTCCATAGAATTACCATTACCTGTAAATTTAAAATAATCACAGATGTTGTTAATATACTTGAGAAAGGGTTCGAAGGATTTAACATTTTTCCACAAAATAAATAAATCATCCAAAAACCCTAGATACAAACACGATTCATTTTTATAACGGGAATTAAACAAGAACTTATTTTCCCAAAAATACATAACTAAATTAGCTAAAATAGGGGCACAGCTGTTACCCATAGCCACCCCTTTAACTTGTCTATAGAATTCCCCCTCAAAAGTGAAAAAAATTGTTCTTCAACACAATCTCCATTAATTCCAGTATGAATTTGATCATATTACTACTTAGGTTAGTTTTTTTCCACTAATACATCATTAAAAAATTCCAATCCAATATCATGGGGAATAGAAGTAAAAAGATCAACAACATCTATAGTTGAAAAATAAAGGTCATTACAATAAAATTCTTTCTTCACTTTCCTCAGGAAATCCCATGAATCTATAAGTACATGGTCTATAGGTACCAAAGCCTGTTTAACCATCCGGTCAATAAACACCCCTAATGGGTAGGTTATACTATTATGTCCGGAGATTATTAATCTATAGGGAGGGTCTTCCAAGTTCTTATGGGTTTTAGGGATACCAAATGCAATGGGTATGACTGGATGTTCCACATGAAGGAAGTTATATACCTCATCATTAATAACTCCTTGATATAAGGAGTCCTCCAAAAGAAACTTAATCTTTCTATAACTCAAATAAATTTCATCCCTAGAGGCTACCTCATATTTAGTGTTGTCATTCAACTTACTAGTGATTTTGTTGTTATAATCTTCCACATTCGTAATAACCATACCCCCACCTTTGTCAGGTTTCATGAACCTGACATTTTGGTTATCCCTTAATTGTGAAAGTAACTTTTTCTCAGCCAAAGGAAGATTATGTTTCCTATAACAATGTGTCCGTAGGGCCTTAAAAATCTCCTGACAACTGATATTTTCAAAGGAATGTAAAATGGGCACAAGGGGGGGATTGTTACAACTTCTCTTATAGGTTACAAGATTTCTAATGGAATCTAAATATGTTTTTTCTCTGTTCAAAAACTTGAGATTTAATTTTCTGACATAAATCTTAAAATCAGTTAAAATTTTACTACTTTCATCCCTAATTGTGGGTACAAATTTCATTCCCTTCATTAAAAGGTGAAAAAGGTCTTTACAGACTGGGAAATCTGCATTGTTATAGATCTTAAAATCTTTATATAAATAAACAATATTATCATTGTTAATGATAATATCGTCATCTTTGTTAATACTCTCATTAACATGACCTACTCGTAACTGTTCTTCCTCCTGTATGGTGAATTCCTGTATTTCTGCCTCACCCCTCCTTCCCCCCGGGGGCCAAAAAAATCTTTATCCTGTCTAATCTGATTTCTATTATAGATCCTTTCAGACCTTCTAAGGGGTGGAAACTCGACATCATAGTCATTGTCATCAATGGCAGCCCTATTAGTAGTACCATTCTCATTAGTGAACTGAGAATGAACCTGTACATTACCCTGACCCAAATCTTTATCCAAATATGCTTTAGGAAAAGGGTAGGCCAAACCATTCTTATATTCAAATTCATCTCTTGATAATTTCTTCTTTTTTCTAAAAATGTTGTTATTTAGTTCATTCTCCACTTTATCAGAAATAATGTTATATCTAAAGGTATACTGATTAAAGTAAACATAATTTACCACAGCTTTGTTAATTTCATCAATTTCCCCTAGAAGTTCTGCTATCTTTTTGTTTTTAATATTTACAATAAATTCCATCAATTCCACCCCATGACGATCAAACATCTGAATTAATTCTTCACATTCAGGTTCACCTTTTTTCAAACCATTAGGAAATTTAAACATACGCAGGCCCTTAGGGACCCGTTTTTTCACAATACATTCCCTTAAATATGAGTTGTCACATTGCAAAGCCCTAATTTTGTGTATTTTAGTTTCAAGAGTCACTAACCTATTGTCCATGCTGTTTTTATCGGCTTGGTTATTATTGCCAAAAAATGAGTATTCTCTTTTAGTCCAATCTTTGAAACGGTCATGTATAGGGTAAGATCCATTACAATCAATTCTATTCTCCATGTTGTTCACACCGTTAACGCCAGTTCCTTGAATAGTAATTTTCCTTTGTATGACCCGTAGTAAAGACAGCGCCTCGTGAACCCAGAACTGTTCCTTCTCTTGAATTCCCCACACTGGTACCAAGTCCATTGTTTCCGTTGTTACCGGAAATGTTAGTATTTTGGAGACGGTGGACTGCTTCCTGCAGTTCAGTAACTTTTTCAGTTAAACTCAATATTAACTGAAATAAATTATCATTATTACCACCAGTTTGTTGTCCACATGGGAAAGAAGGAGAATTTAATTCCTCCTCAAATAATGGTGAAAGATCGTTGTTTTCCATTCCAAATAAACGGGTCTAGTAGGCACCAATTGCACCCAGATTCCACTAGTAAAACCAACAGGTGCGGAAGCAGGAACACACAACCAACAGAAAGAAGACTGCCTCCAGGTGCCAATAACTAGTCCCTGACTCCACAGAAGTGTAAAACAACACTTTAATAATAAAACTTTTTGAAAAAACAAAAACAAAAAACAAAAACAAAAACAAAAAACAAAACAAAAAACAAAAACAAAAACAAAAACAAAAAAGGTCAAGCGCTTTCGTCAAGAATGACTTCATCAGAACAATAAAATGATGCACAAACTCTCTTTTTATACATTTTCATTAATGAGTCAGTTGAGTCAAAACAATTAGGATTTAAAAAGACAGTCTTATTAGGTCTCTTTGATATTGAAGTTGTTTTTGCAACAGGTTCATGCACCACCACTGGTGTTGTTTACCTAGCCCTATGTATGTCCTGTCAATGTTATTACATTGGCAAGATGGAAAGGAAACTGAACCGTAGAATTTATGAGCATTGTTATAGCACTGGGAGACAGGATGAAAGGAATGCTCTATTTAAACATATTAAATCCAATCCCTCTCATAGTTTTAAATTTGGTATTATGGAAGTGGTTTATGCTGATTTTAGAGGGGGGGATTGGACTAATAAGTTATTAAGGGCTGAAACCAAATGGCAACTTAGGTTAAATGGGGCTGAGTTTCCTGGTATAAATGATGCTATCAGCATCAAACCTGAATTAAAGTTTAGAGCTTGTAGATTATAACTCTTAAAATACCTTTAAATTATTATTAAATTATTATTTAATAAATTATTAAATTATTATTTTATAAAAGTTATAAACTATTTCTAACAGTTTGAATTGTTCCTTTTTTCATGTATTCTAAGGATAAGAAGTATAACAATTTTCATACTAAGATTTTTATAAGACTGTCTTTTTAAATCCTAATTGTTTTGACTCTGACTCATTAAGGAAAATGTATAAAAAGAGAGTTTGTGGATCATTTTATTGTTCTGATGAAGTCATTCTTGACGAAAGCGCTTGACCTTTTTTATTTTTTCAAAAAGTTTTATTATTAAAGTGTTGTTTTACACTTCTGTGGAGTCGGGGACTAGTTATTGGTGCCTGGAGGCAGTCTTCTTTCTGTTGGTTGTGTGTTCCTGCTTCCGCACCTGTTGGTTTTACTAGTGGAATTTGGGTGCAATTGATGCCTACTAGACCTGTTTATTTGGCATGGTAAACAACGATCTTTCACCATTATTCGAGGAGGAATTAAATTCTCCTTCTTTCCCATGTGGACAACAAACTGATGGTAATAATGATAATTTATTTCAGTTAATATTGAGTTTAACTGAAAAAGTTACTGAACTGCAGGAAGCATTCCACTGTCTCCAAAATAATAACATTTCCGGTAACAACGGAAACAATGGACTTGGTACCAGTGTGGGGAATTCAAGGAATTCAAGAGAAGGAACAGTTCCGGGTTCACGAGGAGCTGTCTTTACTGTGGGTCATCAAGGAACTGGCGTTAACGGTGTGAACAACATGGAGAATAGAATTGATTGTAATGGATCTTACCCTATACATGACCGTTTGAAAGATTGGGCTAAAAGAGAATACTCATTTTTTGGCAATAATAACCAAGCCGATAAAAACAGCATGGACAATAGGTTAGTGACTCTTGAAACTAAAATGCACAAAATTAGGGCTTTGCAATGTGACAACTCATATTTAAGGGAGTGTATTGTAAAAAAACAAGTTCCTAAGGGCCTGCGTATGTTTAAATTTCCTAATGGGTTGAAAAAAGGTGAACCTGAATGTGAAGAATTAATTCAGATGTTTGATCGTCATGGGGTAGACTTGATGGAATTTATTGTAAATATTAATAACAAAAAGATAGCAGAAATTCTAGGGGAAATTGATGAAATTAACAAAGCTGTGGTATATGATGTTTATTTTAATCAGTATACCTTTAGACATAACATTATTTTTGATAAAGTGGAGAATGAACTAAATAACAACATTTTTAGAAAAAAGAAGAAATTATCAAGAGATGAATTTGAATATAAGAATGGTTTGGCCTACCCTTTTCCTAAAGCATATTTGGATAAAGATTTGGGTCGGGGTAATGTACAGGTTCATTCTCAGTTCACTAATGAGAATGGTGCTACTAATAGGGCTGCCATTGATGACAATGACTATGATGTCGAGTTTCCACCCCTTAGAAGGTCCAAAAGGATCTATAGTAGAAATCAGATTAGACAGGATAAAGATTTTTTAGCCCTCCGGGGGGAAGGAGGGGTGAGGCAGAAATACAGGAATTCACCGTACAGGAGGAAGAACAGTTACGAGTAGGTCATGTTAATGGGGGTATTAACGAAGATGACGATATTATCATTAACAATGATAATATTGTTTATTTATATAAAGATTTTAAGATCTATAACTATGCAGATTTCCCAGTCTGTAAAGACATTTTTCACCTTTTAATGAAGGGAATGAAATTTATACCCACCATTTGGGATGAAAGTAGTAAAATTTTAACTGATTTTAAGATTTATATCAGAAAATTAAATCTCAAATTTTTGAATAGAGAAAAAACATATTTAGATTCCATTAGAAATCCTGTAACCTATAAGAGAAGTTGTAAAAATCCACCCCTTGTGCCCATTTTACATTCCTTTGAAAATGTCAGTTGTCACGAGATTTTTAAGGCCATACAGACACATTGTTATAGGAGACATAATCTTCCTTTGGCTGAGAAAAAGGTACTTCACAATTAAGGGATAACCAAAATGTCAGGTTCATGAAACCTGACAAAGGTGGGGGTATGGTTATTATGAATGTGGAAGATTATAACAACAAAATCACTAGTAAGTTGAATGACAACACTAAATATGAGGTAGCCTCTAGGAATGAGATTCATTTGAGTTATAGAAAGATTAAGTTTCTTTTGGAGGACTCCTTATATCAAGGAGTTATTAATGAAGAGGTATATAACTTCCTTCATGTGGAACATCCAGTCATACCCATTGCATTTGGTATCCATAAAACCCATAAGAACTTGGAAGACCCTCCCTATAGATTAATAATCTCCGGACATAATAGTATAACCTACCCATTAGGGGTGTTTATTGACCGGATGGTTAAACAGGCTCTGGTACCTATAGACCATGTACTTATAGATTCATGGGATTTCCTGAGGAAAGTGAAGAAAGAATTTTATTGTAATGACCTTTATTTTTCAACTATAAATGCTGTTGATCTTTTTACTTCTATTCCCCATGATATTGGATTGGACTTTTTTAACAATGTATTAGTGGAAAAAAACTAACCTAAATAGTAATATGATCAACTTCATACTGGAATTAATGGAGATTGTGTTGAAAAACAATTTTTTCACTTTTGAGGGGGAATTCTATAGACAAGTTAAAGGGGTGGCTATGGGTAACAGCTGTGCCCCTATTTTTGCTAATTTAGTTATGTATTGTTGGGAAAATAAGTTCTTGTTTAATTCCCGTTATAAAAATGAATGGTGTTTGTATCTAAGGTTTTTGGATGATTTATTTATTTTATGGAAAAATGGTAAATCCTTCGAACCCCTTCTCAAGTATATTAACAACATCTGTGATTATTTTAAATTTACAGGTAATGGTAATTCTATGGAGATCAACTTTCTTGATGTAAAACTGTTTAAAGATGTTCACAATCATTCCTTTCAATCCAGGATATATAGAAAACCCACTTTTTCTAATGATTACCTCGAATATTTGAGTAACCACCCACCTTATACCAAGAGGAACATTGTTAAGGGACAGATGGTAAGGGTAGTAAGGATGTGCTCTAGTATAACCCTTGTAGAGGATGAAATTAGGTTAGTTATGGATCTGTTCATCCAAAGGGGTTATCCATTGGATTTGTTAAAGAAAATGAGAGATCAAGTAATGAGTGAATGGAATGTTAGATACAAACCATTATTAGGGGCTAGTGAAGAGGTAGTAATTGTGACCCACAGTGAACCAAAGGATTTCTCCCAAGCTATGGTTCTAACTTATGGTGAAACCTCTAATGAGGTGAAGAAGATCATTAAGAACAACTGGGCTATGTTTAAAGGAAATAGAGACATATTAACTGCTTTGGGTCCTGAACCCCTCTTTACCTACAGAGTCAGTAACAATCTGAAAAATATTTTGGAGAGCAAACCTATTATGAAAAATAGAAGGAAAGGTACTTATAAATGTGGATCATGTGACTATTGTAGTTATATTTTTCAGGGCCCTAAGGTTAAATTAGGTCCCTTTGATATTGAAGTTGTTTTTGCAACAGGTTCATGCACCACCACTGGTGTTGTTTACCTAGCCCTATGTATGTCCTGTCAATGTTATTACATTGGCAAGCCAGAAAGGAAACTGAACCGTAGAATTTATGAGCATTGTTATAGCATTGGGAGACAGGATGAAAGGAATGCTTTATTTAAACATATTAAATCCAATCCCTCTCATAGTTTTAAATTTGGTATTCTGGAAGTGGTTTATGTTGATTTTAGAGGGGGGGGGTTGGACTAATAAGTTATTAAGGGCTGAAACCAAATGGAAACTTAGGTTAAATGGGGCTGAGTTTCCTGGTATAAATGATGCTATCAGCATCAAACCTGAATTCAAGTTTAGAGCTTGTAGATTATAACTCTTAAAATACCTTTAAATTATTATTTTATAAAGGTTATAAATTATTTCTAACAGTTTGAATTGTTCCTTTTTTCATGTATTCTAAGGATAAGAAGTGTAACAATTTTCATACTAAGATTTTTAAATCCTAATTGTTTTGACTCGACTGACTCATTAAGGAAAATGTATAAAAAGAGAGTTTGTGGATCATTTTATTGTTCTGATGAAGTCATTCTTGACGAAAGCGCTTGACCTTTTATGTTTTTTCAAAAAGTTTTATTATTAAAGTGTTGTTTTACACTTCTGTGGAGTCGGGGACTAGTTATTGGTGCCTGGAGGCGGTCTTCTTTCTGTTGATTAAATAAAGGTAAAAGTCAAGGCCTTGATTTTGAGGGAAAGATATGGGGAGTTGAGTTTAATAAGAAAAAAATAAGATCCTTGGAATAAACATTGGGAAACAAGAAATTATAAATTATGTATGGCAAGAGAAAATAGAAAAAATAAATCAAATGTATGTCTTTTGAAAGTCTTTTAGGCTTTCCTTTAAAAAGAAAGAATACTTAATAAATGTGGTACTGTTAGCAAAGGTTGCTTATTTAACCAGTATATTTAGCATTTCTTTAAATTTAAACAAAGATGTAAACTATATGATATTTTCCTTTGTCTGGGGAACAAGGATAGCCCTTGTGAAAAGAGGGGTGCCATATGTGAAAAACAAAAAAGGAGGTTTAGATTTAATGAACCCTATAGTGTATATTCAATCCTTAAATTTACATACAGTAATGAAGCATTTAAAAGATAATGAGGCTACTTAATAATGAAAATACTACGTGTGAAATATAAAACGGAAAGAATGTTTTTTTTTAGTTCAAAAAAGGAGTAGTTGTTGTAATAAAGAAATGGAAAATTATCAAGAAAAGATTATTTTGTGGAAAATTAATATGAAAGAAACTGAAAATTAATAGAAAAATGCTATGATAAGATTATGGAAAAATATTACAGAATATATCCTTGGAAGGAATTAAACAATGAGAAAAGGAATGCTATTGCTACAAGAATGAAAAGATATAAAAGATATATAAAGGGTCAAGGTCTTTTATGGAAGTGGTCTATACAATAAACTACCAATGAAGGGTGAATATGCTATAGACAGAGTATGTCTATATTGTGGTGAATTTGACATTTATGAACATGTTTTAATACAGTGTAAAAGGGTAAAAATTTTATGAGAAAAGATTATAGAGAGAAAATATGTAAATTAATTTAATGATATAAGCAATTTAAATATGGACATGACTGAATTTGGTTACTATAGACACAAATGTATGGAAGAGGTTGAAAATCTCGATAAAAAATGT
The DNA here is from genome assembly GCF_019279795.1 of Protopterus annectens. NCBI lineage: Eukaryota > Metazoa > Chordata > Ceratodontiformes > Protopteridae > Protopterus > Protopterus annectens. Next base: position 662,856,513 of record NC_056739.1, read on the forward strand.
TTGCTATATTATGGTTGATCTGGAATCAGGGAGTTAAGATTATATTCAATGAAAAATGGGACTTAGCAATGATGTTGAAAAAGATAAGTTTTGGTTGTGAAAACTGGAGTGGGGGGTCAAAAAAGTAACATGTATGTCTTCTATATGAGGACGTAAAATGAAAAAGGAAGATGTGATTTGTAAATAATATAATGTACATGTATATTGCAAATAATTGAAAATATGTATATAATGTCAATATGTAGAGATGTAAATAATGATTTGATTGTGTAAATACTTATGGATTATGTAAATAAAGAACCCCTACTCTTTGGAGGACTCTGTGAGGTGATTACTAAGTGGCACTAGAGGGCTGTTACTGGTAATCAATGAGCCTAAGCTGCAGGCTATGGACTAAGATGAGCTGGACAAGGAGACAAATGCAATTCACAAGGAAAAACATGTTTTGCAGGTGAATATTTTGGCATCAGGGTGTCTGCATGTCTGTGTTTTCCAAAAAAAAATAAATAAATAAAAGGATGGAAGAAGCAGAACCAGAAGAACTGGACACCAAGCAGTGGAGTGTGGTAAGGGACAAAATATTTGGCAGTGAGGAGATGACAGAAAGACTAAAAGAAACTGTAAATAATGTTGTGGATAGAAAGGGGACACATCTGGTCAGAGGACTAACTGATTTTAAGGCCAGGCTCTGTGTTGGGCTTCAGGAAGATGGAACAGAGAGCAGTAAACAGAGAGAGAGAGAGAGAGAGTTAGAGAGACTGACAGCAGTGTTCCCAAAGTAAAGAGTTATGTAGTAGCAGGTTCCAGTGAAAGACTGCAGAAAGGAAAGGATGTGCAGGTGCTGAGACCTCGAGGAAAAGTCCAGCTGGGCAGGTGAGAGCAAAGTATGAGCAACACATAAACAAGTACTGTGCCTTAGACTATGTTGTTCTGTCATTAAGATTCCCTTTGTCTGACATTGAGCATTAATACCTATAGAAACTGAACCTTTCTGAATTTGTGAGTCATTTGCTTTGGCAGAAACATCTGCTAATGAATGTTAAAGGGGAAGTAAAATATCTCACTGAAAGGACTATATTAATCAAAATGTAAATGCAAAGTTGATATAAAAACTGCTGTTGCAATTTAGAAGTGAGATAGAAGAGAATGAATTAAATGATTTTCTAAGCTTACATGAGTATGTGCATGATATTAAAACAGTTCTAGATTACAGAAAAGTATGGACTGGGGGATAGGAAGTTTATGTAACTTTAAAATACAAAAATAACAAGCTGTAACATGTATCTAACTGCATAGTAATAAAGTGAGAAAAGGGAGTGTTCAGTATTGGGGCAGCCAAAAAGAGTATTTTTTTCTCTGGAGATGAATCGCATTTAATTTGTACCAAAAGAAAGTGTTAACAATTTGGGGAGTTTGGAACCCCCCTCCCCAAAAAAAAAAATGTAAACCGTATTGTAGGAAATGTGGAAGTGAGGAACATTTTTGGTTTAAACGTCCACTCATTAATAAAAAGACAAAGTGAGGAAAATGACAAGGAAGAACAAGTTTTTATACCAGAAAGGAGGAAAGTAAATAATGAAAGGATGTGGGGTATGAGGGTGAGAAAGTACAAGATAAAAATATAGAAAAAGATGCTCTATATGGAGTACAAACTAATAAATGAAAAGGAAACACATACATAGATGGAAAACATGTGTGGGGTATTAGAAACAGAGGAAGAAGAAGAGGGAGATAAGAACTCTGAGTCAGAAAAAAGGTAGAAGATTCTATTGGGAGATGGGTGAGAAGGAGAATAAAGGAGACCAAAAGATGAAGTGAAAAATGCAAAAAAAGTGAACATGTTAGTAAAAGTACATCATCACTGAATGTGAATAGCATGAAAAGTAGATGAATGATAGTGTATGAATGATGTGAAAAAAATAGATGGTTAGGTAATTTGTTTTACTTGACATAAGATGCATAGATAACAGAAAAGGGTGGAATTTAAGATGATGTGGAAAAAAGTGATGTGGACTATAGGGGATGAGATATAGGGATTGATATGTTCAGGTACTACAGTATTACTAAAAAAATGAAGAGAATAAAATATTAAATATAATGGTGGTGGCAGCAGGGGGAGTTTGTGTGTTTGTGATGTAAAATAGGGAACAGAAGGTGTTTAGAATAGTAGATCATGTGTATACAAATGTAACCGAAAGAAAAAAAATGAGGACATTCAAAATTATGTAATAGTAAACATGGCTATTATGGTGGTGGGGTACTTTAATTGTAATTTAATAAAGGTGAAGGAGAATATAGCAGAAGATGAAAACATGCTAAGAAAGCTTGGTAGGCTAAGAATAGGTAAATGAAGATAATTTACTTATAAGAGGGGAATACTTAAAACAGAGAATGATTATATTTTGTTTACAGATGACATTAAAGAAATAAGATTAAAGTAGGGAAGTAAAGTTTTCAGATCATACGATTGTTTAGACAATAATTGGAGAGAATTAAAAATAATAAAAGAAGAAAAAGAGTTGAAAAGACTAACAGGAAAAATACAGAAATAGAATGCCTTAAAAACGGAGGGCAATTGTGAGAAGATCATATCACAATTAAGCCATTTTATGGCATTTTGAGGTGGTGGATGGTGTATAAAGAAAAGTAAAAAAAATGCTTAAAATTAGAGGGAAAGCAATGGAAGAAGGAAAATATATAACAAACAATAAAAAATTTGTGAAAGAATAGTGGAGAAAGTGGCAGGGAAATTTTGTAGAAGAAGAAAAAAAATATATAAATATAGAAAGGAAAAAATTGAAATATATTCAGACAAAATATTTTTGAAAGGCAGAAAAGAAAAGAAATCATAATGCTTGTGCTACAGTGATCCAAACTCATAAGAAAGGTATTTAAAAGCCCAAGGAGTCTTTGAGAGAATTTTGAACATAGGCATTTTTGATGTTCGGAGATTATTCCACACTAATAGTCTCAAATATATATTTTTACCACTTAATTGCTCATCACAGTGTAGACAGCATTTTTGGCTAGCATCTAGGCAATTAGTTAAGAGTATTCTAAGTTATCACAATGGTACCCTGTCCATTATCAGACCACCAGGCAGTCATTCCAGATTTTTAATTAGATAAGCAGGGCTATACACAACCGAACCAGTGGAGAGTGGACCCCATTGAAGATGAATCTTCAATTTATTTTAGACAAGAAGGAACAAAATATATACAATTCATCCATGTAAGCTAAATAACAACATATATGTTGTGGAAATCATTTAAGTTTGAATATAAGACAAAATGCTCTACAGCCAAACCACATTTCCTTACTAGGGCTGATCAGCAGAGGACAAAAGAGGCAAAATTATTCTGTGTGAGAAATGAAAGAAGATCATATTTAAGGGTGAATTGGAGATACAGAATAATAAATGACATAAAAGAGAGTTGGCTAGTCTATTATAAGACAGAGGAAAACTGCACTTACTGAGAGACTATTTGCAAGCTTGGGCTATGGGGAATAAACTGGGGTAGTAACTCACTGATATGTTAAAAATGCATCAGACCAGGGCCAATATAGAAAAACTTATATCAGAGAGAGGGCTGATAGCCTCATCAGCAGTGATATATGAAGTATTTTCTTGCTATCCCATAATGAATAAATTGAACTTTGTTGGTTGGGAAACAGCTGGCCAGTGGACTTGCCCAAGTAAGCAGCAGAAGAGTTAATGATATTGTAATACACAAGCTTTTTAGTTTTAAAATTATTGTGATTGGTGCAAGCATACTGCTTGTATGTTATTTGTTCATAAATGGGAGTTCAAACATCAAGAAATATTACTCAAAGCACATGGCACCCTTTCAGTTGCAGTATCTGTATAAGACATGACAGAAAAGAGCATACAACATCAAGAGCTAAGTAGAACCACTTACTATTATGATCTTAAAAGAGACGGGTATAGTACTGAAAGACAGGAATGACTGCCTGTCAGAAAACAGGGATAATATTAGCAGGAGTTGATAGTTGTATGCTGGTAGACTTTCTATATTACAGAAGACTGGACAATCAAGGGAAGGGAGTAGGGAGTCTTAAGTGAACCAAGACTTGTGATTACTGTATATTTTATATGCCTAGATCCATTGCATAGAAGTTAAGGCTCAGAATTGCCAACTGGTAGACCTGGGTTTGAAACCTGGTTGGGGCATTACTGGGTGCATGGAAGAAGGTCCTGACAATCTACTCCTGTACTATGCCACAAATCCCCTAGAGGGCCTACCCACGGAGTCACCATTAGTGGATTTCAACTTGTGGGCATCTTTAGACACTGTGAAACCTGCTGAATGGCAGTCTAAGATAGTTTTCTTTTACTGAAACATACTTCCAGCATATTTACTCCAGTATACTACAAGTTGTACTATTGTAAATGTATTTCTTGTTTATGATATGTAGTGAAATTATAATGTATATGTAATTTACTGGAACTTTTCTCCTCATACCTGTATTGAGCATTGTTTTTGCCAGTCAGACTTTCTCAGTAAACTTCTTCTTCTAGGGGTCATCACAGCTTATCACCTGTCTGCTCATGATTGGCAGTGGAGTTTTACAGTGTCAAGTTGCCAGCCCGGCACCCAACCTTCCACAGAAGGCACACACACTCACACCTAGGGCCAATTTAGAGTGTCCAATACATCTGCAGCATGTCTTTGGGATGTGGGTTGAGACCAGAGCACCCGGAGGAAACCCACACGACCACAGGGAGGACATGCAGACTCTGCACAGAAGGCACCCCAGCTGAGGATTGAACTGGAGAACCTCTTGCTGTGAGGCAACAATGATAACCACTGCACCACCGTGGCTGCCCTCAGACTTTCTCAGTAAACAAAGACAAAAAATAAATAAATACATTTATTTTGTATTACTGCTGACTGGAGATTTTTTTCAGGTACCTAACATTGCTAATAAAGTACACTAAAACTGTGATCTCTGCCCTAGTATCTTAAACACATAATAATGGTAGGGAATGCGAGCAGAACATGCTCATCCAGCCAAATCCATATTTCATTTCTGCTTTGCAGCCTATAGTGCACCAATATTTGAGACTTGTTTTCCCAAACAAGAAGACAAGAACACAGACACAAAACACAGAGAGAAACAGACTGCCATTGCCAAACGTGAGACATTTGTAGAGATTATGGACATTTTGCTAGACAGTTAATGAATCAATCTGTGATGGCCTTTCAAGGAGGAATAAAGTAATAGAGAGACACTTAACTACAGAAACAGACAACTGATAAAATGAGTGTGCTAAATTAAATATGGTTATTTAATGGAGTTTTGACAAGAAGTGAACAAACTAAACTTATAGCTAGAAAGGTGGAGATACCTGCAAATAACCAAAAATTGTATAAATAAACTAATCTTTTTTAGGTCTGTGGGGGAGGCACATTTATAAATATTGTTTAACTTGCAATGCTTTACCTAAAGATAATGTGATTTTTAACTATTGCTACTATGCCATGACTAAGTTAGGCAAACCTACATTGTTGGATGGGGAGGAACTGAAAAGATTGCTAGTTTCTGGGAACATCATCACATTTATTAATTTAACAGTATGTCTGAAATGTTAATTTTTTTATTTTATTTATTTATTTTACATTTGTTGACTAGGATAGTCTGACTGGATGCATGTCCATTTTCAGCAGAAGCCTGGGGAGAAAAGCTCCAAGGGTAAGCAGATACAGCATTACATAATACCAGCATTACATTAATCCGCGGTGGTGATGCTGCGGTAGCGTTATCACCTCACCGTAAGACGCTGTCCGGTTCGACTCTCAGCTAGACTGTCTTCTGCGTGGAGACATGTGTGAATGGGCATTCCTTCGTTGAACGTTGTGCATCAGATCTGGCAACTCGGTACGTAAAAATCAACTGCCAATCATTAGCGGACCGGAGTTCCGCTGTGGTGACCCCTAACTGGGAAAAGCCGAAAGACACAACAACATAAGTAAGCAAGTTAAACAAGTTCCACAGATTAGAGTTAATCCTGAGCGCAAGTCAGGATTAAATTAAATTACACAGTAAACTGGTTAACAGATTTTTACACATTCTAGAGAGAGTTAGCCAGGCTTGATACATTGACATAGCCAGTTAAGTGACAGATGTTGTTTGAGTCTAGTTTTAAATTTACCTAAGGTGGAAAGTAAGATAATATCAGCTGGAAGAGAGTTCCAGGATCTACTTACAGAGTTTGCAAAGAGAGAATCACTGGCTGTGTTATTAATTTTGCTAGTCTGAATTAGTAGTTTGTTAGAGGATCAAAGCGGTCTAGGATTGTTATAGGGGGTGATAATATTTTTAAGTGCAGGAGTATTGTCCAGATTATAGAGGATTTTATAGGCCATAATCAATTGGTTATACTGGATTAGGCTGGGTAGTTCGAGCCACCCAAGCTGATTTAGATTGATGCAATGATGTGTCCTAAAAGGCAGCCCAGTGGCAAACCTGGCAATGTGGTTGTAGCAAATTGAGAGTTTGTTAAGGACAGTCTTGTTTAAATTCGAGAGTAGAGGGGATGCATACAGAAGGGTTGAAAGAAGGTGAGAGTGAGCTATGGCAATTTTAGCTGGAGGGGTTAGGAAGGCTTTTATTCTGTACAGTGACCCTAGTTTTTTACTGATGGTTTTGATAGTTTGGTTAACATGTAGTTCGAATTGTGGCTGAGCAAATCAGAGTAGAGTCATCAGCATATTGAATACAGCTGACTTTTGGGATGACAGTATAATGGTCGTTAATGAAGATGGAGAACAGCAAGGGCCCTAGTATAGAGCCTTGTGGTACTCCAAGGGTGTTTGGTAGAAGGTTAGAGAGTCTGTTCTGCCAGAGGACAGCCTGCTGTCGACCATTCAGGTAAGATTGAAACCATTGAAGGGCTCTAGTATCTAGACAGAATGTTTGTAGGTTGTGGATTAAAAGTTGGTGATCAACTATATCGAATGCCTTGGAAAGATCCAAGAAGAGGGCTGGGGATATACAATTATTGCTGTGATTATGGTTTATGGTGTTGGTAAAGGCTAGGAGGGCTGAAGTAGTGCTGTGATGAGGATGCAAGCCATGCTGAGTGTCTGCCATAAGGTGATTCTGGATTAGGTGGTACATGAGTTGTCTATGAATACATTTTTCCATAATCTTTGCAAGTGGAGAGAGTATAGCTATTGGCCTATAATTGGAGAATTCAGTAGAGCTGCCTCCTTTGTGAAGTGAGATTACATAGGATATTTTCCAGATGGTGGGAATTTTAGCTTCTACAATGGTTCAATTGATTAGTATTGAGATGGCGTAAGCAATAGCATCAGCTGATTTTTGTAGGTACTCGGCAGGGAGTTGATAAGCAGAAAGTGTAGTGGGTTTTAATTTTTTGAAACCTCTGATAAGGATAAGGTGGAAGTGACATATGTTCAGGGAGAATAGAAAGCCTACCTTAAAACATGTTTAGAAATTCAGACTCTGCCTGGTAAAGAACTGCATCCTTTTTGTGTTGCTCTTCATCCATTAATTGATGATGTAATAAGTCAAGATTTCCCCCTTTTTCCAGCATTGCCAAAACTGTGGGAGTAGGGAGTATAGTTGAATCCTTTGTGAGATGAATATACCTCAAGTTCTAATGGAGTACAGCAGTTACCTCATAGTTCTGACTATATGTCTTGTAATAATTGGGGAAGCAGCCCCACCTTACTATTCTGAATATACTCATAATAAGAGTAAGGAAGGGCATCAGTGAGAAAAGCAGCCTATATACTGCTATGAGCAGAAAGTCAGCCACACACTTTTTTACACTGTTTTCAAATTAAACACTCCTGATAAAGATAATACTTCTAGTAACATTTGTGGGGGGGGGGGTAGCAGATTAAGAATGACACAATACTGGTATCCCACTGTTTGGTAGATGCTACTGGCACCCCACTGTTTGGTACATGCCCATAATAAGAATGGTGGATAGCAATGGCAGACTTAGACATTGTTAAAAGTACACAGCCATGATAAAGAAAAAATGATAGGTATAAAAACATTAACTAGTGAACAGAAAAAAAAACAGTTGTTAAGTTAGTGGAAAAATTTCCACATAAACTAATAGAGAAGAGCCTCATTCACCAGAGAAATCCAGCTGTTATATAAATGAAATGCATCTGATATGGAATAACCCATTGTACATAATGTGGGGCCTTGCCAGAAGATTGTAGTCACTAAAGTAGTGGAGGATGCCTATGTGGAGACAGAAAAGAAAACCCATAGGGATATACTCACAAAGAGAAGAAATGTAACCCAAACAAAGCCTAGGTTTCCCTATGTAAGGTTAAAAAGAGGAATAGAGAGATAAACAGGACTCTTGTCTCAAAGCCAAGGAACTGCTTATTACAAGAGGAGAAAAATTTTCAGTATACTAATGAAAGTGTTCCTGACTTGGTTGATTTGCACATAAACAATGAAAATCTTAAGATAGCATAACAAGAGGATGATATGTTAAGCAGGTCCAGAGAAAACATAGCCAGAACAGAAGAAGGGAAAGATGACCAAAGTGGCACATTACTATGCCAGTATTTTGAAGAGAATAATAATGACTTAAATCAAAGGGTGAAAAAAATGGGAAAATAAATAGTAAACTAGATGCAAGTTCCAAAATGTTTGCGACACTTGTGGTGAAACTGGCACATAGTCACATTTTGTGAGGACTCCTAGGACAGACAACATTAAAGCTAGAATTTTAACAAAGTTTCATTGACCTGGTGCAAAGAAAGATAATGAAGATTTTTGTGTTGCATGCTTTGAATGTCAAAAGACCACAACCTGCTGATATATTTTAATGTTACTGAGGTCTTATACAAACTTGCAAGATGAGTTAAATTCTGGCACCATGTTTAAACTTAAAGGGAGATACTGCATTACTGCTCATTGACTAAAAGTGTTCTCAGAAGAAATAAGACAGGTGCTGGCTGATGTTCACCATTCTCACTGCTCTCATAGCCTTTAACCTTTAAGCTTTATGTGCTGTTTCCCAGCCTAGAATGCAACTAGAACCAGCCAGCTTCACAAAGCTTTGGCTTCCTGCCGCACCTTCTATCTGATTGCTGAATGGCTAGTCCCAAGGAGGGAAATCAGCACTTGGAGTGAATGTTTCTCTAGTAGTTTCTTGGTGCCTTGAGGAGAAGCATCTCTGGGGCTTCACAGGAGCAACAGCTGGATAACAGCTTCCTTTCTGGCAGATAAGTGCCCATTGGGGAACCCCTCCACTCAGAAATTTTTGTGTTTTTAATGAAATATTATCTATGTTTATTTTTATTTTCTGCTTTAAAGTAACATTTCCTTTTTTAGGAACTCAGTATTTTTGTCAATACTGGAAGATTCCAGTCAGGGACTGCTATTTTTAGCTACCTGTCTTATTTAGCTGATTAATTTTCATGGTAACCTTTCTTTCCCTATCAATGTTTTTAACTTGGTAAATGGACTGCTGACAGGGAAACTGACTGCTTCTCATGCTTGTACTTTGTTAAGAGGCTCAGACAATAAGTATGAGTGTATGTCTTGCTGCTTGGGTACACAAGGTGCCAGCTTACTCTCTGACTCACTCCAACAATGCTTACCGCTTTTGCCTTTTCTTCCTCAACTGCAACGCAGATGCTTAGTGCAGCCCTGCTGGCTCCACTACTGCTGTTCCTAGAAAGAAATAAGGACTTACCAATAAGCCCTTGCCATTGCTGCAGGTTGAGCCTCATTCTCAGTCAAAGGTGGGTGAACCATGCAATGGCCATCGGTTGTTCCGTAGACCACTTCCTCACTCACTTAACTATTTGGCTTCCTCTAGTGGACGTCTTTTGACCACATCCTCTTCACCTCTTCCATTGTGTGATATTGACATGGAAGAACCATTTTCTGTACGGCTGAGAGACACTCTGGAAGATTCTTTGTGGGGTAACTGTTGAAGAGACCATTAGACTGGTCAGATACCTCTTCTTTGAGTTGGTCTTTTTCCACAGGGAATTGTATAATCGAATGCTTAAACTTTGTTTATCTCAAAAAGTAATTACAGTTAAGAAAGATTACTTTGTTACCTTGGCAAGGCACACTCTACAGGCTATGAATCCTGGCCATTACAAATGAGCATCCCTTGTAAAGAAATTCCTGAGGAAACAGGGTCTAATAATTCTGCTTATGACAAAGATGGGACTTATTCTCCTTGAGATTCTCAATTCTAATTTTCTGACTGAAGAAAATACTAACTCTTGTCCTCATGCAGAGTATTTTTCTTCTAATCAGACCATAGCTAAGATGAATGAGGTATTTTTATTGGAAAAAATTGACACGTTGCCGCTGAACTAAGGAAATAATATTTGTTAAAAATGGATATCCCTTACTCTTGTATCATCCCTCTTGTACTGCCAGCCTTGAAGGATGTATTGAATGCTGTCTGTAATCATTTTTATATCCAGCTGTCAGTCCTTAAAAAGCAGATACAATGTCTAAAGTGCCTCAGGTGATCTTTGTACATGGTACACTGGTTCAGTAACTTTGAAACTACAACAAAAATATCATGTTTTTAAATATTGCCTTCTGTCAGCTAGAAAAGGAATATGGACTAGGGATCTGACATATGGAATATTTAATGAAAATAGTTGTGTTTCAGCAGTAGGTTATATATTATAGGATGTAATAATTGCACTGTAGGCTTACACACACACGCACACACACACACACACACACACACACACACACATATATATATATATATATATATATATATATATATGGATTCCTATTACAAGAACGAAAATTCACTACTTCGAATTTGTAATAGGAAGCCTCACTTCTGCAAAAGTTCACTTTTATGAAAGGGAACTTTTGCATAAGTGCACTTCACAGAAAACTCCACAGCACAGTGGAGGAAATAAAAAACAAGCTATGTCCTCCACTATGGTGCAATAGTCACAGACCTTAGGGTTAGGGCACGGATTAGGGTAAGGGGATAGTTAGTAAAGCTATCCCCTTACCCTAACCCTAAGGTTTGTGACTATCGCACCATAGTGGAGGACATTGCTATGTCCTTCACTGCACTGCAGTCGTAACGGACCTTAGGGTTAGGGCAAAGATCATAGTAAGGGGATAGCCCTATGGGCCTTACTATGACCCGTGCCCAACCCTAAGGTCCGTGAGTACTGCAAGGAAGTTCAGTACAACACCTGTTCATTGTACTGAACTTCGCGTAAGTGCACTTTTGATTAAGTGCACTTTCGCTGCAGTGAGCATTCCATGCACTATTTCGAATAAGTGAAAATTCGATCTAGTGTATGGAACCCATATATATATATATAAATATATATATATATATATATATATATATATATATATATATATATATATATATGTGTGTGTGTGTGTGTGTGTGTGTTTATTATCACAATGTTGAATCTCAAAACAAAATCTATTTAATTGCCAAAACTCTCATTTTGAATTCAGGAATGTCACTTTTACAGAATGTTAGAAATCAGCAGCTCAGCATCTGCAATTGAACTTATTTGAAATGTCAGGAGGTGATGTCAGACACTCAGGCACTTGTGCTGAAGCTGCCATAAGAATTATACATCTACAGAACATGTTTTCACTGTTTTGCAGGAGTGCAAGCCCCCCCATGCACCCCCACATCCCCTGCATATTATATATTCCAACCCCGAGATCGCACTACAGTGAGGAAAAGGGTAAATTTCCTGATCCCAACTGTAGTGCAATCAGAATCAGAATGTCATTCCACATTAGCAAATGCACACAACCATTTGCTAATGAGGATGTGAACATTTCCGGGTCGGCATTACGAAAACTGGAAACCACACATTGGGCCATCCCAGTTTTGCTTAAGTGCCGTTCCACATTTTGTGTCTCTCTCTGTATATATATATATATATATATATATATATATATATATATATATATATATATATTTTTTATGGATAGCTGTGGTTTAAAATTGTACATTGCAGGAATTAGGGCAAGAGTTCAGAAACTGTCGATTTATTTGAGGACCTGGGTATATGGGCAGTTCCATCATTGAGTTGTACTAATCATTTCAACCAAATGGTTAATGATAGCCATAAAACTATATGTTCTATAAGTTCTATAAAAAGATTTATAAAGAATAGAAAATTCAAAATGACAAAATCATTGTTTGTTAGTTACATTAGACCCAAATTTGAGTATGGAATAAGAGTATAGAAACCCTGTAAGAAAACAAGCGTGAGTAAGTTGGAAAGGTATAGTGAAAATATATCAAGTGCATACATGGATGTGGACATTTATTATGAAAGACTGAGAAACATAACCTTGAATAATGGATGGGAAATTGGAAATTCACCCCCAAATCTGGCCTCACGTGTATCTGAGACAGGGGCAAACATTAACACGCAAACTAACATACACTCAGCCCATAACCTCAAGAAATGTCTTAACTAGCATACCACCATCTAATAACCTCCCATGATACATAGGGACATGGTTGGGTTGTATTACATGCCTATGCTTGTAAACGTCCTGGTGCTTGTTAGCCTAGCTTATAACTATGAGCATATATCTGAACTTCTACTGTGTTTCATATGGAAATTTAAGAGGAGACCTTATTCAGGTATATGGGGCATTTGTAGACTACTACTTCTGGGAATGTTTGGAGTTATCAAAAAGTAGCAGAGAATCATCAGCCAACCTATGTAGAACATTCTATAAGAAAGAGAAGTATACTAATTGGTTCCTTGAAAGAGTAGCTGGTGCATGGAACAGACAATCAAATTACATTAAAAAACACCTAGTTTAGAAATTTTAAGAACAACTTAGACACTTATTATGGAAATAACTGTTTTGGTATATTGACAAGCTATAAGGGCATTACTTCCCTTGCATGAAATATTTGTATGTAACTGCTATGAACTCTGCTGTGAAAGACTATTCACACCTATATTAAGTGTGCAGTGATTTTGCTGATTTATGGATAAATGCTATGAATATTTGTTTTTAGACATTCAAGTCTGCAAGATTTAAACATCAACTCTCAAGTCACTTTTCAAGTGCAGGCAAAACAATACAAGCTGTAAATGTACTGTTAAGTGATTAGTTATTCCCTATTTTTGTCAGCTACAGTACATCGCTTGCATTAGCATGGCTTGATCAGCTTTAACAGTGTCTGTACTGAAGCCGAGTCTGAGCACCTTATATATTCCGTTTCTTGGCTGAGGTTATAAGCTAGTGCACAAAAAAATCATTTAATGATACTTGCTAGTAAAACTGGTTGACATATTGCAGACATTCATAGTGCATTATGAATTTCCTGGGCTTAGTGGATGTGTTCGTGTGTGTTTGCATGCACAGTACGTTTAATAGCATAATTGCACTTACCTAGTTTATTACTATTAACTCTGCAGATCTTTGTCTTTGTGTGCAATTAGATAGCATCCATTTTATCACTGAATCTGATTATTTAGTGCATTCCTATGAGGTGTAAGAATGAATCAATAATATTTAGGTCTGGGTGAGACAGAGAAAAGGGACTTTGTTTCACTTCAGCTCCTGAACAGGGATCACTGTTGGTTGATCAGTAACCTGATAAATGCCTTTCATCTTTGTGTATAAAATAAAAAGAAGCCTTGCGATATTGATCTAACTGTTCTTACTGCTGTATTGACTTGGTCCTTATGTAGGGTAAATGAGCACACGCAATAATCAAAGGATTTTTCACTTTTCATAGGAAGTGGTGTTTTGTTGTTTGCACTTCTACAGGTATTCTTATATTCTTCAGTAACAAAGCTCTGACATTATTTCTGTTCCAGGCCTACATACTTATGATTTTTTTCTCTTTGCTTTTACTCAGTGATATTCTTATTGTGATTAGTGTATGTCAAAGCAAAAGGGCAGAGATGCAGAAAATGGGAAACTGGAGCATCTGTGCACTTTGGTTGTCATCACTCACCCACTCTCCTATTAAACATTTTCTAGACTGTCCAGGTACATATTTCCAGAAAACCCTTCTATAATAAAAGGTATCTTGGGGTTCCATCCTTTCAAGACTGTAATGGAACTGTGCAATATGAATTTGATACAGAATTGAGCAGTTTATTCACACTACTAAAATGGCATCCACAATGGCCACCTTAGGATATCCCCTTTTACTGGGATCACTAATAACCATACCATTGGTAAAGGTAGAAGAGAACAAGTAGGTAAGGACTGCTGTATTCTCTATGATGAAACTGACTAAGATGTATGCAAACCCTTTGTAGGTTATCCAATGGAATACTTGAAGTGGACAGTTTTCCTCATCTACCTGTCACAAGATACAAGGGTAGAACTTCTAGAGTTATTCACACATTTCTAAATTAAAATGAATGTGAATTGTCAAAGACTGTTAGTATGGGCACATTTTACTTCTATGTTAGTAGGTGCAAAAGAAGAACCATTTTCAGAAAGGAGTATACACAATATAGACAGGATATAGTACAGATGCATACATACTACCAGTGCAAATAAGATATATATTATCTTAAGTTTAAAAGTAATATATGCAAACAAAAATAATCAGTATAGCAATAAAGATACATATCATTATGAAGGCAGAAAAAATTGTAAGGTGCATTATTTAAGTATTATTTTAATATGGGTGGGCTAGTTCAGGTTTGGCATCATTCTTTAATACATGATAAATAAATAAATACATAAATAAATAAATAAAGAAGGCTGTCTATCAATGTTTCCACTATAGCATGTAGAGCTTGTTACATAGTGACTTTGTCAATGAAGACTGCTCCCTGTTTAATAAGTGTAATCTATCATATGATCTTAAACAGAGGTATCAAACGGGAGGTCACAGCTGACAGTGCTAATACTAACTTAGGCAATGAACATACAATATTAAATGGAGATTCTGCAAAGAGATTTTCTTATTTCAGATGTAACAAGCTTAGTGAAAAGGACATGTGCCACAGTAAATCTTTACAAACTGAACTAAGAATAATATCAGTGACAACACTGTTATTGTTAGAAAATAACAATGGGGCAGTATTGTCACAATGAGGGGGTTTAAATACCCAAGCAATAGAAGGTTTAGAGGAACTCACTAATAGTGACAAGGGGACACAAAGCAGGATCGATAACAGCAGTCACATAGGGAAAAGAGTAAGAAGGACTGATAAGAGTAGTGAGGAAGCATTTGGAAACAGAAAGCTAAAAAGGCATGCACTTGGTGGGATTTTCTATCTGATAAAAAGGAAATGGATGAGAGCAACATTACTCCTGTATGACAGAGTGGAGTCCTAATACTGGGGGATTCTATGATCAGAAAAATCAAACAGGCCTATATCACGCATTATTAAAGAAAACTATTGTTTGTAATGTCAGTGGTTGTAAACTATTAAGTACAGCAAAGAGACACCAAAGACTTGTCCCATACTAAAGATCCTTTGATTCTGTTATCAGTAATGCTAGAGTCAATGGTTTCTTATAAATACTCTTATATCATATGTACAGACAAACTGATAATATTTACAACTTATGTGTAAGGAATATGATTATTTTATGTTTTTCCTCAAATTGCTCTTTCTCAGACTTTACTGAACTATCAGCTTAAATAGCTGGGAAATTATTGTAATACAAAGGACACAGATCCTACTAGGGTGTGGAATGACTTCAACAAAAAGGAATAATTGTTTGATAAGGACATTTTTCATCTAGGCTTCCGTGATGGTAAATGTTCAAGCAAAACACATTGGGATATACTGACCTATTTTTTAGATTTCAGTTACCTAGTAAGAAGGGAAGAAGCAACACTAGCATAAAAAGAAAATAAATGTATATTATATAAATGCCTGAGGCCTATCTAATATGCTAGATCTTCTAGTATTGTGTTCATTATTGTCATTGCAGAGCACTGGCAATGTTTTGGATCACCAAACCTGGTTACAAGTAGTATGACTGATATTCCTTCTCCTGTCTGCCCTTAAGCATAGTCATTGTTTAGGATGAATTATCCCCATGTTGCTTCGCTAGGGACGGCTTGCACCTGTCACCCCTGGGTTTTCGAATACTGGCAAAGGCTCTTGCCTCCCCCATAGTGCCATTTTAGGCAAGGCTCAAAAGACAAACCCACCTCCATAGACAACACAAAGAAAAAAAAAACTAAGGGTAATGCTGCTCAACGCCAGAAGTCTAAACCTCAAGATGCATGCACTCGAGACTCTCCTCTGTATGGAGAATATCGATATCTGTGCAGTAACAGAAACCTGGTTCAAGGCTCCCGAGAGCACCCCAGCACTAACAGGTTATACTTCATACCATGCTTTCCGGCCCCAAAACTCGGACTGAACCACAAAAGGAGGGGGAGTATCCAAATTTATCAAAGAAACCCACACCTCCAGGTTAGTAGCACTGCACGAAGCATCAGAGACCATCTATGTGCAACTAACAGTGGGCAAAACAGCCTTTCAGTTTGTAGCCTGCTACAGACCACCCTCCCAAACACAGGAACCTCACTCGGCTTTCTTGAGAACACTGGAGAATATGAAGGTCTCTCCAAACACCATTTTATTGGGTGACTTCAACTATCCAAACATTGATTGGGAAAACTACTCAAGCCCAAACACCCTCGCCCAACGAATCCTAGAATTTATAAACTCGAATACTATGGAACAACTGGTCACCACTCCCACAAGAGGGGAAAACATATTGGATCTGGTCATCACCAGCATGGGGTCTCTATGTTCCACACCAGAGGTATACCCCTCATTGGTAAGATCAGACCATAAACTAATCTCACTGGACATCCATATTCTGTCCCCACCCCTAGCCAAGGAAACCATGGTGAAGAACTTCTCAAAAGCAAACTTCACACTTCTCAAAACCAAGGTAGAATCCTTCAAAGCCCCGGGCCAGTGGAAAATATGGTCCAAAATGCAGAATCCTTTACAAAAGCATTCTATGGACACCTACAGGAATGCATGGAGCATGCTATCCCAAATAAAACCAAGACTCTCTCCTCCAAAGGCAGGAGACCCGTCCGGTGGACCCTGGCCATAAATAAGTTATACAACAGAAGGAGAAAGCTACTACATGATAGAGCAAAATCCCAAAAAGGGAAGGCATCTCTGATCAGTACTAGCAAGAAACTATGATCCCTCATAAAATCATCTAAGGCCAGCTTTGAAAGAAAAATTGCACAAGACACTAAAGATAATCACAAGGCCTTCTTTAGTTATGTCAGAAACCTGGGAGGCAACTCCCATATATGCTTTGAGTTAGTGCAATGACAAAAAATACACTGAACCCACAGACATTGCCAACATCCTGGCAGAAAGGTTCAGTGCAAACTTCTCCCCCCCCCTTCCCCCCCAAAAGAGCAAATGTCTATCCCAACAGAGTGTAGCCTTCCTGAAATCACAGATGCACAGGTGAGAGCTGCCCTCTCCAAAGCAAAAAACACAGCATCAATGGGACCAGATGGTGTCTCGGGCTGCATCTTACACAAGCTCCAAGGAGAACTAAACCCTCATATAAAGTCACTGTTCAATCTCAGCCTTACTACAGGATATGTACCCAAGGAATGGCATACAGCAACAGTGGTCCCACTCCACAAAGGTGGTGCCACAACAGACCCTGGAAACTATCACCCTATAAGTCTGACTAGCCTGGTCTAAAAAGCTATGGAGTGTATCATCATGGAAACCATAAACAAAGACATTGGGAACCTCCAGACACTGGATCCTACCCAATTCAGCTTTTTTAAGGGCAGATCTTGCCTCTTGAACCTGGTTGACTTCTTTGAAACAGTTACGAAAGCCATAGATGAAGGGAAGGTAGTCCACACAGCCTACCTGGACCTCGCAAAAGCCTTCAACACACTACCCCACTCAGGCATCATAAATAAGCTCACCAGCTTAAATATCAACCCCTATGTCACAAGATGGGTTGCAAACTGGCTCAGGGATAGAACCCACATGGTCAGAATAGCAGGTGCCATGTCAGACTCTAAACCAGTTACAAGTGGCGTCCCACAAGGCTCAATCCTGGGACCTCTCTTGTTTGGTATATATTTCTCAGAGGTACAGGCTAACACGGGTGGACTATGACTGACCAAGTTCGCAGATGACTGCAAACTGAGTGCTGTAATTGACTCTCCGGCTGACACAAGCATCCTCCAAAAGGGACTCACAGAGATGGATAACTGGTGCCAGAGCCATGGCCTAAAGCTAAATGCCAAAAAGTGCATAGTCATCCCCTTTGGGAAAAACAAAGTGCCCACAAATTACCACATAGGTGTTAATCCATTAAGTACGGAAGAAGTAATTAGGGACTTGGGGACCCAAGTAGATAGCCATCTCTCCTTTTACAATCACGTTGCCAAAGTGGTTAGAAAGACCTTCTATATAGCCCACCTTATCATGAAAGGATTCACATCTAGATAAAGAGAGGTCATTGTGCCCCTCTACTCATCACTTATCAGGCCCATAATTGAATACAATGCCCCATTTGGGATGTACCTTACCCGACACCTGCAGCAACTGGAAAGACCCCAAAAGTACCTCACCAAGAGGATTAAGGGGCTCAAACAGATGCCCTATGCAGCTCGGCTAAAGAAATTTCAGCTCTACTCAGTTGCATACTGCCTACTCAGAGATGATCTGTGTCTGACGTATAAAGCCATGCCCAACCCAGAATTAATGGACATGCTTCACCTCAGGAAATCCAAATCCCTTAGAGCTACATGCTCCAGGGACTTGAACCTCAGCACAGAAATAAATAGGACATGCTGGAGGGACAGATTCATATCCCAGAGGCTCCCCTCACTCTGGAATAAAATCCCAATCCATGTTAGGCAGAGCCCCTCACTGACCCTCTTCAAGAGAAATCTTTACGAGAGGATGGGAGATCATAAGTTTACCCCTGGGATCCCTTCTGTGTCCCTGCTTGACAGAGGTACAGTAAACTAACCTTAAAAGGGCTACCTTCTGTGACCTACTATACAGAGGCACAGTCAACCAATCTAAAAGGCTGGCAAAAGCCAAACACACTCTGGTTAGGCTTATAAATGCCCTAGGGCAGATAGCCTAGTATCAACCTATGAACCTATGAACTTATAATATCTGTTATCTGTGAATTTACAGATGGGAATTATTTTAATTTAGCTTTTTTGTTACCTCAGTTATAAACTCAGTCAGACTATTGGCATGTTTTAAAAGTCTGAGTATCTTAATACTGCACCAAATTGAAAATAGTGAAGAACTGAGGAAATTTATCAATCTAAATGATCTTATTATTTTCAGTGACTTCAGTTTTCACCATATCAACTGGCTAGAAGGTACTTATTTAACTGCAATATCATCATAGTTTATTAGCTGTCTTAGATATTGTCACTGGAATTAGTATACAATTCTTCAACTCAGGACTAAATAATAAATGTTACATTGCTTAATCAATTATTGTCATCTGGTGTGGTTCCTTTGAGCTGGAATCAGGCTATTATGGTGCCTACACATAACAGGAGTCCATTTGATAAGATCAGTAATTACAAACCGGTTGGCCGAATGTCAGTTATTGGGAGGTTGGCCAAATGTCAGTTATTGGGAAGTGCTTTGAAAGATGTTTCTCAGGAATAATCATGGAAAACGGGTCTATATCAGTTGAGCGAAAACCCCTTTACGCGAATACCTAAACATCGACCTCTATACCTCGAACCGGGAAAATCCCGAATGCACTAAACCGCGAAAAATAAAATATCGAACTATCATAGTCGGCCAACCTCACCACCTGCTACTTAGTACCTACCCAAACAAAATACATAAACCACATATATACACTAACCAAACCCTACAGACATACACCCAAACAAAACAAATAATCCACATACATACATTTAACAAAACCCTACTTCCAACACTACACTAAACCCACATTAACCCTAAGGTCTGTAACTACCGCACACTTCCCCTACAGACATACACCCAAACAAAATAAATAGCACATATATACACTTAAAAAATCCCCTACATCTAACACTACACTAAATCTTACATACATTACCTATCTATGCACTTACCTTAACCTAAATCCTAACCCTAAAGTCCTATCTATCGCACAATTACCTAATGGAGCTATACCGCAGATGGGCCAACCAAAACAAATCGACATTTTGGAATTCGCGGTTTTAGGCATTCAAGGTTTACGTACTTCGCGCAATATGGTTCGACGTATTCATATTCGCGTAATAGGGTTTTCGCTCAACTGATATAGACCCATAGAAAAGAACACACTCAGCCATTTAATGGATATCGTGACAATACAACTTTGTGAAAGCTAGGTCCACATTCACTAACAATATATATATATATATATATATATATATATATATATATATATATATATATATACACACATATATAGATATATATATATATATATATCTATTTCAGATGTTCGACATTCCAAAACAGACCATATGTACGACAGTCTGAAATGTCGAAAATCTCCTAGATAATGTAAAACACAAAAAAACACTTCTTTAATTGTGTTTAGCAGGGGGGCAAGCCCCCCCTGCACCCCCCCACACCCCCTACTACTTAAATATTCCTACTTCGAGATCACACTACAGTACAGAAAAGTGAAATCTCCTGGTTCCGCGCTGTATAGAGATCTCCGCTATACATGTTTGACCTTTCAAAATGTCGATCATATGGTCTCGGCCATACGAATGTCGGCGCTTTGAAATTTTGAACAACTCAAGTAGACCCATATATATATATATATATATATATATATATATATATATATATATATATATATCAGGATTATATATATGTATATATATATATATATATATATATATATATATATATATATATATATATATATATATATATAGCTATAAATAAATAAATAAATATATATATATATATATATATATATATATATATATATATATATATACATATATATATATATTTGTATATATTTTACAACTTTGTTACTTCAGTCATGGATTTCAGTATTTCAGTCCCAGTGACTTGTTTGGACCTATTGAAAGCATTCAACTGTTTAACACACTATATCATTATTGATTTAATGTTAAAATCATCAGTAAATCAAGATATGTTTATGTGGGTTCAAAACTGGCTGAAAGATAGACACCAAAGGATAAAGCTCAATAATTATTTCTCTGATTGGTGACTGTTCAAGCTGAGGTTTCTTAAGACTTAGTGTTGGGCCTAATATTATTCGGGTTGGTCATCTATTATTTCCCAGTATTGGACTCCTACTTGCTGGCTAAATATGCTGATGGTATAAAAGTAGGGAATGTTGTGACTAGTGAAGCTGATATACATAAGTTTAATAAATATTTGGAAAGTACATTTAAATGGATGACTAACCATGGGTTGTACATAAATAAGGATAAATCCATTATCCTGTATTCTGAAACTTGTCTTACAGGGTAGATCTGGTTCAGGAGCTATAGGCCTTAGTGTCGAGTACAGCTACAAGGATATGGAACCACGGTGTATAACACTTTGAATTTTTCAACCTAGGCACTGACAACTAAGGCAAATAAGATGGTTGGACTAATTCTTAAAAAAACTCTTTTTTAAGAAATTCTGCTGTTTTGAGTCATTTGTGATGAATGTAAGACCAGCAACAGGATATAATTCACTGTTTTGTGTCTAAAATAGATGTGATTTTGCTCACTCTTGAAAGTTTGCAAGGAAAGTACTCCAAGACGATTTCAACTAATTGAACAACATTTTTTTAAGACAAAAGAGTACTGGACTTCATTCCATCAGTTATATGCACATGAGATGAAGAGTTTCATACACTAATGGATGTTGAGTTGTCAGCAT
The DNA here is from genome assembly GCF_019279795.1 of Protopterus annectens. NCBI lineage: Eukaryota > Metazoa > Chordata > Ceratodontiformes > Protopteridae > Protopterus > Protopterus annectens. The sequence continues at coordinate 662,878,403 of NC_056739.1, forward strand.
CCACACTAAATTACAGGGGATACAATTGTACATTTAATTAAGATTAATAGGATTACATCTATCTGAACATATAGATTTATATCCATTTATATGACATATGTCTGGAGCAAATTAGCATTATACACATGACACACAGATTCACTAGCATATTTTAAAAATCTGTTAGATGAATGGATGGGTCAAATGGTATATTCATTATGTCCAGAATCTGTGTTTTAATTTGCCTTAGGCCAATACACAGTTACCATAGAAGTATAAACTATGAATACAGCATAACACCAGACATTTGCATATCACATCATATCTTAACGTACCATTGACAGGACTGTATCTGGAAAATAGTTCATATAGGATTCATCCCAAACCATTTAACAATAATCCCTGGATGAAAGTGATATCTCTTATTGACCTTTTTCAACAGAATTTTGCCTCTGATGATTGAAAAAAAAAAAAAAAGAGAAAAGAATCCTTTTTGGAACTTTGAAATTGTCATCTGTTGAGTACAGGCCTTTGTACATATTGCACATAATTTGAACATGTTTAGCTTTTATGTCTTTATTTATTGCTGTTATTACTATTATTATTATTATTATTATTATAGTATTATAATAGCTGAATATTTATTATTTCTTCATGGAAAAGAGCAATACAATCTTTTTTTAGCGAAAAAAGGAAAATAGTTTATGGTGTGAAAGGTAATTAACTTAAACAATACATTGAAAACATGCTGTGGCATACAACATGAACAATCGGGCATTTGTATATGTCTTTATTTGCACCAGCTGAAGAATTTTTTTTCTAGGATTCGCTATTAAGAATAAAATAGTTTAAGTTACTCCTGGATAAGATTTAGCAATGAAGCACATTAATGATTCTTAAACTATCTTAAAAATCAGACTTCTTAAATATAAAACGAAAATTAACTCTCAGACCTCTTACATATAAAATAGAAACTAATTCTCTTCAAAAAGCACCTACACAAGACAACCCTGTAGTTCTGCACTAGAACTAATAATATTCTTGCTCATCATAAATGATACAATTTGCATCACATCACCAAATGCAATCACTCTCTCTCTCTGCAGATGATACCTTTCTGTATAGATATGGCCCTTCTACAAATGAACATGATACACAGCTAGATACAGATTTTGTCACTACTTCATAGCAAATAGATTAACATTAAATCTACATTCCAGGAATGGTGAACATAGTGAGAACATACTGTGTTCTTCTGTTTCTGTTTCTATGGACAGGGAAGATTTGCTTGGGTTTGTTAAGCAGCTCATTACTGCCTTTTCTTTTTCTAATACTTCTTCAGACAAGGAAAGAAAACTAGTTCTCTCTCTTTCTGACTAAGATTTTCAGTCAGAAGTGCAGAGATTACAGTGAGTTGATTGTTCTTCTGAAGAAGTCTATGTACACTCACTGACAAAAGTGCTCAATAAATTGTGAAGTCTTGTCAACCAGGTGTCTCTTTCGTGGCATTGTTCCTAGTTTTTGGTGTTTTGGATTTTAATTGTTTTCTGAGACTTTATATAAGATGAAAGCAGTTTTTCGATGGGAGCAGAATGAAATTCCTTTTGTACAGAAAATGTATTATGATTTGTTACAGTTGGAAATGCATAGATCTGCAGCTGTTCCTCCTGTTTTGCCTGCTTTAGAGAATGTTTTTCTCACTGCTTCTATTTTTGCCAGTCAATTTCTTCCCCCCAGAAGTCTGAAAGGTTATACGGGGTGTACCTAAGACTCAAAGGTATTTGTTTTATAACCCTAAAGCAGATCCAGCAGTAACTTTATTATCTAAAATTGCTTCTGCTAAACAGACTACTGCTGGCTCCGTTTAATCTGACAAAGATGAGAAAAATGTTGTCAAGTTGTGGAAGAATGTTTACTCATTGCTACATTATATGTCAGTTAAAGAAACACTATCCTTGTATGGTTTGGATTCTCCAAGACTAATGACAGAATTGTGTGTCTTGATATGTGCATTGATATCATTTAATAACTGGATTTCAGAGACAGCTGAAGTTGCTGTTGCAATAGTTGGATAAATAAAGTGTAGATTATTGATTTTAGATGGTCAACAATGAGACATGACCATGGCAGACAAACATGTTTTAATGAAATAATGGTCACTAAATATGGAAAAAAAAAACCTACTTGGAAAATCTTTCCAAAGGGCAGCTAGGCATCTAACTCAGCAGAAGGTAGACATCAGTAAGATGGGTATTTCTGCTGGGGTAATATTACCATGTGAAAATGATAGCATACTTACCACATCATCCATTGTGATATTCAAAAGATATTTCTTCAATAAACAAAGCTCAGGATCAAACCTTGTACCTTATGCATGGAAGCGGAACACTTTCACCATTATGCTAGTTCATCTTTCACACAGATAAGAATGGGGCAAGGGGTTTTAATGTTAACGTATACCAATGCACATTGTTTTACAATAAAATAAATCACTTCCATACCTGTTAACAGGTTCATAGTCAGAAAGTTTGGGATGAAACTATCATTCTGTTTATTTTTTGTTTTGCTTGGATCACTTGTGAGCTTAATAAAGGGTTTTTGACTGGAAACAGACTTTCTACCCAAAGTTCCTCAGTCTTTTAAGTTTTTGAACACTAATCCTAGACCTGTACCAGACACTATCAAGTATTTTGTTAATTCTAATCCTTCTTCTTCTGAAAAGAATGGCAAAGCTGTTAATAAGTTTGGAGAATAAAGTGTATGCTTCTGTAACTTTGACTTTTGTAATCTTAAACTGACAAGCTCATATGCAGAAATGTATCCCGACAAATTGAGGAAGTATGAGGAATGTTTTAATTGCATTTTCCTCCTGTGAGGAAAAATCTACTTTGTGTGGACTCATTTTTTCTGTCAGGTCACCACTCATTGTCTTGAAGTGTATTTATGACTCTGTAAGGTTACAGGGTTGTTGCCTCTGGTGCTGTTCTGAAAAGGTTTGCCTATTTGCCTAGCTGTGTTCTAAGAACCTCGCAGAAGATGTTAAAAATGAGTTTTTGAATTCTCTTCTGGAAAGAGATTTAGTTTTTGGTCAATCTGTTGCAGAGGTTATCAAAAACTGTGATGAAAGAGGTAAGCTAATTCAGGGAATCTGTCAGATTTTTCAGCCCCTCCTTTTTAATTTTTGTTCCCTCATCTGGATTTGGAAAGAAACAAAATACACAATCTCATCAGAATGCTGGTAAGCAAGATGTCTAAAAAGCAATCCCACAGATGTTCCAAAAATAAAGCAGAAACCCCCCCAAAAGAAAGTACAGCTGAACAAGTCAGAATGACCTTGCCCACCCACCCAGGCAGTCTCTTACTCTTTCCAGAATGTCCGAATCTTTGTTTCTCTGGTAGGCAATACAAGTGTGATCCATCTAGGATACAAATGGCTGTTGGAAGAAATTCCTCCTTTTTAGGGTATTCCTTCTCATCTGCCAAAACAAACCATACTCCTTTCTCATATGCTACATCAGGGAGTAAAATAGGCTCTTCCTCCATCCCATTTGGGGAAAAGATTTTAGTGCCAGTGAAAAAGAATTTATGGAGAGCAGTTCTTGATCTTTCTTTCCTGAATCAGTTTGTGATGGTGCCCAGGTACATGTCTTCACTTCAAAATTTGTTAGCCTTTCTTCCTCATTTGAGTTTTTTAGTAATCTTAGATTTAAAAGATGCAGTTTATCAGATTTCTATTAACCCAGATTCTATGTGTTTCTTAAGGTTTTGTGTCTGGATCACATTATCAGTTCTCCACCTTACCCTTTCGGCTATCCACTGCTGCTAGACTATTTACAAAATGTCTAGCAGCTGTCATCTAGGCTATTGGCTATCCACATTTTTCCACATTTAGATGACTTACTTAACTTTGTAGAATTTCTGTCCTGGGTAAGAGATCTCCAACACAGTTTAGGATACCAAGAGAACATTCAAATGTCTTTTTGGACTCCCATCACACAGGATTGTGATTCCGGAGTGCCTGCTAGACACATCAGCACAAAGAGCTTTTCCTCTGTAGGAAAAAAATAGATCTATATTGAGATCTATTCTAGAGGTTTCTGTGATTCTCATAATACCTCTTGCAATACCCTACAAAAGAATATACAATGGTATCATATCTGAAGTCTTTTTGCTACCACCATCAACACCCATTGACTTTTTAGATTCCAGTTCTAGGTTTGTTAAAGGGAAATCACTTGGTGAAGATATTAAACCTAAATGCAGGTCTCCCATTCTCCATTCATGCCCCAAAGCAGTCAGTCACTACAGATGCCTCAGACTTTGCTTGGCAACAGTATCAAGGAGAATACATTTGCAAGGTCTTGAAGACAATAAAGATAGATAAAAGCACATAAACATAAAAGAGATGCTAGCTCTTATAAAGACTCTCAAATCTTTTCATCATCTTTAGTCCCCAGGAGCTCTTCAAGTAGCTACAGACCATATTGCAGTTACACGGTACATAAACAAACAAGGAGGAAACCAGATCTTACTTCCTTTGCAGACTATCAGTGTTAGCCTGGGATATAATTTTACAGCACAGTCTCATTCTATAGGCATCTTACATTCCATCAGAGCAAAATTATGTGGCAGACAAGCTAAGTGGGGCCAAGGCAGACCCTCACAAATGAAAACTGAATTGGAACAGTTCCAAGATCTGCTCTGTCCGTGGGGAATAACTCAGTTAAACCTTTTGCCTCCTCTCTAAGCAACCAAACACCAAACTTTTGTTCTAGGACTCAATCCGAGAAGGCCTGGAAGATAGCTGACTTTTCTTTTTCTTAGACAGGAATATTCCTGTATGCTTTTCCATTCTTTCTGCTCATAAACTATATCCTTAAATGTGGATAAATGCTTATTTACACCTACATCTCCTTACCCTCCCTTCTTCACTCAGTTCCTTACATCTATGAATTTCTCTCCCTTGGCTTTCTCTCTAAATGTACCATAAGCCTGTTTTTCTCTCACTTCATATTGCGATGCCTGTTTGTATTATACTAACTTACATTTAATTTCTCTTCAGAGAATGGGTGAACTTTACATGGGCATCCTGTTTGGAGAATGAACGTTCTCCAGCAGGGTATTAATTTAGAAGTAATACCTGCTGAAAAACAAGTCCACTGCTTAAAGGTAGCTGCTGCTGAGCTTGGACAGAAAAAGTCCTAACGGCCATCATTATTTTATGCTCACTAAGCAGCACTTCTGCTGTTTAGCAAGTGTAAAATGTAAAAAAAAAAAAATGTGTGCATTTATGTCTGGGTGTAAGTGTACACATGCATGTCAGTGAAAATGAGATCAATCAAGCATTATTTTGCACTCAATAAGCAGAGCGCTTGCTGTTTAGCAAGTGTAAAAAAAAAATAAAGAGAAAAAGTGTGTATGTATGTATGTATGTATCTATGTGTATGAGTGTGTTTGTGCTTCTGTCTTCGTATGCGAGTGAATGCATGCATGAAGGCAGAAAAGACTGTGTATGTGTCTAGAGAGAGAGTGAACAGTGAGGTTGACCAAGCCATTATTTTATACCCCCCAAGCAGGGCTTTTGCTGTTTAGCAAGTGTAAAGTAAGAAAGAAAAAAACTTTAAATAAAAAAAAAAAAATGTGTGAGCATATGTGTGTGTGTGTGTGTGTGTGTGTGTGTGTGTGTGTGTGTGTGTGTGTGTGTGTGTGTGTGTGTGTGTGTGTGTGTGTGTGTGTGTGTGTGTCTGTGAGTGACAGTATATGCATGTATGAAAGCAGAAGAGCCTGTGTGAGTGAGACAGAGAGAGAGAGAGACAGGCAGACAGACAGAGAGAGCGAAGAGTGAGAGCAATCCCTGGCAGCAGCAGCAGCAGTTAAGAGGTCTGCATACCTCTCAGCATACCTCTCAGCTGTACAGATGTTTGCAGAATGTCCAGATTTTTGCCTCATATTTTTGGTATGGTCCTCATAAAATTTTGTTTTTCTGGTAAATCGCTGACAAAGCATTGAGAATTGAAGTCAGAAAATAATGATACGCATTTGAATTCTGGACTTTATTCCCTTTAGAAAATACATGCTAATGCAAAACCTCTTATTCTATCAAGTTGCTATGTTTGTAAAAGCAATATTTAAAAATTGTCCTTATTTTTGGACCTTTGTTGCCTCATTATTTATGGCTTAGTCCAGATTTCTTCTTCAAAGAGGTTTAGAGGTATGCTTTCTACCTCTTATCTCAACATATGTTTTTATATATTTTTGATGTAAAACCCTTTCTCCAACACCATTAACATATACTACAGCAAGTTTGAAATATTAGGTGGATGAACTATTTAACATCAAAATATATAAAAAAATAATATAGTACTTAAAAATAGTAAGTAAATCACAACAATTTTACAGACAGCACGTTCTTTAAACGCAATCATGCCCTCCAGGGTGTGTATTAATGTGTAATTAATGCCCTTCCAAGGGTGTAGAGGTCCTCTGCCGTACCTTAATTACACATTAACACACACCCTGGAAGCATTATTGCTTGCATAAACTGGTTAAAATTTCTCTATTAAATCATTGCCCTATAACTAGTATCTATTCTTAACCAAAGTTTTCATATGCTGTCTAATTTGGTTTAATTATTTAAACTTTAGCTGTTTTTTGTATTGTTTTTGAAGATTGTAAAATTATTATTCTTAAAATGTTTTGTAATGCTTTGGAAATTTTTTCCCTGGGCCTCCACTGAAAATGCATTCCTACCCAATCGAACTTTCCAGGTAATCAAATATCAGTAAATAAACAATAATAAATTCATGATAAAAACACAGAAGAACTCAGGTATGACCAATGTTTCCAGTTTCAATTGAAGTTTTAATGTTAAAACATGAGCACTTTCACAGGAAAATCTGCTTCATCAGATGCTAATAAAGTTACATCCAGTGACATATGAAGATTCAGAAGGAACCCCCAAAGATCATTGTGGTGACTTCTTTTAGGCCCAGGAACAGTGGTTCTCCCTTCTTTTGGAACTTGCTAAGGGCAATTATCACAAACTTCCTCACAGACTGGCTTTGCTCACACAAGAACAGGGATATTTGACATATCCCTCCCTAAACAAATGCAGCTGATTGCATGCATGATAGGGTCTTAATATCTTTTAAACACCTGTTTACCGAGGACATACAGTGGGTACTAATGGAGGCAAGAATGCCTGCCACTAGAAAATCATGTATTAGCAACTGGAAAAGACTTTCTATCTGGGGCCAACAACATAACAAACATCCATTCAGGGCTAGTGTTTCTCTAGTTTTATGGTATTTGCATGAGTTACTAACCTATGGCCTGTCTAACTCATCCATCAAGTTTCATTTGCAGCAATTTCAGTATGTCTACCCATAGATTCCCCTCTTTCAATGTAGTTTCCTGTGAAAATGTATTTAAAAGGGGTGCTATATAACAAGACTCCTAAAAACCAGGTGGCTCTTCCTTCGGATCATAATTTTGTGTCAGAGAAGCTAACACTTGCTCCATTTGAACAATCTCATCTGGCTGACTTGAGGTTCTGAACATGTAAAAGAGTTTTGCTGATGGCACTTACCTCTGACAGAGGATTACCTGAGTTGCAAGCTTTTTTGGAAGGTCAACCTTATCTCATTTTTCATAGAGATGAGGTCTGATTGAGGAGTAAGCCTTTTTTTATGCCTAACTTGCTATTCAAGTTAACTTTAAGCCAAACTATCCGATTCCTATTTTCTTTCCAGAAGCTAAAAATAAGGGAGAACAGACAACTCTGGTATTATCTTGGCAGAAGGAAATCTTTCAGAACTTCTGATCAGTTGTTCCTTTCTTGTAAATGTAAGTAGAAAAGACAATCTCTGTTAAAACAGACTATTTGTATATGATGGTCATGGGTAATTGCCTTTTGTTAATACAGTCTCAACAAAACTGGTCCAAGCAGGGTCAAGGTTCGTTCAATCAAGTTCTTGCCTTCATCTGTAACTGTTGGGATAGGGTCATACTCTAGAAAGCATCTTTGGAACAGCAACTTGGTCCTCTGTGCATACTTTTACAAAGCACTACAAATTAGATTATTTTTCCAGGTCTAGGATAGATTTTGCTAGCATAATTCTCCAGGGGTTCCTGGACCTTTCTACATCCTCTTCCCAGGTAACAAGTGCTATTTTAAGTATTCTAACCTATGGTGAGCTACCCATATAGCTTAGGCTACAGCAGCAGTGAACAGTACAAGGAGCACAGTACAGCTGTGTAAGTAAGCTTACATTAACAAGAGATGTTTGAAAGATCAGTGCTGCTGTAGTTTCTCCCTCCACCCTCCTTGTTGTGTGTTTTTGTTCTAAGGTTTAGACATACATTTTTTTCTTTTACTAGCAAAGTCCTCTAAAAGAGTTAACCAAACTTTCTCAGGTGGCATTAAATCCCTGAAGGGCTAGTCATACCAATCTGACTTTTTAGTCAGCTCAGCTCAAATTGACTAATGATTTTTTTATTTTTTATTTTATTTTACATTTTGTTAACACGGGCTAGTCTAACTGGATACATGTCCATTTTCAGTAGAGGCCCGAGGAGTTAAGCTCCAAGTTAGGACAATAAAATTAATACAATAAAGTATAAGGATACATGAGCAAATATGAAGTATTAACAGTATGCATAAACAGGTTATCACAGTAAAATGTACAGTGCATGATACAAGAATAAATAAAGGGATGTAAATACAATCAGAGTAGTCAAGAGAAATATGCAACATAGTTTAAAAAGGAAAATAGAGTTGCTTAATGAGTAGATGGGTTAGGCAGAGTAGAGTATGTAGAGACACTTTGACTAGTCACGTTTAGTGCATTGACATAACCAGTGTGTTTTCAGGAATACTTTCAATTTGTTTTTGAAAGAGGATAATGAGGAAAGTATGGAAAGTTTGTTTGGAAGGAGGTTCCAGGCTTTCCCAACTATATTAGAGAAAAGGGAGTCACCAGCTTTGTTATATGTTTTAGTGGTATGTACTAGAAGTTTCTGAGAAGACCTTAATGATTCTAGGTTTTTATAGGGGGTGATTAGTGTCGAGAGAATAGGTGTTTTTGAAGGTTTGTAAAGTGTTTTGTGGGCTATAGTTAGCTGATGGAATGTAATTAGATTTTGAAGTTCAAGCCAACCTAGCTGTTTTAAATTAAGGCAGTGATGGGTTCTAAAATGATTACCAGTTGCAAATCTAGCTATATTATTGTAGGACATTTCCAATTTGTTGAGATTATTTTTTGAAAGGTTAGTAAAAATGGGTGATGCATAGAGTAGAGAAGAGATTAGATGAGTGTGTGCTATTGTGGTTCGAGCTGAAGGTAGGAAAAAGGATTTTATCCTATAGAGAGAGCCTAGCTTTTTATTGACTGTTTTTATAGTATTGTTAATATAGATGTCAAAGTTCAGATTATTGTCAATGGTGACTCCTAATAGTTTTGTGGATGGGTCTGGAGATATAATGGTATTATTGATAGAGTTTATTGAGAAATCCAGTGGAGGGGATTTCTTGGTAGGAGAGAAGAGGAGGAGTTTAGTCTTTGGGGTTTAGGAGAAGGCATCTATGTGTGAACCATTGCTCAACTGTATTGAATACTTGTTGGGTCAGATAGAGTAGTTCAGAAGAGGAGGGGGCTGAGCAAATGAGTGTAGAGTCATCTGCATATTGTATGCATGTAGCTTGGGGGATGGCAAGGTGAAGATCGTTGATGAATATGGAAAAAAGTAGAGGTCCAAGGATGGAACCCTGGGGGACTCCGAGGTTGACAGGGAGATGAGTAGATAGAGACTTGTGCCATAGTACGGCCTGTTGTCTTTTATCCAGGTAGGACTGGAACCACTTAATAGAGGATGTATCTAGTGACAGGGATTTTAGTATTGTGATGAGAATTTGGTGATTTACTATGTCAAATGCTTTAGACAGGTCAATGAAAAGGGCAGAAGAGAGTTTGTTAAGGTTGCGGTTATTGTTAATACAGTCTGTGAAGGAAAGAAGGGCAGTTGTAGTGCTATGTGAGGGTCTAAAACTGTGTTGACAATTGGCTAGTAGGTTATTATGCATTAGATGATCAAGTAATTGTTTGTGGATGCATTTTTCCATGATCTTTGCCAGAGGTAAGAGAAGGGCAATGGGGCAGTAGTTGGAGAGGTCTGTGGATTTTCCTCCTTTGTGAAGAGGGATTATATGGGATATTTTCCATAAACTGGGAATAAAACTTTCAGAAATAGTCCTATTGATTAGGATAGAAATTGGACAGGCAATAGCTTTGGCTGATCATTGTAAGAATTCAGCAGGTAGTTGGTCTGCTGAGGGGGAGCAGGGTTTTAGTTTCTGTAGAAGGGTTAGAATATATGATGTTGGGACAGGTTGTAAATGAAAAGTAGGGGGTAAGGTTGGTTGTTTGGAAGATAGAGTGAAGTTGTTAGGAGATAGTTGACTGGCTGATGTTTGTATAGCATCTGTAAAAAAGTTGTTAAAGTCATTGGCTATGATTATTGGTGTTTTGTGTTCTGAATTTAGAGGATTTGGAGTAGTGGATTGTCCTGGGTGGAGTAGTTGGTTAATACTAGGCCAAAATTTCTGTGGTTTATTTGTATGGGCTTGTTGGGATCGGAGGTAGTAGTTTTTTTCTCAGTTATTATAGCTTTCTTAGTTTCATTTCTTAGATGTCTAAATGTTTGTTGGTCTATAGGGTTTTTTGTTTTTCTCCATTTTGCCCAATGTTTGTTTCTTACATTGATTCTATGTTTGGTTTCCTTAGTAAGCCAAGGAGTGTGTTTGGATTTAGTTCTAACTAGTCTGGTTGGGGCATGATGGTTGAGGATGGCAAGGAAGTTGGAGTTAAAGTAACTTACAGCTTCCTCTAGAGGTAGATTTTTTAGGGGTGACCAGTTGCATGCTCTTAGTTCCAACTGGAGAAGTTCTGGGTTAAAGTTCTTTTTACACCTTATGTTTTTAATTAATGTTGTGGAGGGTAAATTGATTCTATGTCTGATAATATAGGTAAGAGTGTGGTCACTTAAGTCATCAGGGAGGGTTCCTGAGTCATAGTTGTGAGGATGATGGTTAATGAGGATCCAGTCTAATAAGGTTGATTTTCTGTTAGATTTATTTATCCTGGTAGGGGAGGTGATGGTTTGGGAATATCCATAAAGGTTAATATGGTTTGAGGGGAGGCTGCCGCAGAAGCAGGTCCAGTCAATATTTGTATCACCTAGAATAATGGTTTCTTGGGGTAGATTTTGGGAAATCCAGCAGAGTATATTTTCCATGGTAGCTATGTTATTTCCTGGAGGTAGATATATACAAATGACATAGATGGATTTGGAATTGTTAAGAAGAAGTTTGGAGATTAGGATTTCAGCATTAGAGTCAATAGGTGGTTTGCAGTTATGTGTAGTTAATTGTAAGCTAGGTTTATAAAGGATAGCTACCCCTCCACCTTTCTTGGAAGTACGGTCTAGTCTCAGGATATTATAACCAGGTGGGATGATTTGATTATCTTTGGTTGAGGGTTTTAGCCAGGTTTCTGTTAAGCAGAGAATATCAAAGGAATATATTTCTGTTAGAGCTTGGAGTTGAGTTACTTTGTTATTTATACTGCGTATATTAAGATGAGCAATTTAAAGTGAGTTAGATGGTCTAGAAAGGGCTTGAGTAGGTGACTCTTTGGGGTTGAGGAGAGAGATGGGAGTTGTTGGGGGGCCTGGGTTAGGGTAAATATCACCATCCTTTGCAAAGAGTAGTAGGCTTAGATAGTATACGGTTTTGAACCTACTGTATAGAGATAGAAATTTTTTGGCAGTTGAATTGTTAAACGTTGTATGTAGAGTTCTATGATATTTTGGAAATGTGTAATTAGATGAGGATGTAATATTAGCATGACTAAGAAGTACAGGTGTGTATGTAGAGGTGGTTACTTTTTTGGATAGTTTAGGTTTGGGTCATTTGGATTCTCAATTGAGGTGATAAGATGTGTAAGGATTAAAGGAGGTAGTAGTGAGAGAGTGCCTAGGCATGTGATATAGCATGGGATGGGTAGAGTTTTCATTATAAGGATAGATATCTGTACTTTCTTGGTAGATGAATAGTAATATATTAGGTGGAGATGAGAGAGTGATTAGGGTAAGATGTGATAGGAGGATTTTGGCATATAGAAGTTGCTCTGAAGCTTTGGAAGGTGACTGCCTGTTATATCCTATGCATAATATAACCCAGATAGCTTAAGCTTTTTCTGTACAATATCCTAAAAACTGTAATGCATACAATGAAAGTGCATGTGGTCCTCCATTTAATTTCATTGCAGTCAGTGTTACAATAAATATACAGTGAGGGCTGTTGATAATACTGCCTCAGTAACTCTTGTTCAGCCATTCAGAGGGTCACTAACTTGTTATAGGAGATGGGGACAGTAAATGAAATGTGTAAAAGGAGTTGTAGTAGTCCTGATCTTAGTGTCAGTAGATTTCATTCTGAAGGAAGTTTGACAGTGTACAGGTTGAACATACGCCACACGAGTTTGCCTGTTATGCTAAACAAACTATTACAGTAAAGAGCAGACTAGCTTAGTAGCTCTGGTGGCAGATAGGTTGAGCTGCACAACCTGTCTCCATCAGAAACATTTTCTCATAGTTGTGCATTGCAAAGAGTGCAGCAACTTTCTTGCAGTTAAGAATGCAACTATTAGGAAGGAGATGTTCTCACTCTGTCTCTATCATTTTCTCTAACTCTCAGAAACCAGTAATATGTGGCCCACTCTGTCAGTGTTGACTGCACACATATGAATGGATGCATTCTACACTTCCCAATATCGCTTTTGTGCTAGCTTGTTGTAGCTTAGACATTATCCCTAGCTAGCTGTCGATTAGGTGCATTGAACTCAATGGTCAGGACTTTTCATGGAAAATGTAGTGATCCTTGAAGACTATTGTCTCTTTTATGGAGCAAGGATAGAAATTAATTTGCAGTTTTCTTTCTTTTCATTTTATTTCTTTGAAAATAAAAACTTCATTGGCCAAAAACATGGTCAACAGTAAAATCATTTGAAACTTTTTGGACTGAAGAAGGTTATAGAAAAGATTGCAACTTTTTGTTTACTGAAATTCATCAGCAACCAAGACTTATTTTAAGATCGTCAGATTTAATGCTAAGTTAAGCAATAGACTCCAGGCAACTCAACTAAAGGGAGCAAATGAGTTCTTCTTGGTGTGAAAAGAAGAACTTGTTCAGTGCTAATCTTAGGGTATGTAACAAACATTACACAATGGAATTTGATACCACAGCTGACAGCATATGCACCTGCTGGGTTATGACTATAATCATCTCTAGTTCAATGCTACTGGTAGGGTATGTGACCCATATATCACAGCAGAGCATGATACCTCAGTCAACAATATATGTACTTGCTGGGTTATCATGAGTTGCACCAAGTTTATTTATTTATTTAATATTTGTTGACCACGCAAATGGGCTGGTCTGAGGACCCTTTTCAACCACGCCCCATGCCCAATTGCAACTGCATAAAGTAATGCATTACAAATAATCTGTACTGTTGCACAATATATAGTACAGAAATTGATACATCAAGAGTAGATATATACATATATATATATATATATATATATATATATATATATATATATGTATGTATGTAAGGTATGAGGCAAGGAATGAAGGATGTGAAATGTATAAGCAATGCCATGTAGCAGAATTAGTGCTAGAAACAGAAACAGTACAATCAGAAATCACATCCATAGTTAAAATATGCATGGTAAATATTCAAGTGCATTGCTAAACCTGAATTTGTAATGAAAAAAATGTTAGGAGTTTAAAAAGCTAAGAAGGTAGTTGACATCCCATGTATATATGGGGTAAACAGGTATCTCTGAAGCACTTAACATTTGTTTCCATAGACTAGACAATTATGAAGAGACTTCTTGAACAGTTTAATATTGTCATTTTCTATAACATTTTCAGAAGAGTCAGCTCCCAGTGACAATTTCTGAGAGTAAAGGATAACATTTGTAATTGTATACAGCCTATTTTTTGAGGGAGTAGTAAGGGGTTCTAATGGTCAGTTTATTAAGCAGTAGGTGGGGGCATTTTCTTTTATGCAAAGACAGAAAGTAGGGGGTTGAAGGAAAAGAGCAGGTAGCTAGTTTCCTTTGTATAGTGGGCAACAGTGGTGAATGTACATTGCTGGATAGGTAAATAATTTATTTTCTGCAGCTGGAAGAAGGTGGTACTTTATGTGGAACATAGTGTAATAAGAAGACACCATATTCTCATCCAGTGAGAAAAATATTTATGGTTATATATTGTCTGGCTTCAGGAGTTAGCAAGTTTGACATTTTTTTAGATATTTTGAGTTAGTATTTTATTGGAGACTCACTGTGTTTGCAGAAGGTGAGGTGTTACTGGAATGTTAGGTCTAGATATTTTTGTTGTTTGATTAGTTTTCATATACCAGGAAGTTCCACGCATTACCAATGCAGTTCAGAATCTTCATTTTGACTAACAGAAGCTCATACAATGGTATTCAACCATTCTTTGCAATACCACTGTGTTGCTCCTATCCAAGAATAACAGGTTTCACTGTTTTACTTTTCACTTGATAAGATGAAGCAGAGTTCAAGTATAAATAGGGTTTAGTGGAGTTTTGATGCAGTTTGAGTGGGATTGTCCAGCCTGCAGTTGGATATGTATTTCATCTTGACATATCCTTTTCAGGACAGCTAGCAGCTGCTATGTTGTCTGATATGAATTCATGTTTGCAATCTCTCACTGGTATAATACTTGCTTCCATCTAAAGAGTAGCTGTATTGATATTTGCCATTAGTCAACTCTAACTAAACTAGTAAAATATCCTTCAATTAAGAATTTCCCAAACAGACTTGCACCACCCTCTCCACTAGCTAATGCAAAGGGTACATTTCCTGTGAAACATTTATAGCTGGAATTAATATAGTGGAATCTGTTCTGACTGCCATCTAAGTGTTACATTTCCTTCAGTGTAGTTATTGTTAATGAAAAACACTTGCAGGATCAGTCTGTGATAAATGAAGCAAGTACTGACCCAGTAGATTCCTACCTGGTCCATCTGACTGAGTCAATTAAAGTTCCAAAGATCTGTCCTACAAAATCAGGTAGTAATTTCCTTCTTTATTGTTTTCACGACAGCTGCTTCTTCCATTTGGGAAACTTTGCTTTGCTGGATTTATGAATGCCAATACGTAAATAATCCAAGTAATAGTATTTAACACATCTATACGGATATATGTATCCTGTTTGTCACATGTATTGTGTGCATTTTCAGAACACACCTTTGTTTGTAGATCTGTGGTGGCACCACAGTTACTTGGAATACGGTTGGATGGTATACTCTACAATGTTTACCTACATTGCTCCGAATGGAACTATGACTAGTCTCTTAACACTCAATGCTGTGCCAGTTATTTGCTTATGTCTGGTACTGTATTCTCAGCGATGCAGTCTGTATCATCTGCAGACTTGCATTGTGTTCTCTATACAGTGTCTTGACATTTATGCCATATTCGTGGTGCATACCTCTGCATTACTGCTTGCTCATCACGGTTGGTAGGCCTTAGTGAACACTGTCTAATAGTCACTGGTAAGTACTCAAACTGCTCTGCAGAAAAATAAGCAATATGCTTAGGTGTAGAGTTTGGTTATATATATTTACCTGTCTTAGTGCACAATTCTTTAGGTCTATTTTTGATTTTCAGATGCCAGCTTTGTGTCCCTGTGTTGGTACAAACATTTTTTTTCGGAGGGTGGGTAATGCTTTAGTAACAACTTATTATCCACTCCTGGTTACCCATCCTTAGCGTTGTTCTTATTTTCACTCTTCCTTCTGATCTCTGGGGCACTTTTTTATCTGCACAGCATAGCACATGTACAGTGTATGTACCTTTTTACTGAGTAGATGTAAAGAGATTGGGTCTTTTTTATTGTCATTCTACAAACGTTATGGTTTGTTTTATTTGATCTTCTGGCTGGCCCTGGGTTTTGGACATGTAGATTGCTGGCATTATTAATACATTATGCCTCCACTACATCACAAGTTTTTTTTTTTTAATCCTGTCTGCCCTTCATGTTCCTAATAGTAATTGCAAAATGTGTCCCCATTACTAGCACGTCTGTCTGTGATTCACTCCAGAAAGACATTAACATAGTTCACTAAAAGAATAAACACAATTTTAAACACTTACTTCTGGATAGGTGAGGATAAGTCTTTATCTTTATCATTATTCCCTTAACTTTGGTTTAGCAGGGAAAAGAACTGTTTCCTGGAAGTTACATTCCCAAATGCCATTAGGACAGTGTGTCAGTTTCTTGTCACAGATGGTGGGATAACAATAAGATACAACACAATCCATGTTGCCTGTGGCAGTTGTATGAGTAGTTTCCATTATTTTGTCAATGATGCTAGCAATACCAGTATTGTTTCAAGGTCTGCCTCTGGGCTTTGTTTCTGTTGCTGAACATATGTTACACATTTTTGGGCACTACTGTGTGTATGTATTTCATAATATGGGATCTGTCTTGCTTGATAGAATTTTTCTGTAAAGAAGAGGTGACTGATTCCACTAAAGGGTTCAGCTGACGTTATTGTTAGGGTTGTACTGTCATAATTAAATAGAAATATGGTGCCACAAATTATTAGCTGATAGTTGACAGAACAGCTGCAGTTACAATCTCATTAACCTTTGCAAATTACATAGTATCACAATTTCCATTTTCTGCCTTACAGACTTGCTTACTTTACAACCCTCTACAGTTTTGCTGTGGTATGGCTAATGTCAGATAAAGAAAATGACAGGTTGTTTTTCATATAGTTCCCATTATTTGTGCATATTAACGAAAACAGTGCTACTTATCATCGACTCTAAATCATTGTTAAAATACATGAAGATCTATATTAGACTTATTTAATATTAAACACAAATGCTGCGTACTCTAAGATCTTTCATTGCAATCAGCAAATTTCAGAACATTAGGCAATCGTATTTGCTCACTCTGTTTTTAAATCATGAATATGAATTCTTGATGCTAGAAGAGATATTTTGGTGTACTTTAATAGATTATGTACATGGAAAAAGCATGTAAACGTTTAAAAAATATAGGACAAAAAGGAATAATTCAAATTATACCATGACCCCCCCAAAACGTGCACGCTGATTGGCCAGCGTGCACATTGCAAATCGAGTTATACTAATGGAAAAAGGTCCGGTCGCCCGGACTTTTTTCCATTAGTATAACTCTACTTTTAAAACACTGTCTCGCTATGTTAAATGGGTTTAACATAGTGAGACAGCTTTAAAATAAGCAACGGAGATCTCCGTTGCTTATTTTAAAGCTGTCTCGCTATGCTAAACCCATTTAACATAGCGAGACAGGTTTTAAAAAAAAAGCAATGGAGAAAGCAAGATCTCCGTTGCTTTTTTTTACTGTTTCACTATGTTAAATGGGTTTAACATAGCGAGACAGTTTTAAAATAAGCAACGGACATCCCCGTTGCTTATTTTAAAGCTGTCTCGCTATGTTAAACCCATTTAACATAGCGAAACAGTAAAAAAAAAAAGCAACACAGATCTTGCTTTCTCCGTTGCTTTTGCCCACAGCTCTGATGTACTGCGCAGGCACGCAGTACATCAGAACTGCCGCGGATGCCAGACATCTGCAGAAGGGCAGTAAACAGGCATTATACTATGCCATTATTTAAGAAAAGTAATAGTTTCTTTTCTTAAATAATGTCATGGTATAATAGCAATAACCCACGCGTGGGTGTGGGTAATGCTGTATTTACCCACGGTTGGCTTTGTTTGGCCAACCGTGGGTACATCCAGCATTACCCACACCCAGGCGTGGGTTATTGCTATAATCATTTACTTTCAGAATGTTGTTAAAATAAAGGAAAATGAATTTACAGCGAAGTCTGGGAGAAGAAGCTGCATATATATTTAGACTCAATGTAATTAACTTACACCAAGTAAACTTTAAGTAAATCTGCACATTTTGACATTCATATTCTGTACAGATCTGACATATTCTCTTTTGACATCAAGAACATGAAGACCCATCCTTGACAAGTAAACAGCAGTGCAGTGAAACACTTTGGCTTCTCATTAGTTTCCTAATGGATTTGTTGCCTTTTCCCTGAAGTAAACATAGGCATTATATAACTTCTTTAGCTCAAGAATCAGCAGTTTCCGTGATTCATTTTCTTTTGCCTGCAGATTAAGATGGACCACAGCAAAAGAAAAGCTGGTAATAGTTTTATGGCAAGGCAGCCTTACATTTGGGGCTGTCAGAATTATAACATTTAATAGCAAATTACAAAAAATAAAAACTGAAAATGTGATGCAATTTTTGAGGTAGCTGGACTCTTCTGTCTTCGCAGGTACGTTAGTTCATTCTTTTCTTTCATATTTTCAGCTGGTGTCAGACAGTAAATTTGACACTAGTGGAGGGTCATTCTATTGCAAGTTTGAGGCAACTGAGTAGAAAGACATTAATTCACCCTTTGACAGTTATTTTACCTGTGTGGGCAAGCCAGATATTTATTTCATATTTTATTCCATTTGTTTACTGGGAAAGTCCAATTAGGCAAGGCAATGCCCTATTCAGAAGAGTCCCAGGGATAAAAGCACCAAAAGATTTACAAAACAGTTTGTCAGGTTGATTAGATGAATGACAGGGAGAATCAGCTTTTACAAAGTTGAATAGCTAGGTAGTTGGAAAACCTAATATACAAGATTCACAAATAATGATGCACAGAATATACAGGCAACAGTAAAATGAAGTTACACAATGCAGAAGTGACACAAATTGCAACAATATTTACAGATATACTTCTATCCAAAGAATATAAAGTCAACAATAAAAGGAGGTTACACAATGCAGAACGGACACCAACTGCAGCAATACTTACAGAAGTACTTTTATGCAAGCCCCCTAGCCTTTGACTTAATGTAATAAAGTTTAAAATCACTGCATGTTACAGTAAGATGCAGTGTATAAATACAGCAGTGTCAGTCTATGAATGTATGTTTCAGCCAAGTGCTGCTATTTAAGTGCTTCACTGTCACACATATTGAACCATGCCAACGTAATCCAGTTCTTAACAGGTAAATGAGCGGGGGAATTCTTTCCCTTAGTGTTATCTGTTTTACATGGAGAGAGAAGCATTGTTCAATATATGTAAGGCTTCAACTCCTTTTACAATATGGAATGCACATTTGGTCAAAGGCATTCAATAACACTAAATATTGAGTGTTCTTAATATTTGGAATAAATACAGTTTCTATAGCCTCCATCAATTTCCTCACTTTTAACTGAATTTGTTTTGAGTTCATTGCTGCAATGATAGTCTAATCTGAAATATTACCTTTGTGTGAATTTCTGCTTATCTTGCTAGAAGCTGCATTGTGCCCAACTGAGAGTGTTTCTTAATCAAACTGGAATTACAGAGCTGACATAAGTATAATTTTTGCACTTTATCTAACTATTCGGTGTTTCTTAACAGTATTGCACTGTTTTTATTTGCTTAACAGTACTGCACTGTTTTATTGTTTTGCCTGACTGAATTATTTACTTTTCTGTGTCTGCATTTATATATTTTCTGACCTCTGGCTGAATTTTGTTTTTCTCCCACTCTCATGCCCAACTGCTGTTGTGTTCTTGAAGTTGGTGGCATTAGCGGTTGCCCGCCCCTACTGTAAATTTGATCTGGGACACTCCACCCAGTCCCACCTCGTTAGCTCATTCTACCGAATACAGAGATCATTTGGAAAGGCCATACCCCTTAGTTCCTTAACCTTGAATTATCTTCTGTTCCTCCTGTCTCCCTTTCCACTTTACTAACAAAAAAAAAAAAAAACACGCACACTTTATACAGCTGCTTTTACTGTATTTGTGTTTCCTCCTCCGACTCTATTACTTCAGCTTGCTTTTCCTGCTTCTTGCTGCTTGTTCTCCAAAACATTCAGTTGCATCTTTTCTGTTGCATTTATTACTACTTATTTATAGCCTGTTTAAATTAGAAGTGTTATTCTAAGCCTCCGAGTTTTGGTTGAAGCACTTGGTCTTTAGACCTACCCCTTAGCTCTCCCTGGCCTTTCTCCCTCAGATTCTGTCAAATATGGATGGACAATTTCCTACAGTTTCACATGCCAGCCTGGTTGATATGGGCATCCTGAGACAGTGTAGCAACTGCCTCATGTACATGGACAACCATCTACTACTACCACCTAGGAACACAATTTGAGAGATGCAATTTCATTACAAACCTACAGTCTATGCTCTCTCCCTCACAAACCAGTATATCTGGCACTGAGAAGATTGGCAACACAATCACTACACCTCAAACACCACCCACACCTACACAACACACACCCAAATATGCAGAGGTCCTCAACAAAAACATATTCAAACAAAGGAGACCTCCTAGGCAAAAACACATGCAATCTCCACATCCCTCCATATCACGTACCACACATAGTCCACACACCTGTGTTTTACAGCGACTAAGGCTTAACCATAAACCCACCATATTAGTCATAGGAGACTCCATTATGAGACACACAGATGTGCCTCTCACCAGGCTGGATAAGGAGAAAGTCACGGTTAGTTGTCTGTCAGGGGCCAGAATCCATCATATCACATATACACTCAAGTCTCTCAACAACAGGTACTGTTATGACTATCATAGTCCATGTTGGCATGAATGACTTGAGACAGACCTCCCTGGACAATATGAAGAGAGACATGATTGAACTCACTGAATATATGTCCCAGGCAGGTATGCCCGTAGCCTTAAGCAGCATTCTACTATCACCCAGCGTGATGCCTCAGTCATTATCTTCTTTTGGCTGTTCCCGTTACGGGTCGCCACAGCGGATCACCTGTTTCTATTTCTTCCTGTCCTCTGCATCTTGCTCTGTCACACCAACCACCTGCATGTCCTCTCTCACCACATCCATAAACCTTATCTTAGGCCTTCCACTTTTCCTGTTACCTGGTAGCTTCATCCTTAGCATCTTTTTCCCAATATACTCAACATCCCTCCTCAGCACACGTCCAAACCAACATAATCTTGCCTCTCTGGCTTTGTATCCAAACCTTCCAACCTGGACTGACCCTCTAATATACTTATTCCTAATCCTGTCCACCCTCATCATACCCAGTGCAAATCTTAACATCTTTAACTCTGCCACATCCAGCTCAAACTCTTGCTTTTTTGTCAATGCCACTGTCTCCAACCCATATAACATAGCTGGTCTCACTACCCTCTTGTAGACCTTCCCTTTCACTCTTACAGGTACTCGTCTGTCACAAATCGCTCCTGACACTCTTCTCCACCCACTCCATCCTGCCTGTACTCTCTTCTTCACCTCTCTTCCACACTCACCATTACTCTGAACTATTGCCCCCAAGTATTTAAACTCATCCACCTTTGCCACCTCTACTCCTTGCATCCTCACCATTCCTCTATCCTCCCACTCATTCACACACATATATTCTGTCTTAGTCCTGCTGACCTTCATTCCTCTTCTCTCTAGAGCATATCTCCATCTCTCCAGGGTCTCCTCCACCTGTTCCCTACTCTCACTACAGATCACAATGTCATCTGCAAACATCATAGTCCATGGGGACTCCTGTCTGATCTCGTCTGTCAACCTGTCCATCACCATTGCAAATAAGAAAGGGCTCAGAGCTGATGCTTGATGTAACCCCACCTCCACCTTAAATGCATCCATCACTCCCACCGCAGACCTCACCACTGTCACACTGCCCTTGTACATATCCTGTACCACTCTTACATACTTTTCTGACACTCCTGACTTCCTCATACAGTACCACAACTCCTCTCCAGGCACCCTGTCATATGCTTTCTCTAAGTCTACAAAAAAACAATACAACTCCTTCTGACATTCTCTGTACTTCTCTATCAACACTCTCAGAGCAAACATCGCATCTGTAGTGCTCTATCCCAGCTTGAAACCATACTGCTGATCACTAATCATCACGTCCCTTCTTAACCTAGCTTCCACTACTCTTTCCCATAACTTCATGCTGTGACTGATCAATTTAATCCCTCTGTAGTTACTACAGCTCTGCACATCACCCATATTCTTAAAAATCGGTGCCAAAACACTTTTTCTCCATTCCTCAGGCATCCTCTCACTTTCCACGATTTCATTAAACAATCTGGTTAAAAACTCCACTGCCATTTCCCCTAAACACCTCCATGCTTCCACAGGTATGTCATCTGGGCCAACAGCCTTTCCATTCTTCATTCTTTTCATAGCTATCCTTACTTCCTCCTTGCTAATCCATTGTACTTCATGATTCACTATCCCTACATCATCCAACCTTCTCTCCCTCTCATTCTCTTCATCCATCAACCCCTCAAAGTACTCTTTCCATCTCCTCAACACACTCTCCTTGCTTGTGAGTATGTTTCTCTCATTATCCTTTATCACCATTACCTGCTGCACATCTTTCCTAGCTCAGTCCATCTGTCTAGCCAATCAGTACAGGTCCTTTTCTCCCTCCTTAGTGTCCAACCTTTCATATAACTCTTCATATGCCTTATCCTTAGCCTTCGCCACCTCTCTCTTTGCCATGCACCTCATCTCCTTATACTCCTATCTACTTTCTTCATCTCTCTGACAATCCCACTTCTTCTTTGCCAACCTCTTTGTTTGTATACTCTCCTGTACTTCCTCATTCCACCACCATGTCTCTTTGTCATCCTTTCTCTGTCCAGATGTGATACCAAGCACCTTTCTAGCCATCTCCCTTACTAGCTCTGCTGTAGTTACCCAGCTATTTGGTAACTCTTCACTGCCACCCAGTGCCTGTTTTAACTCATCCCTGAATTCCACCTCAAAATTACCCTTTTTCAGTTTCCACCATTTAATCCTTGGTGCTGCTCTGACAGTCATCCTCCTCTTCTTGATCACTAATATCATCCTACAAACCACCATCCTATGCTGCCTAACTACACTTACTCCAGTCACCACTTTACAGTCTCCAGTCTCCTTCAAACTGGCCCTCCTACATAAGATATAATCCACCTGTGTGCATCTTCCTCCACTCTTGTATGTCACCCAATGCTCCTCCCTCTTATTAAACTATGTATTCACCACAGCCATGTCCATCCTTTTCACTAAATCCACTACCATCTGACCTCCTGCATTCCTTTGTTTAACACCATACCTACCCATCACTTCCTCATCCCCTCTGTTCTCTTCACCAACATGCCCATTGAAATCTGCTCCAATCACCACTCTCTCACCCTTGGGTACAGTCATTACCACTTCATCCAATTCACTCCAAAATGTTTCTTTCTCATCCATTGCACACCCAACTTGTGGAGCATATGCACTAACAACATTCATCATTACACCATCAATTTCCAGCTTCATAAACATCACTTTATCCGACACTCATTTCACCTCCAAAACACTCTTAGCATACTGTTCTTTCAGAATAACTCCTATGCCATTTCTCCACCCATCCACACCATGATAAAACAATTTGAACCCACCTCCGATACACCTAGCCTTACTCCCCTTCCATATGGTCTCTTGCACACAAAATATACCAACCTTCCTTCTGTCCATCATATCAGCCAGCTCTCTCCCTATACCAGTCATACTGCCAACATTCAAAGTTCCGACCCTCACTACCACAGTCCTAGCCTTTCTCTTCTCTTCCTGCCTTCGGCCATGCTTTCCGCCTCTTCTCCTCCTTCGGCCAACAGTAGCCCAATTTCTGCCAGCACCCTGCTGGCTAACAGTACTGGTGGCAGTCGTTGTTAACCCAGGCCTCGACAGATCCGGTATGGAAATATTTATTGGTGTCTGCATGAAATGATGTGGCGAAGTTTTACACCAGATGCCCTTCCTGATGCAACATTCCCCATTTATCCGGGCTTGGGATCGGCACAAAGAAATGCACTGGCTTGTGCTCAGTAGAAACAGAAAATGATTGACTTTAACAACTGGCTTAATTTCTGGTGTCATTCCAGGGGGATCCAGTACCTGACAGTCTGAGAAGATATGATCGACAGACCACGATGCTTTGGCAGAGATGGCCTGCATCTGTCTCACTTGGCTTCAGGCTTCTGGCAAAGGCTCTTGCCTCCCCCATAGTGCCTTTTCTAGGAAAAGTGATGAGGTTAAAACTACCAACATAAAAAATTCAACAAAACAAAAATTAAAGGTCATGCTTCTAAACACTAGTAGTCTAAACATGAAACTTCACTGATTGCAAGCATTCTTAACTCTGGAAAATGCTGAAATCTGCACAGTCAAAAAAACCTGGCTCAAAGCTGTAGAGAGCACCCCAGACTTACCTGTTTACTCATCCTATCATACATTCAGACCCCAAACTGTGGGCAGTAAAGCCAAAGGAGGTGGAGTTTCAATATATATTATAGATATACACACCTCCAGGCTGGTCAAACAGTATGACACACAAGAGACACTCCAGGTGTAGTTAGCCATTGGCAAGACCCCTGTACAAATCATAGCTAGCTACTGGCCCCCAAATCTGACACAAGATGCCCAAGCCACCTATCTGCACCTCTTCAAATCTATCAAGATTCAACCCTTTACCCTGATCCTGGATGACTTTACCTAACCAAACATATATTGGAAGAACTACTCATGCCAGAACACAAATACCCAGAGACTCCTCGATTTTGTCAATGCAAATGCCTTTGAACAGCTAGTCAATACCTCCACAAGAGGTGATAATATCTTGGACTTGGTATTAAGCAATATGAGTAACCATTGCAGCATTCCAGCAGTATCATCCTCCCTGGTAAGATTCGACCATAAAGCGGTCACTTTCAAAGTCACCATCTCCCCCAACTCCCCTCTAGGTATGGTCAAACAAAAAACTTCTCCAAAGCTGATTTCAGCCTCCTGAGGGATGGTATAAACAGCTTCACAACCTCCTCCCCCTCTCTAGGAACTGCACCAGTATCCAAAACTACACCAAAGCACTATATGAGCATTTATATAGATGCATGAGATCAGTAATACCTGAGATGACTAAATCATCCTCCACAAGGAAGAGTAAACCTATCTGGTGGACATCTGCAATAAATAAACTCTATAACAAAAGGAAAATAATTGCTCTCCAGGACCAAGAAGGAGCAGGTGCCCAATTTAAAGCAATCTCTCCTTAGCCTGAACAAGCAAATAAGAACACTAGTGAAATCCCCCAAAGCAAAATCTGGGTCCAAAATGGCCACATCTACTAGAGACAATCATAAAGCCTTCTTCATGTATGTCTGCAGTCACAAAGGAACCACCCAGATCTGTTCAGAATTGGTGGTCAAGGACACCACATATACAAATGCCATAGATATAGCAAACTTGCTGGCTGACAGATTCAGTGAAAACTTCACCACTCTGTCCCCCCAATCAGTAAATCAGGACATCTCCAGTACCTGCCCCTTCCCCTTATTTCTAGAGAACAGGTCATCACTGCTCTCTCAAAGACAAAAAATACAACCTCCATGGGACCCAATAACATCCCAGCACTATTAGGCACCCTATTCAACAAAAGCCCGAATACCAGCTTTGTCCCAGCTGAGTGGAGGACAGCCACTGTCACCCCTTTGCACAAAGGTGGAGCATCCACTAATCTGTGAAAGTATAGACCCATAAGCCTAACTAGCCTGATCTGCAAGGCCATGGAATGGATTATCATGGACCTCGTCAACAAGGACATTGGCAACCTCCAAATACTCAACCTCACACAGTTTGGCTTTGTCAAGGGGAGGCCTTGTCTGTTAAAATTGGTCAACTTCTTTGAGACAGTCACAAAAGCCATGGACAAGGGGATGACAGTGCACACAGCCTACCTTGACCTGGCCTAAGCCTTCAATGTTATTCCCCACTCAGGCATAATAGATAAACTCTATCAACTAGGCATCAATCTGTATGCTAGATAGGTAGATAATAGCCTCACTGATAGAACCCAGCTAGTTAAAATAGGGGAAGCCACCTCAAGCAGTAGACCCTTAACAAGTGGCGTACCCCAGGATTTGGTTTTGGGGCCTCTGTTATTTGGGATATACTATTCTGAAGTGCAGGCCAAAAGCAGTGGGCTATGGCTGACCAAGTTTGCAGATGACTTTAGGCTGGGCACTGTCATCAATTCCCCTAGTGATGTAGACATCCTCCAAGAGGGTCTCACCGAAACAAATGACTGGTGCCAGAAACATGGCCTCCAGCTGAATACCAAAAAAATGCATAATCATCCCCTTTGAGGAGAGTGACATCCACACAAATTATTCCATTATTAATAATGTCCTAAGCATGCAATCAGTATTGAGGGATTTGGGCATCCTGGTTGATAGTAACCTGACTTTTGACCACCACGTTGCTTCCGTTGTACGGAAAGCTTTCTCCATGGCCCATCTCATAAGTTAGGGAATCTCATCCAGGGACAA
This sequence comes from Protopterus annectens, assembly GCF_019279795.1. Taxonomy (NCBI): domain Eukaryota; kingdom Metazoa; phylum Chordata; order Ceratodontiformes; family Protopteridae; genus Protopterus; species Protopterus annectens. Next base: position 662,904,901 of record NC_056739.1, read on the forward strand.
TGAGGTTATAACATTCCTGTATTCTTCCCTTATAAGGCCCATTATTGAGTACAACACCCCATACCGAATTGGGCATTGTACTCAATAATGGGCCTTATGACATTCCTGAATTTTTCCCTTATAAGGCCCATTATTGAGTACAATGCCCCATTTGTCATGTACCTCGCAAAGCACATGCAGCAGCTGGAGAGACCACAGAGGTTGCTCACCAGGAGAATCCAGGGCCTCAAAAATCTACCATACACAGATAGGCTAAAAGCCCTATCCCTCTACTCAGTTTCATACAGACTCCTCAGATGTGATCTCTTCCTGACATACAAAGAGATCTAAGACCCTGCCTTGATGGGATTGCTGCATATCCACAAGTCAACTCCACTCGAGTTACACATACGTGCATCCTCAACCTGGTCTGTGACATCAATATGACTTGCTGGCAGGACAGATTTGTGTCCTACAGACTCCCCCATTTGTGGAATAGACTCCCTCTCCACATCAAGCAGCATACCTCTTTACCCCTGGATATAACTAGATGGGAAACAGAAAATACATCCTTGGGATTCCACCCCTGACTTGTCTAAACATGGGCTAAATTCTTGGCTAGGCATATAAGGGCCTCAGAGCCAATAGTCTAGTAACTTCCTATGATCTTATGATCCTATGATATTTCCTAAAATGTTAAGCAGAGTACATTTCAATGTCAGTATGACCAAGTTAAGACCTGTTAATTGGTCAGTATGAGATGAATACTTCTCAACATTAACAAATGTGTGCTGTAGACCTGCAAAGCAAACAATAGCTTTAGAATGTTATAGGTTGTGGATATATTTTTTGAGCAGTTGTTTTTCGGCATTTTGTGTACTCCTTTCAATCTGTGCAGACCATAGTGCCCTGCATGAACCTCCCCAGTTTGTTTTATTTGATGGTTACTTTAATTTAATTTTTTTTTGTACTGGTGAGATTCAATCTTCTTTCCATTTCTCTATAACAAAAAACATCAATGTTGTTGCCCTCATGTGTTGACCATTTTAGTTTTCAGTGTAGAAGTTATCTCCATACTTATTTTGTGTTAATTTAATTGGAAATAATACTGGACTCATTTTGGGAATTTCTGAAGAGGAAACCTTCATCCTACTCCAGAGAATAATATCAGAAAATTCACTAAACAGGACTAGACACAGTGATAAATTTGAAAGGGTGATGCTTTATTTTTCATCACCGGGTTTGGTTATTGGCTAAGTTATTTGTCTTGTAGTTTCTCATCTTTAGTTGATGCTGAGATTTTTAGTTACTGGAAAGTAACTTTTCAGTGTCTTCTATCAGACCTGTGGTTCAGATAGAAATGACTATATGACATTACTAATCTAACTTTCTGTGGACCTATATCCCTTTTGTATTTTATATTCTGGCAGTCAATTTAATTTTTACATGCACAGACTAATATACCATGTCCCTGGGATTCAGGGAAGCTAAAACTCCATGCAGGAACAGTGTAGCAGCTCCTGCATGGAGTTAGGCTGCCGAACAATTCAGCAAACAACTGATCCAGCATGCACAAGCCTGTCTACACTCTTCTTGCATGGAAGACCATGCAGCATGCTAATCACCTCATTTGCTGGTGAAAACCATGCAAATGAGGTGAATTTATGATTCAAGAAGCTGCCAGGTCTCCGTGCAGGAACAGTGTCTGTGCAGAAATGTGTTCAGTTAGTAACTGAACATATTTCTGCAAAAAAGAAAACGGAGGCATGACAGCACAAATAAAAACATGTTTTCACATCTGTAGGCATGCCAATGGTCAAATATATGGCCAGTGGCATGAATAAATGTTTAATTTTAATAAAAAATAACTTTTTTTGTGGCCGATCTCAGCCGTTTAAGCATAGCGCAGCGGTGAGTAAATACGACCGTGCAGAAAATAGAAAAAAATGTGAAAACCCAAGTTTAAAGAAATTCTGAATTTTGCTATTATAGTCTATGGCATGCAGAATCAAAACAATACCAGGGGACAGTGGTTGTCAGGGGAAAGGCTCAGTGTCAGTGCAGTATCTCTGGGCTAAGGGAGTGGAGTATGCAAATGAGGGGAAATTTACCGAATCACAAAATATTCTAAGTCCAAAATCTGCACCTAACTGTGTAGGTGCTAGAACAGGATCGTGCAAGCAGGAGGAGCAACAAACATAAAAAGGGGTGTGTCATGCTTGCTATAAGCACATTGGAGCTCTGTTGTCCGCGTTTGTACTTAGCTAAGCACAGCTAAGCAAGGGGATGTGTCTGAGGCTGTAATGTCTTACACCATGAAATGAAGAGCGTGTTCACATCCAGGGAGGGACATTTCTGCTAAAATGTGTTTAACTTAGCTAAACAGGTTTGCGAAGTGCACACTCGGGCTTAAACAAACAAACAAAAAAAAAAAAAAACACAGGAAATGGCAACACTGTGTATATGTAAACAAGGGGGGTGTCTCTGAGACTGTATAGCATTGTTTACCTTACCTATATGTTTGCATGGTGTGCAACAGGATTTAAACCACAAAAATAAAAAAAATACAGGAAATGGCAAGAGGAACAAGTAAAAAAGGGAAATAGCAGAAGAGAGGCACTCAAATACAAGTAACAGATCTGGCAGTTGGAATATATCATACTCAGCCAATCACACAGGCAGCAAATGCAGCACACCACTATAAACTATGCAAAAACCTTTCAGTCTGGTTTCTTGCACAAACTCTACACTACAGGTGTACACAGACGGAGACGTTTTACCTGACAAAACTAACAAAATGTTAGGAGCTGCTGTCACTCTAATACATCAGTATGTGCAGGAGGCTGAGAGTGGTGAAGAGGACAATGCTGACAACTGCCCCAGACTTATGAGGAGGAAGAGTAGAGTGTTCAGGCCCAGGGTAACCAGCAGGGGCTACATGATCTGGAGATAGTAGAGCACTACAGGGTGAACAGGGACATACTGCAGTAAATTGTGGAGCTGTGCTGGCCTCGCCTCACATCCAGAAAAAAACAGAGCGGAACCCATCCCAATGGATACCAAGGTATGTGTAGCTCTATGAATACTAGCTAAAGGTACTTTCCAAAGACCAGCTGAGGATATCATGGGGGTCTCACAGGCATCTGCATCCAGGATACTCCACCAGTTCCTGGATGCCATGCAACCACATGCTGAGGAGCACATTAAATTCTCCACCACCCGTGATGAGAAGACCCACAATATGCATCTCTACCACAGTGTGGCAGACTACCAGAAGGTACAGGATGCCATAAACTGCATGCACATCCACATCAAAGCACCACCTGTTGACCGGGTTAGGGTCTACATAAACCATAAGGGGTTCCACTCCATCAACTGCCAGGTTGTGTGTGATGCCCAGGCATTATCATGAATGTGTGGGTTGGCTGGTCTAGAAGCTATCACGACTCCCATATCTGGCATTCCTCACAGCTGTATCAGTGGTTTGTAGGGGGGAAATCCTCTATGGCCATTTAGTGGGGGATGCTGGCTACGTACTGGAGCTGTGGATGATGACACCCATCAGAAATGCACCCACACCCACACAAGAATCCCATAATGAGGCACACGTACAAACCAGGATCATTATAGAGAGTGTGTTTGAGATGCTCAAGTCAAGGTTCCACTGCCTTCACATATCCAGTGGACCCGTGTAGTACTCTCCAGCCACATGTGCATGCATGGTCATAGTATGTGTCATGCTACACAATATGATCCTGTGGAAACAGCTGCAGCAGGAACAAAATGGGGAAGGACCACACAGCCCCCCCCTCTACCATTGCCAAGGCATCCACAGGCAAAGAAGGACTCAGAGGAGGAACATGTCAGCCTGCCCCTGTAGTCAGATGGAGACATGCCCAGTATGCCCTGGCCTTGGCAAAGAGGCAATGCATAGTACATACACTAAGACTGTAGGGCCCCAGGGATTGCTGTCTCTCTCTGTCTGACTTGCACACACAGTAAAATGGAGGCCAGACATCATACCACCTATACCTGACCATGTATAGAGTGTATTGTGTGCATCCGACATAGTCAACCCACAAGCACCACCCTCACAATAGCTGCAGGCACAAGGTAAGCCAGTCTCTGTAACAAATTAAACTAATGGAGTGGTATTTTCTGATAGCATATCTATGGTATTGATCAAGTATGTAAAGAAATGGGGTGGCTAACTGGGCTAGCAACAGACAACTGACAGCTCTGTGGGACAGCAGGATGTGTATCCCCAGTACTGCCCTACCCACACCATGTAATACCACGCTAGTCGACAAATACCACTGCAGTATATGTGATGAGCCAAATAACTGGGGGGGGGGTCATAAGACACATTCATGGATGTCAAAGTGGGGGTCCCATACCCACCACCAACCCCACACAGCAGATCAGCTGTAGGCAACCATACAGAAATGTTTGGCAAAGGCTCCCACAGGCGACATCCATTAAATCCCCACCCACAGACTTTTACACAGTGATATCACAGCAGGTCTGGCAGTGGCAGGATGGCTCTGAAAGATAAGAAGTCTGAAACTGCAAATGTCTATGCCAGTACAGTCTGACCTGTGGTTGATACTGTTATGCCTGTAATCTGAAAAATAGGGCACACCACTATGCTACATGGGACCAAAATGTTAAGCAAATATCAGCACAGTCTGTTCAGATGTGTATCATGTACAGTCATGTCACCCCCCATAGTCCCATAGAAATGCAGTAACATGTTCCTAGACTTAAGCAGCATCTGGCTGTCACCCAGAGTGATGGCCAATAGTTACAGAAAGCAATTGTCAGTAACACCCACAGTCAACTCACTGGTGCCATATCAGGGGTGTCTCCTTGTTGGCAGCCTGGGAACATATGATCATCAGAATGCACTGCCCTGCTACAGATGGCCTGCATCTGTCACATCTGGCCTACAGGCCTCTGGCAAATGCCTATACCTCACCCACAGTGCCCTTTATGTAGTATTAAGGGGTCCATAACACCAACATAATGCAGTCCACAAAATGCAAAGAAAGGCCATGTTGACAACTGCTAGGAGCAAACCTGCCAGCCTCAGGGAGCCAGAAATCGGGACAAAGTCATAAATAATGGGGGTGATAAAGGTCAAAAGAGAAGGACACCTGTGAAATACTGGTCTAATAATGTTATAAAGTTGATGGAATGATTTGTAGTAGCATGGAATGTCTGATGGGTACGAAGTCTGAAACTGCAATGTCAACTGTCAGTAATATTTGACTTCACCCCTGAGTGACTTGCAAAACACTTTTTCTGGAAAAACCACAATTGTTTGGGTAACCAACAAGATATATGAGTCATGGATGTAGACATTCTGTGATACTCTGTACAGTCAACAGGCAGGGCTAAGAGTTTAAACATGGGAATGCACTCACTGCAGGCAGGCCTAACCCTGGAAGATGGTGACATGTCTGCACCCACATAATCCTGGACTACAGCCATGGGGAGTAACACACCCCTGCCTGATCACTCATCCTATGCAACATCCTGATTCCAACATGTGGCCATCCAAGCAAAATGAGATGGGCCGTACATATATGTGTGACAAACACACACCTCCAGTCTGGTCAATCAGTCTGACACACACAAAACCATCCAAGTGCAGTCAACCATTTAGGAGAGCCCAATGCAAAGTACTGGTAGCTATAAGCAAACATAGCTGCACAGGACACCCCCTGTCCCCTACATATCCTGTCCCCTACAAATCTTTCAAGTCTGCCTGTCACCCTGATTCTGTCTGACTTATAGTACCCAACTGTTGGCTGGAAGTCAGACCAGGACAGAGCATAAATGCACAGAGATTCCACCATTGCAATATATCACCAAGGTTCTGGACCACTTCCACAGCACCAACAGTCAATTGCTTGTAGGCACACCCCTCAACAGGCTGGATTGTGCAAGAATGCATAGCATTTGGCCCATAAACCTTGTGTGTGCATCATCTATTCTGTATTCCTCTGGTAAATCACTGTGATGATCTGCTGAGGTATGTCACCAGGTATTGAAACAATACATGACACTGCCAAATGGCATATATGATAGGTGTCTGCTAAACCATGCCCTGTAACCCTAGCAACCCACACATTACTGAGAGGAATTGTCACAATCATTGCACAGCCCATTGTCCCCACAATTGTGTAGGCTATCTCCAGATATCCTGCACCAACAGGTTGAGAGGTATGGCTGTAGCACAAACAAACCGGACTGGAGTAGAACAATCCTTGAAATGGAGTCCCGCATGTACTATAGAAGGACACACTGGGCATGGTCATACACTTAGAGAAATGTCAGTAGGATCTAGGAATGAACAGACCTTCCCCATCCAGTGCACTTTCCATTGCCCCACCTTAGAAGTCCTGAAGATGTTTGTCACCATAGAAGTCACTTTTGTTAAACCCAGCCCCATAAGCTCTGTCTTGTGTGCAATAATTGCATAACACGATAGCACAACTAACTAGTTAAGTAGGAGTTCTAGTCTGAGTTCTGGCAAATGTAAAAGTGTGTGTGTGTGTGTGTGTGTGTGTGTGTGTGTGTGTGTGTGTGTGTGTGTGTGTGTGTGTGTGTGTGTGTGTGTGTGTGTGTGTGTGTGTGTGTGTGTGTGTGTGTGTGTGTGTGTGTGTGTGTGTGTGTGTGTGTGTGTGTGTGTGAGTTCACAACTAAAAGCTTTTGGGTCCATTCCAACCCAGTACACTACTCCTTTCCCTACTTTAGCAGTCGGGCAGATATCAGTCCTCTTAGAAATGCCTTCCATCAGGCCTCAGCCCCATAATCTCTGTGGTGTGTGCAATAACTGCATAACACAATAGTACAAATAAGTAGTTAGGTAGGAGTCGTAATCTCAGTCCTGACAAATGTAGAATTGTGTGTGTGTGTGTGTGTGTGTGTGTGTGTGTGTGTGTGTGTGTGTGTGTGTGTGTGTGTATAACACTTGTGTGTGCAAGAGTGAGGGAGTTCTGATTTTGTTTGTTTATAGGTTTAACAGTTTTATGCCATTCCCACCCATGACACTTCACAGTGCCTCACCCTTCTCAGCAACCTTGGCCAGCTGTCAGCCCTGTAAGCTCAGTAGTGCATGTGATAAATACCCTATAGTACAAATGACTAGTTTGGCAGGGTTTTTACACTTGTATCCTGCAAATGTGGGTAAGTATGTTTGTAAGTAGAAGTATTTTGATATGTTTCCCACCCACTGCCCTACTTTATCGCTCCTGCTTATGTCATTCCCCATATCAGCACCTTTGACCAACTCTTAACCTAGTAAGCCCGGTAGCATGTGCTATAAATGCGTAACCCTATGGTACAAATCACCTAGTTAGGTAGGAATTCTACTCTCACATCTGGCAAGTGTATGTGTGTCTGTTTGTAGGATAAAGTATTTTGATAAGTTTAACACCCACTGCACTACTTTATCAGTCCTGCTGATGTCATTCCCTTTATAGGTTCAGAAGTGTGTAGTAGGTAATGACCCAGGAGCCTTAACAAGCCTAGCACATAGAAGGGCCCTGCCATTGTGCCACCTAATGTTACGTCTGAGTGCCTGTATCAAGTATAGCCACTGCAGTGATCCATGGGTTGAACTGTCTATTACCCATCCAGTCATCACGATTTCTCTGGAACAGGGTCAGCTAGGTGCTCTGCATGACATGTATGGGAAGTGTATTCCAGGGGATGTGCAGTCTCTTGGGGATTGTGGTACTGAGGTAGAGGTCTCTATACAGTATGTGGTGTGGATCAATTTATATGTAGCATTTGCAAACCAGCTGGGTCAGACATGACTTTGTAAGTCAAGCACAGATAGCTGCTAATTAGGTTAAATGACACAGAGAATAGCTTAGGTCTTCTGAGTCTGTCTGTGTAGGATGTGTGTTTAATGCCTAGGAACCTTGTTGTGAGGTGCTTCTGTGGCTTTTCCAGTGGTAGCAGGTGTCTAGTGAGGTACATGGCAAATGATCCATAATACTCGGGGAGTGGTCTAATGAGGGAATAGTAGACAGAGATCGTTACCTCTGTCTTCCTGGATGCAAACCCCTCGGTAATGCAATGTGCCATATAGATGGACATCCTGACCACAGTGGCAATGTGGTGCTTGAAGGATAGGTTGCTGGCATCCTGTGTCCCCAGATCTCTTATAATGCCTACAGTGTTCATTGGACTCCTATTAATGTGGAACTTACTGTGAACTGAGTGTTTTACCAAAGGTGATGATGATGCATTTTGTGGTGTTAAGCTTCCGGCCATGGTTTCTACACCACTCATTGGTCTCACTAAGACCTTTCTGTAGGATGTCTGCATCATTTGTGGGGTTCATGATAGCTTCCAGCTTGCAGTCCTCTGTGAACTTGGTCAGTCAGACTTCCTCTGTGTTGGGCTGGACTCCTGGTGAAGTAGATGCTGCACAGGACACTATCCAGTACTGATCCCTGTGGGACTCCACTCGTGACTGCTTGCCAGCCTGACTTGGAGTTTGCCACTGTCACACTGTGTGTTCTGTTAACCAATTTGCAAACCACCCACTGATATAGGGGTTGATGCCTAGTTTGTTGTGCTTACCAATATTCCCTTACTGAGGAATGGTATCAGAAGCCTTGGCCAGATTGAGGTAGGCTGCATGCAGTGCCTTACTGTCATACACAGCCCTGGTGACTCACTTAAAGACATCAACCAGGATGAGCAGGCATGAGCTACCATTCACGAAGCCAAACTGTGTGAGGCCCAGAGTTAGGAGATCACCCATATCTTGGTCAATCAGGTCCCTGATGATGCACCCATACTCATGCATAGTAGACTTGTCATGCTAAGGGCCCAATAATCCCCAGGGTCTGTAGATATTACCCCTTCATGGAGAGGGATGACTGTGGCAGTGTGCCATTTTGGAAGGACAAAGCCTGAGGTGAGGCTGTGACTGACCAGGGCATATAGATGTGGTGCCAGGTCTCTTTGTATGTCATGTAGAACACAGCCACGGATATGTTGGGGTCCCGTGGAAGCTGTTTCCTTGCCTGTTGACAATGCAGGTCTAACCTGGCCTGCAATAATGCTGGGTGCCTGGCATTCATCTGCCATTGTGATTGTCTCCTTTGAGGGATAGAGGGGTAAAGCTGGCACTGAATGTGTTGGCAAGACTGTGGCCAATATCTGTTGTCTCAGGATAGGAGTTAGCATTGTGCAGTAACTCACAGCACTTGTGGTTATTGCTGTGGAGGTTGTTGATATAACTATCAAATGCTTTTGTGATTGTTGTCAAAGTCTGCTGCAAATATCCCTTCATAGCTGCCTGTAGGTGATTTCATGAGGGATCCCAAGTTGAGTTTGAGGCTAATAAGGGGGTTACCAGTCTTGGGACACCACCATTTTCTGCAACAGTGTCCTCTTTCTGTTGTATATGTTAGTAATGGCAGGGGACTGTCACAATAGCTTCCAGTGTTTGAAGGACAATGTCTGTGTTCTGTTGGCTATGGCTAGTACCATGCATCCATGTACATGTTTGTGCAGTGCATATGTTTATGATGTGACAGTCATGCAGCTATTTCCCATTGGCATGGGTGCAGTGAAGTCATCCACCCCTGTTTTTATGACTGCAATGTCAGAATTGGAGAGGTTGTGTAAGGTGGTTACCCTTGTTGGGTGTGTGTGCGAGATGTTGAGCTCCATCTGGATGATGACATCATGTTTGGATCTGACCAGGTTGGGACTGACAACTGTGGTGGAGCAACAGTCCTGTATGTAAGTAATCAACACAGGTCAAGGTTGTTGCATCCTCTATTGGGGGTCAGTATGAGCCAGTCCAGGGTATTGGAACTGATGAACTCCATGAAGCATTGGGCCAGTATACTGGTGCTTGACTACATTCCCCAGGTGATGGAGGGGTAGTTGAAGTCTCCAACTATGTCAGTGTTGGGTTGGACCTTTATAGATGCCAGGGTGATGAGGAATGTGCATTGACAGTCTAGGGACATAGCTGGCGGCTGATAGCAGGCTATGGTGTGGATTGCACTATTCCCCAAAGTCAGTTTTACTGGAAGTACCTCCAATGCATTATGCTGGGATACTAGTCTGGAGGTGTGCGTATGCTTTATGGATATGGAGACAACACCACCTGTGGAAGTGTGATCCATATTTTGGCATTGACAGCTGTGGAATGTATCATAGCCTGTTAGTGCAGGGCTGCTGTCTGCTGCTGTGAACCACCTCTCTGTTACAGCACAAATGTCAATGTCCTCTACTCTGAGGAGTGCTTTGAGTGACTGCATCTTGACAGTTAGATATTTACTGTTGAGCAGCATGACCCTCAGATTGCATACATGTCTAGCTGTTATGGTGGTAATTTGATTTGAAACACTGCCTAATAAGGCACTATAGGGGTGGCAAGAGACTTACCCTGTACCTGGAAACTCAGGGCTGACAGATTTAGGACATCTTTGGCAAGACATTGAGGTCTGTCAATCATGTCATCCCAAGCAGAGAGATACTGGATCCACTGAGAATGACACACAACACGTAAGCCAGTGTTGCAGTCAATTATCTGTTGAAAGTACTGCAGCATCATTCTGAGTGATGGCAGTATACTGCTCATGGCTACTGTCACACCTGCCTGGACCACATAATCTAAGTGTTCAACCATGTCTCTTGTCATGTAGCCCAGGTAGCTGTGTCTCAGGTCATTAACACCCACATGGATAATGACAGAGTGATACTTGTAGCCGTTGTGGGGTAGCCTGACTGGGTGTGTCATGTGTTGCATACTGGCACATGATAGACAGTTGGCTGTTACCTCCTCCATAATAAACATAGTGAGTGGGACATCTGTGTGCCGCAGTACTGAATCACCCATGATCACTGTATTGTGCAAGATGGTCAGCCTTAAGAGCTTAGGTTGAGGGGCACACTGTGTAGGTGACATATGTGTCCTTTGGCATATGCTATGTCATGGTGCCTGAGTGGGTGTCTGTCTTGCTGGTCTGCAATGTTTGTGTAAATGTCAATTTAGTGGCTCTGTGAAGGTGGGTATGTGGCTTTTCAGTGTATGTCATGGCTGTCATAATGGGTGTTGTGGTGAGCTATGTGGTCCACATGGTGTGGTGATGGTGTTGATCTCATCCTCTTGACCAGCTAGTCCAGTCTTTGCTGGAGAGTGCATATTTCCACATTTGGTGATATAGGGGTAACTCTCACTGGTCTGATTGTTTGGAGTTTAGAGGAGATGGTTGTCTGTGTACATGAGGCAGTTGCAACAGTGCCTCAGAATGGACAAGTGAAAAAACTACACTGCAATCATGCCAGCTAGGGTGGCCATAAGTAATAAGTACTTGAGCTAATTCTGTGATGAACGAGTACTGCTGATGGCTCCGAGGTGTAATACACTTATTGATACAATAACCTGTTGAAGTGCAAAGCTGTAATGCTATTTGAAGTGCAAGACAGAAAGAATTGCATGATGTATGGAAGAAACTGAAGGCAGACTTCCTGCCACCAGTCAAGTAAGCTCTGTAGTGCACACAGTAACTGCATAACACTATAGTACCAATAACTGGATTGGCAGGGGTTCTAGTCTCAGTACTGGCAAGTCTGTGTGCGAGTGTGAGAAGGATGTACTGTATGGGTTATACCATTTTACTTGTGTATCACCCTTTACACTTCCCCTCACTCTAATTTAGTAGTTCTGCTGATGTCATTCACCTTAGAAGTACTCTTTGGACTAGGTGAAATTGTATAACCTCCGTGGTATGTCTGAAAACTGTGTAACACTATAGTAGACATAACTAAATAGGCAGGAGTTCTCATCCCAATACAGGCAGGTGTGTGTGTGTGTGTGTGTGTGTGTGTGTGTGTGTGTGTGTGTGTGTGTGTGTGTGTGTGTGTGTGTGTGTGTGTGTGTGATGGTGTGTGCATGTGTAACACTATAGTAGACATAACTAGATAGGCAGGAGTTCTCATCCCAATACTGGCAAGTATGTGTGAATCGGGTACTGTGTGGCTTATACCATTTTGATTTGTGTGCCACCCATTACACTTCCCCCACCCTACTTTACTACTGCTGTTATTGTCATTCACCTTAGAAGTACCTTTGGACAAGGTGAAATTGTGTAAGCTGCGTGGTGCATCTGCTAACTGTGTAATACCATAATACAAATAACTAGATAGGCAGGAGTTCTAATCTTAATACTGGCAAATGTTTGTGTGAGAATCATGTACTGTGAAGAGTATACCATTGTGAGTTGTGTACCACCATACACATCCTAATTTAATAGTCCTGTTGATGTCATTCACCTTACAATTACTTTTGTATAAGGTGAAATTGCGTAATTTCTGTGGTACATCTGATTCATAACACTATAGTAGACAAAAATAGATAGGTAGGAATTCTAATCTCAATACTGGCGTGTGTGCGTGTGTGTGTGTGTGTGTGTGTGTGTGTGTGTGTGTGTGTGTGTGTGTGTGTGTGTGTGTGTGGATCATATCTTGTGTGGCTGATACCATTTTGATGTGTGTACCATACATGTGATCACCTCCTGATGGCATTACTTTATATAATGTGGTAATGGCATCTGCTTCACATGCAGCACGTGAAACCATTGTACAGGTCATACCTGTCCTCTGTACAGATGTGTCTGGAACATCCAGATGCATGGAACCTATTAGTACTCTGTCTGCCTTAACAATGCCCATGTATGTGATATGGTTGCCAAATAGGCCACAGTGAGTGTACTGACACATATGGTAGCATCAGGTATCATACCTGACTGAAACAGCATATTGATACAATGTCTGCTGCCCTCACACTTGTCTAGGCTTGTAGGTGCAATACATGAGTCCAGATGCTTGGTTTTAAAAGTGAAATCCTCATGTCATGGGACACATTAAAGGTTGGGAAAGGTGTGGACTGACATATTGTGGTCTCAATCAGTATGTATCAGAAATAAATGGCATCTTAACTGGTGAGTCTATACATTTTATATACTGTATAGCAGTAATGTTTCACACATGTCCCTACCATAGTCAGTTTTCCAATACATTTTGCTGGTGTCTGTCCAGATGTGTTGCACTGACAGGATGTGAAGGTATGCGACATGAGTGTTACATTCTCTTCAGATAGGCCCCTGTGGTGACCACTGTGATGCAATACAATTAACCCTACCACAGGTGAACATGCACATAAAGCAATATGGCTATTAGTCATAGTTGTGTGCATGGTAACTTGCAAACCCATCACATGCCTGGGATATTGCCAAAGGAAAACTGAACAATTCCATACTCTCCAGCTTCAGGCTGCTGTTTTGTATGCAGAGCAGATTGACATATGTAATTGTGAGAGAGAGGTATTGTCAGCAGACTCACACATGCCCTTGGAAAAAGATGGATGCAGCATGTCTGCAAATTTAAAGTACAACACCCAGTACTACACAATTGCTGTCCTTCACCATAGATTTGCACTTTTGTGCATTAGAAATCCCCATCCACAACTGCAATCATACCTGGCACATGCATGTAGATACTGTACAGATATAAGTATGTCTCATACAGTAGTCTACTTTGCACCCTGGTGTTATAGTGTAATGGGTGGCCCTAGCTTGGCAAGGAGCTCCTCATTTGGAGTCAGTGGGGGCTGCATGGCTGGTCTCCCACCTGTGGTTGTGAGGTCCCTGGCTACAGCAGCAACCCTTCGCCAGGCATGGCATATGAGGTTGGTGGCATGCTGCCGCACCTGCTCATATGTATGTGTGTGCCAGCCCACCTAATTTACCCTGTGGACAGGGTCATCCCACAGGGTGGTCCTCTCCTGCAGATATTGCTGGCTTTGGCCCAACAGTGCTGTATGGTTCTGTATTATGGCTTCCATTATCAGGTTGCATTCTGCTGGTGAAAAAGTCTCCCGCTGGTGATGTGACATTGCACCTGGTAGACACTAACAGAGAAACACATCTCAGGACCCCATACATTTGACAACAGTATGTCCAGTACCTGCACATATACCTTGAATACCAGTACTAGTAACACTCACAACCATACCAGTAGCCAACACTCACAACCACAGCATACCCCTCTAATCTATCAGCACAGTATCAGCATGCATTGCACTCTTGGTCCTGATGAGTCATATTGCCTGCAATGAGAGCAAGTTGTTTGCATACTCCATCATTCCTCATTCAGGTCTGTGTAAACGGATGACATTAGCCATCTTCCATGTGGATAGTGTGTGGATGGTGCTGTGACTTGGTGTGACTACAGTGTGTAATGCAGCTGGGAGCACATGCCTGATTTCATGTAGGATGCAGAAAGGGATGATATGATGCCCCATGGATACTTACATTTGTTGCCTTTCAGTAGGGAATATGTACCTGCTCACTGGTGTTAAGGGGAGGGGTGTCGGTGCAGTACATATACACCTATAGTGATGCTGAGCCAGGGGGATGTTTGCCCTAACCCTATCTGCATCAGGTTGCCTGTAGCTATGTTGTGTGTGTATGTCATTTGATCGACCACCATTATAGGTTGGGTTGGTATGTTGCCTCCGAGATTGCAGACACATGGGAAGATGGCCTTGTGATTGTCCCTGGTGGATATCTCCAATTTGTACTCCTAGTTGGCCTTACAGTAATCCACATGTGACCTTATATGCTTAATCAGACAGTGGCTGATGTGGTGCCAGGTTGGTTCCTGCCCCTACTTTGCCCTGTACAGCCACTATAGGGACCAAGTCTGTGGTATGTGTAATGCTGCTGTCCAGCAAAGGGGATTACTCTATGTTGGTGGAGGCAGGTATGACAAGTAAGGTATTGCTGAGTCCATACAGCCATGCATGTGTTCAATCTGTTGTTTGCAGTGGGCATGGCCACAAAGTCATAACGCAGTGGACACCTCTCCATCTTACTTACCTTCAACTAGCCACAGCCCGCAAAATAATCTACCGACCTGAATGTTGCCCTTCCATCTTATCTATACTGACCATGTACCAGCCCAATCACTGCCTCAGGTCAGAAAACAAAATGTTGCTGTCTATAGAAAAACCCAAACTGTCAGCTGGCCAAATGCTGTACTCCTATGCTGTCTCTAAGTTATGGAATAATCTTCCTCCCTCACTCAGATCAACCAGTAAGTCTGCTTCTTTAAAAAATCCGTAAACTTACATTTAGTCTCTAACTGGCTATGCTCCTGTACCCGAAAAAAAAAAATAGCACCTAATTTCTCACTATAGAACCTCTCTCTGTTTAAATTCTCAGAACTTTTCCACTCTTTTCTCTGTACCTTCTTACACTTTCTCCTGGCGTTTCTTCCTAATACATTTTGTTTGCATGCTTTATACCCTAAACTCTACACCCCCTGCTTTGAATCCTACACACTCACATGTACATACTATTTTCTTTTTCAACTCACATACACTGCAAAGTTCCACTCCTCTTCTAAACTGACTCATACTTCTGTTTCCATTTATGCTCTCACTTATAACAAATTTGTCCTTTGTATGTAATTATTGAAATGTCATCTCTGCCAATTATCTTATCATTCCTACTGTCTGTCCATTTTATTATGTATCAACAATGTTTAATTAATTGTATGTAGTAATTTGTCCGTTTTATTCATGTATCAACAATGTTTTAATTAGTTAATTGTATGTAACAATGTGGAGCTTTTCTCCCCGGGCCTCCACTGAAAATTAGCTCCTCTAGGCCAGTGGACTTTTCCAGTCAACAAATGCAATAAATAAATAAATAAATTTAGTAATGATAATTATGCTTACTGTACTAACCATGGCTGTGTCAGGGCAATACAACAACTGGTAGCTGTAGTAATTTCACTCTTTTGGCTGCACAGTAACTAAGATTACACACGCATACAACATGTACAGCTGTTTTAACTGACATTTTGCATCCCATGTCTATTTTCACAAGGTGGACACATACACCTACTCATACTAACATGTGCATAGCTTATACCTCACATACATGTCTGTTCTATGTCAGTATGGCACATTAAATTTGCACTCCTTCTGCTCAGTCATCCTTCTCAACCTGTTACAGCAGGACATCTGTAGGATGCCATGCATATATGGGTGTAATAGGACAAAATCAGTGACAGTATCTCAATATTGCTCTAACATACTTGAGTCATTCAATAGCACTGTAGCCTTTGCACTGGCAGGCATCCCCTGGAGGATGTCCAATAGTCATATGGTAGGAAGATAGGGGAAAGACTAGGTGGGTGGTATTGAGGGTAAGAATTGTAAATGTTGGCAGGATGAGTGGTATAGGGACCAGGCTAGCTGATATGATGGCCAGAGGATGGTTGACATATTGTGTGTGTGCAAGAGACTACATGGAAGGGGATTATGGCTGGGTGTATGGTAGGCAGGTCACAATTGTGCTATCAAGGTGTGGACTGGAGGTGGAAAGGGGTAGGGCTTCTGCTGAAGGAACAGTATGCCGAGAGTGTTTTTGGAGGATGACATAAGTATCTGATAGAGTGATGTTTCTGAAGCTGTAAGCTAACGGACAATAGCTGTAGCAAGCAAGCGTACAACTTCTTATTTAAGTAATGTAGTATCGTGTACTTGCTTCAGTTGGAAAGATGGTTCTTCACCGAATAAAATCAGCACACCTTTATTTTAAAAATTTCTGTGGAGCGAACAAAAGCTGTAAAAACAAGTAAGACCAAAATCCTGTAAAGCGCTTTTCGTCTTCACAAATGCGAAAACTTCTTCAGACTAATTAATTCCTCCTACATTTCTTCCATTATGTAACTTCCTGTGACATCACTTGGTTCAATTAATTAATTAAAAATGCAAATGCTCTTTATTCTTACTCCCCTCTCTCTCTAGAAACCCCTCCATTAATACCACTCGCGTCTTCCATTCAAGCATTCCATTTATCTTATTCACGTAACACATCCGAATGGAATGGCAAGGAATAAAACATTTCAAACCCGAAACTTCTTCAAGTGGGGATGGACTAGACTGTTAGTAACACATACATTTGGATACTTAAACAGTCTGTCTGTACCCCCATTTTCTACATTGTAATCATTCTAACATGTCCCAACCACAGCCTCTTTTAGGAATACAGTACTGTACACCCGGCAACAATGTCATTATTTTACTATATCAGTTATTGTAGTTACCAATGACGTGACAAAAATATAAATATGAATTAAATGTAGAAAAAATAGGATGTCGGCAATCTCTAACCTGTTACTGCTAATCTGATACATTAGTTGAACGAACAAAGGCTGTAACAACAAATAAAGTCAAAAATCTTTTTCTGTCTACAGCAATGGGCCCTATCTTAACTCTAATAACTGTTTGTACTAATGTGAAGTACGTTGTATTACTTGGGTTTTTTTCACTGGTGTGTCTTGAAGCTGTAAGCTGATGGTGTAATGATGACTGTTGTGAGTGCATATGCTATGCAAGTTGGTTGTGCAATGGATGAGAAAGAGAAATGTGATGTCAGTTGGATATCGTGGTAATGACTATACCCAAGGGTGATAGACTGGTCATTGCAGCAGATTTCAATGGGCATATTGGTGAAGGGAACAGAGGGGATGGGAAAGTAATGGGTATGTATGGTGTTAAAAGGAGTGGAGATGGCGAGATGGTAGTGGATTTTGCAAAAAGGAAGGACATGGCTGTGGTGAATACACACTATAACATGAGGGAGTAGCATAGGGTGACATACAAGAGAGGAGTAAGATGCAGACAGGTGGAATATATCCAGTGCAGGAGGGCCAGTTTGAAGGAGATTGGAGACTGTTAAGTGGTGACAGGGGAAAGTGTATTTAGGCAGCAGGGAATGTTGGTATGTGAGATGATGTTGATGATCGAGATGAGGAGGAGTGTGGGTGCAGCACCAAGGATCAAATGGTGTGAATTGGAAAAGGGTGATTGTGAGGTGGAGTTCAGGAAAGAGTTGAGACAGGTACTGCCTGGCAGTGACAGTCTAACAAATATCTGTAGAAAATCCTGAAACGGCACCATGGCAACAACTGTATAAAAACACAGGATCTTTAAAACAACGTAGTTTATTCTCGTATAAAAAACAACAAAAGGCCTAAGTACAAAGATGAACGCTTTTGGTGAGACTTCGCCTTCTTCAGATCATATAGTACAAAGGTCATTATGGTTAAAATAATAATAATTGACCAATCATCTCTATTACAGCTGACACACCTTCAAGAAACAACAATTCAAAACATCACTCATAAAACCAGGAAATATAATAACACAGAAAATAATCTAGCCAATCATAAACTAGAAAGGGTTCAATAAAAAGGTTACACATTAAAATAATGTAATTGAAACCAAAGTATATGCCTTGTACAGCTTTAGATTGTATAATACCATAAGAATATTAACTTCTAAATACTTCTGATTAAATGCATATATTTAATGTGTAAATGAATACTTGACTCCATCTACCTTTGTGATTTAGCATAATGAGTTGCTTAATACTTTGGAAAACTTTACCTCATTAAAATAAAACTGTTAGTAAAGAATCATATGGTCTAGAAATTGTGCATCCGCATTCGTGGTTACATTAAAACATTAACTAAAAAGTTCAATCAATAGTTTATTCAGAGTTCCAACAGCCAATCGAATTTGACCAATAGTCTGCAATGGGGCTTGTTCAGAACTGAAAGACTATAACATTCCCATTTGCAATTACATTGCTTAGGACATAAAATAAATCATCCAATGACCTATTCAGAGCTCAGACAGCCAATCAAAATCAGTCAATAGTCTGCAGTGAGGTTTATGCAGGACTAAAGACTATAATGGCAAATGTCCGTAATTGTGGCTATAGTCTTAGCCATAAACACCAAAAAAAAACAAATTGTGATATGACTAAATAGAAGCCTGCCTGGCCACTATTTGTTTAGGAACAAGGCTGAAATGTTTTCTATTAAAGCCATGACCAAGCCCACTGATAGCACCATAACAACCTTTAAAATGCTAATCTCTCTGTATATGTGCTAAGTCGATATGACAAGAACACTAAAATTTGCACTACTAACATTGAAATAACCTTTATAGTATTAGCCTATCTGTGTGCAAACCAGATAAATTGTTAATGTGGTCAGATCATTTCATTTTGCATTTGCTTAAATAATACGATCTAAAATCTTCCATTACATAGCTATGACATGTTCATTTAAAGTACAAAAGCTAAAACATTATGTGCTGAGGAAAATACATATAAAGACAGCATATAACAATGGGCCGTTCATATCTACTTCTACGGTTATATCTACTATTATATATAGACTATTAGCACCTGCTGAATGGCTGACAACCAATCAGCAATTCACCTGTAAGCTATACATATTAGGAAAATGAAGCAATCCACATTTTCGGATTCAGCTTATTCATTTACATAGT
>NC_056739.1:662929299-663036799 GCF_019279795.1 Protopterus annectens
CTCGGACCAAACCACAAGAGGAGGGGGAGTATCCATATTCATCAAAGATACCCATACCTCCAGGCTAGTGGCACTGCACGAAGCATCTGAGACCATCCATGTGCAACTAACAGTGGGCAAAACTGCCTTCCAGTTTGTAGCCTGCTACAGACCACCCTCCCAAACTCAGGAACTCCACTCAGCTTTCCTGAAGACACTGGAGAATATGAAGGTCTCTCCAAACACCATTATATTGGGTGACTTTAACTACCCAAACACAGACTGGGAGCACTACTCAAGCCCCAACACCCTAGCCCAACTGTTCCTAGAATTTATAAACTCAAATGTTATGGAACAACTGGTCACCACTCCCACAAGAGGGGAAAACATATTGGACCTGATCATCACCAACATGGGGACTCTATGTTCCATACCAGAGGTATACCCCTTATTAGTAAGATCTGACCATAAATTAATCACTATGGACATCCATATCCCGTCGACACCCCCAGCAAAGGAAACCACGGTCAAAAACTTCTCAAAAGCAAACTTCCCACTTCTCAAAACTGAGGTGGAATCCTTCAAAGCCCCAGGGCCAGTGGAAAATACGGCCCAAACCGCAGAATCCTTTACAAACACATTCTATGGATACCTACAGGAAGGCATGGATCGTGCTATCCCAAATAAAACCAAGACACATTCCTCCAAAGGCAGGAGACCTGTCTGGTGGACCCCAACCATAAATAAGCTGTACAACAGAAGGAGGAAGCTACTACATGATAGAGCAAAATCCTTGAAAGGGAAGGCAACTCTGATCAGTACTAGCAAGAAACTACGATCCCTCATAAAATCATCTAAGGCTAGCTTCGAAAGAAAAATTGCACAAGACACTAAAGATAATCACAAGGCTTTCTTTAGTTATGTCAGAAACCTGGGTGGAAACTCCCAGATATGCTCTGAGTTAGTGCAAAATGACAAAAAATACACTGAACCCACAGACATTGCCAACATCCTGGCAGACAGATTCAGTGCAAACTTCTCCCCCCCCCCCCAAATGAGCAAATGACTATCCCAACAGAGTGTAGCCTCCCTGACATCACAGATGCACAGGTGAGAGCTGCCCTCTCCAAAGCAAAAAACACAGCATCAATGGAACCGGACGGTGTCCCGGGCTGCATTTTACATGAGCCTCCAAGAAGAACTGAACCCTCACTTAAAATCACTGTTCAGTCTCAGCCTTAAAACAGGATATGTACCCAAAAAATGGCATACAGCAACTGTGGTACCACTCCATAAAGGTGGTGCCACAACAGACCCCAGAAACTATCGCCCTATAAGCCTAACTAGCCTGGTCTGCAAAGCTATGGAGCGTATCATCATGGAACTCATAAACAAAGACATTAGGAACCTCCAAACACTGGATCCTACCCAATTCAGCTTTGTTAAGGGCAGATCTTGCCTCCTGAACCTGGTCAATTTCTTTGAAACAGTCACCAAGGCCATAGACAAAGGGAAGGTAGTCCACACAGCCTACCTTGACCTTGCAAAAGCCTTTGACACAATACCCCACTCGGGCATCATAAATAAGCTCACCAGCTTAAATATCAACCCCTATGTCACAAGATGGGTTTCAAACTGGCTTAGGGATAGAACCCACATGGTCAGAATTGCAGGTGCCATGTCAGACTCTAAACCAGTTACAAGTGGCATCCCACAAGGCTCAGTCCTGGGACCTCTGTTGTTCGGTATATATTTCTCTGAGGTACAGGCTAACACAGGAGGACTATGGCTGACAAAGTTTGCAGATGACTGCAAACTGGGGGCCATAATCGACTAGCCGGCTGACACAAGCATCCTCCATAAAGGTTTCACAGAGATGGATAACTGGTGCCAGAGTCATGGCCTAAAGCTGAATGCCAAAAAGTGCATAGTCATCCCCTTTGGGAAAAACAAAGTGCCCACAAATTACCACATAGGTGGTAATCCATTAAGTACAGAAGAAGTAATTAGGGATTTGGGGACCCAAGTAGATTGCAATCTCTCCTTTGACAATCACATTGCCAAAGTGGTTAGAAAGACATTCTATATAGCCCACCTTATCACAAAGGGGTTCACATGTAGATCAAGAGAGTTCATTGTGCCCCTCTACTCATCACTCATCAGGCCCATAATTGAATACAATGCCCCATTTGGGATGTACCTTACCTGACACCTGCTACAACTAGAAAGACCCCAAAAGTACCTCACCAAGAGGATCAAGGGACTCAAACAGATGCCCTACGCAGTTAGGCTAAAGAAACTCCAGCTCTACTCAGTTGCTTACTGCCTGCTCAGAGGCGATCTCTGCCTGACGTATAAAGCCATGTCCAACCCAGAATTAATGGACATGCTCCACCTCAAGAAATCCAAATACATCAGAACTACATGCTCCAGTGACTTAAACCCTCAGCACAGAAATAAATAGAACATGCTGGAGGGACAGATTCACATCCCAGAGGCTCCCCTCACTCTGGAACAAAATCCCAATCCATGTCAGACAGAGCCCCTCAATGGCCCTCTTCAAGATGAATCTTGACGTTTGGATGGGAGATCATAAATTTACCCCTGTGATCTCTTCTGTGTCACTGCTAGACAGAGGCACAGTAGACTAACCTTAAATGGGCTATCTTCTGTGACCTACTATACAGTCAACTAATCTAAGAAGGGTGGCGAAAGCCAAACACACTCTGGCTAGACTTGTAAATGCCTTAGGGCAGACAGCCTAGTATCAACCAATGAACCTATGAACCTATGTATATTGTTATACACATATATATGTATCTCCACACATATTTATTTATTTATTTTATTTTACTTTTGTTGACCGGGATAGTCCGTCTGGATACATGTCCATTTTCAGCGGAGGCCCGGGGAGAAAAGCTCCTCATTGACAGTAAGTTGCATTCATATTAAACAGAGTACATAATACTTCTTTTGATAATTAATACATGAGGTAACAGAAGACCATATGATTATATACAATAACATTTAGAAAAACTTCTGATTAATGCTAGATACAGAGAATGAGCCTCGAGGTATTCCAATATTGAAATAGAGGTTGAGGAAGTGATGGGTTTAGTCTGGTTTAGAACATTGACAGAGACATTGGTTTTTAAAATGAAAGGATAGACTTTTCTTGAATTTGCATAGGGAGGTGACATTGGTGTGTTGAGGAGGAAGGGAGTTCCATATTTTACCAATGGAATTTGCAAACAAAGAGTCACCCCCAAAGTTACAGGATTTGACCGTTTGAGCAAGTAGCCTGTTTGATGAGCGCAGATTATTTAGATTTGAGTATGAGGTGATTAAGTTGCACAGCGCAGGAATGGTGTCAGGTTGAGTGAGAATTTTGAATGCTACTATTAGTTGGTTCTGCTGGAGTAGATTTGGTAGTTCAATCCAACCAAGGTTATGTAGGTTAATACAGTGATGGGTTTTGTAAGGCATGCCAGTAGCAAATCTAGCAATATGATTATAGCAACATGTGAGTTTGTTTAGGTCTGATTTGTAAAGGTTAGTGAGCATGGGGGAGGCATATAAGAGGGAGGAGAGGAGATGTGACCGGGCTATGGCCTCTTTCGCCCTGGGAGTCAGAAAGGATGTTATTCTATATAGGGACCCTAGTTTCTTATTAACTGTTTTAATAGTTTGGTTGATGTTTAGGTCAAATCTAAGTTTATTGTCAATGGTAACGCCTAGTAACTTGGAGTTGGAGTCCGGGGATATAATAGTCCCATTTTTGGATTGGACAGAAAAGTGTATAGGGGAAGGTTTATGGGTAAGATGGAAGAGTAATAGTTTGTTTTTTTTTGGGTTGAGGATCAGATGGCGACCTGACAACCAGTCTTCAACTGCAGTCAGACAGTCTTGGGTTTTGGATAGTAGTTTAGCTGGTGATTTGTCTGAGTTGATTAATGTTGAGTCATCCGCATATTGAATACAAGAGGTCTCAGGGATGATTTTGTGGAGGTCATTAATGAAAATAGAAAAGAGTAGAGGTCCCAGTATGGAGCCTTGGGGGACCCCTATGGAATTAGGTAAGAGGGGCAAGAGCTTGTTTTGCCAGAGTACAGCTTGTTGCCTATCGGAGAGATAGGCATGAAACCAATTGAGTGTTTTGTTATCTAGATAGAAAGTTTTTAGAGTGTTGTGAAGTAGTTGGTGGTTGACCATATCAAAGGCCTTTGATAGGTCCAGAAAGAGTGCGGATGATTTTTTTTTGTTGTTCTTGTTATGGTTTATAGTGTCGGTGAATGAGAGGAGGGCGGTGGTTGTGCTATGTTTGGGCATGAAACCATGTTGTGAGCTAGTTAGAAGATTGCTCTGGGTTAGGTAGGGTACAAGTTGTTTGTGCATACATTTTTCCATGATTTTAGCGAGTGATGACAATATGGCTATTGGCCTATAGTTAGACAGATCAGTGGATGCCCCACCTTTGTGGAGAGGGATTACATAGGAGATTTTCCATATTGAGGGGATAGTAGATTCAGTTATGGTACAGTTAATTAGGATGGAGATGGGGTAGGCTATAACCTCTGCAGTTTTTTGTAGATATTCAGTTGGAAGAAGGTCTGCAGCTAGGGCAGTTGGCTTTAGTTTCTTCAGTAGGGATCGGATAAAGGAAGTGGAAACTGGTTGTAGGTAGAAGGAGGGCACAGACTTCAGGATCGAACTTATTGTAGGGGGATATCTATCTCTCTATATCTGTAAATATTTTTTCATGTATATTGTGACAGCCATGCACTGGCCCAGAATTCAAGGAGCCTCAATCCTCACCACTAACACCAGTGAGGGGCATCCATATAGGGAAAGGATAATAAATACACACACAGTAAAGTACAATTTCCCTTAAGAGCACACAGAGATCACAGTCAGTCTGGGGCTGGTTGCTCCCTTTCTCTCCAGATCTCCAAGAAGACTCTCCACAGGCACAGCTATAGGGTCCAGATCTCAGCTTAGTGGGCAAGCTAAAACCTCCAGCACCATCTCTGTCCAACCAGTGCTTCTTGTCCCTGTCCAAGTAGCTGACACACCCACACACTTTGAGATAAGAGTTATATACAACCACACAGACACTCCTGGGGAAGAAACTCCAGCTCTACTCAGTTGCTTACCGCCTGCTCAGAGAGATGCAGCCATATAGCCAAACTGGAGGCTAAGCTCTCTCAACTCAGTACTGGCATAACCAGTCAGGAGGAGAAGGAAACCACACTCACTACAATTCCAGTCTCACATAGACCTACCACGACAGCAAACCAAACAAATAATCACACAAAAACATACTCGAAGGCTCTAAATAAAGATCTGCCGAAGCAGCAGAGACCTCCAAAGCAGACACCCAAGCAGCCCCTACCCCAAAACAAAACACGTGCAACACATATCTCACAAAGCCAGTGTGCCGAACAGTCACAGCCCTTAAGACTAAACAACACACCTGATACACTTGTAATAGGTGACTCTACCGTCAGGCACACTGACGTCCCGCTCACCAGGCTGAACAAGGAGAGGGTCACGGTGAGCAGCCTGTCTGGCGCTAGGATCCACCACATAACACAAGCACTCAGGTCACTCCAAGGCAAGTACAAATATGACTCAGTCATTGTCCATGCTGGTGTGAATGACCTGAGACATACCTCCCTGGGCTACATGAAAAGAGACATAAAGGAGCTCTCTGAGCATATAGCCCAGGCCGGTATGACCCTGACCTTGAGTAGCATCTTACCCTCACCAAGAATGATGCCACAATATGAAGACAAGATGATAAATTTCAACAATTGGCTTAAGTACTGGTGTCATTCAAAGGGGATCCAATGCCTGTCAGCTTGGGATGATATGCTCGACAAGCCACGATGCTTCGCTAGGGACAGCTTGCACCTGTCACCCCTGGGCTTTCGGATATTGGCAAAGGCTCTTGCTACCCCCATAGTGCCTTTTTTAGGCAAGGCTCAAAAGACAAACCCACCTCCATAGGTATCACAAGGGATAAGAAACTAAGAGTAATGCTACTCAATGCCAGAAGTCTAAACCTCAAGATGCACGCACTCGAAACTCTCCTTAGCATGGAGAACATCGATATCTGTGCAGTAACAGAAACCTGGTTCAGGGCTCCCGAGAGCACCCCAGCACTACCAGGTTATACCTCATACCATGCTTTTCAGCCCCAAAACTTGGACCGAACCACAAAAGGAGGGGAGTATCGATATTCATCAAAGATACCCACACCTCCAGGTTGGTGGCAAAGCACGAAGCATCAGAGACTATCCATGTGCAATGAACAGTGGGTAAAACTGCCTTCCAGTTTATAGCCTGCTACAGACCACCCTCCCAAACCCAGGAACCCCACTCGGCCTTCCTGAGAACACTGGAAAATATGAAGGTCTTTCCAAACACCATTATATTGGGTGACTTCAACTATCCAAACATAGACTGGGAGCATTACTCTAGCTCCAACACCCTAGCCCAAAGGTTCCTAGAATTTATAAACTCAAATGCTATGGAACAACTTGTTACCACTCCCACAAGAGGGGAAAATGTACTGGACCTGATCATCACCAACATGGGGACTCTATGCTCCAGACCAGAAGTGTATCCCTCACTGGTAAGATCATACCATAAACTAATCTCACTGGATATTCACATCCTGATCCCACCCCCTGCCCAGAAAACCACAGCAAAAAACTTCTCTAAAGCAAATTTCACACTCCTCAAAACTGAGGTGGAATCCTTCAAAGACCCCGGGCCTGTGGAAAATACGGCCCAGACCGCAGAATCCTTTATAAACGCATTCTATGAACACCTTCAGGAATGCATGGATCATGCGATCCCAAATAAAACCAAGACCCAATCCTCCAAAGGCAGACATCCTGTCTGGTGGACCCCAGCCATAAACAAACTATACGATAGAAGGAGGAAGCTACTAAATGATAGAGCAAAATCCAAAAAAGGGAAGGCATCACTGATCAGTATTAGCAAAAAACTACGGGCACACATAAAATTGTCTAAGGCCAGCTTCGAGAGAAAAATTGCACAGGACACTAAGGATAATCACAAGGCTTTCTTTAGTTATGTTAGGAACCTGGGTGATAATTCCCAGATATGCTCAGAATTAGTCCAAAATGACAAAAAATACACCGAACCCACAGACATTGCCAACATCCTAGCTGACAGGTTCAGCGCAAACTTCTCCCCCCCTCCCCACCAAAAGGGCAAATATCTATCCCAGCAGAGTGCTGCCCCCCCCTGACATCTCAGATGCTCAGGTAAGAGCCGTCCTCTCCAAAGCAAAAAACACAGCATCAATGGGACCAGATAGTGTCCCGGGCTGCGTCCTACATGAACTCCAAGAAGAGCTAAACCCAAACATAAAGCTACTGTTCAATCTCAGCCTTACTACAGGATATGTGCCCAAAGAGTGGCGTACAGCAACAGTGGTCCCTCTCCATAAAGGTGGTGCCTCAACGGATCCTGAAAACTATCTCCCCATAAGCCTCACTGAGATCAGTCACCAGATCTCCCTCAGCCTCCTCCTGCAATCCATTGCAAATGCTCAGCACAAGGGCCTCCCTATCATGGGAAGGTTTCATCATGTTAACATGGTACAATTTGTGCCCCTGCCTCCTGCCTAGCAGTTCCAGCATGTAATTAATATCACTTACCTTTCTTATCACCTTGTAGGGTCCCTCACAAGCTGCTTGCAGTTTGTTGTGTCTGACAGGAATGAGAACCATTACCTGCTGCCCCACAGCATACTCTCTAGCTCAAGCATTCCTGTCATACCACACCTTTTTCTGTTGTTAGGCTTTGGCCAGGTTCTCCTGGACCAAGTCCATGAGTTCCCTGAGCCTTGTTCTGAGGTTTAGGACATATGCCACACCAGACTCTTTGTGAGATGCACACTCACCATCCCACTCATCTCTAATTAAATCTAGAAGTCCCCTCACCCTATGCTCATACAGCGACTCAAAGGGTGAAAAATCTGTGGATTTCTGGGGAACCTCTCTGTAAGCAAACAACAGATGGGGCAAATATTTCTCCCACTCCCTCTTAAACTGGTCTGCAAATGCCTGTAGCATGGACTTTATTGTAGAGTTTAACCTCTCAACAAGACCATTAGTCTGAGGATAGTAGGGGGTGGTCTTCAGGTGCTTCACCCCACAGAACTTCCACAGACAAGCCAGCAGGTCTGACATGAAATTGGCATCTCTGTCAAGTCAGTATTTCTTTTGGGAAACCTACCCTGCTGAAAATCTCTAACAAAGCATTTGCCACCTTTTCTGCCTCAATGGAGGACAGAGCCACTGCCTTGGGGTATCGTGTAGCATAATCCACTACCACTAGGATATACTTTTTACCTGTGGAACTTAGGGTACTCAGAGGCCCCACAATATCCATAGCTTCCCTCTGAAATGGCTCCTCAGTCACAGGCAAAGGCATCAAAGGAGCTCTCATCTTGCCTACCTTTTGGCACTGCTCACAGGTCCTGCAGTACCCTGTTACATCTCTGGAAATTCCAGGCCAATAGAAGTTCTGCATAATACATCTCCTTGTATGTTTTATGCCCATATGACTTGCAAAGGGAATATCATGATCTATGGCTAGAAGTGCCAGATGGCATGCTCTAGGCACTGCCAACTGCTGTACCCTCTCACCTTCTAGCCCTCCCTCAGAGGTCCACTCTCCATGCAGTAAGCCTTTGTCCCAGTATACAGATCCCCCTTTCCCTTGAGAATCAGGTACCTCACTAGCTACCTGCCTCAGGCCTTGCAATGTAGGGTCTGAGAGATGAGCCTGTCAAAACTCTCTAATTGTAACCCTTCCCAGCTCCCCTACCACAGGAAGTCTGGCATCCTCTGACAGTGGTACCTCACTGTCAACCCAGTTACTACTACTCACCTCTACCTTTGCAGTCACTCTGTACAAGGGAACATCGGTACACACAAGCAGCTGTGACTCACCTCCAGTCTCACTGCTACAGAGTAGCTCCCTCCCTGAAGTAACCACCTCACCAGTCTCCCCCAGGCTACCATACCCACATGCTTGTCTCCTAGCCTGACTGCATGTAACTGCATAAGCACATGGTACTGCCGCATCCAAATCCATCCCTATCAGGACATCTGCAGGATGGCAGTTCAGTACCCTTGTTGCCTCAAGACAATCTACTATTGGCATTTTGTCTTTCCCACGTACTGGCTCTCTCACCTTTGTTCCCCCACCTTGTCTCCATGGATATCTGTATGCCACATGACCCCAGCTTTACCATGGAGTAAGGGTGTCAGGAACCATACCCAGAGCCTTTGATCAACATCATACTGTTTACATGACTTCTCAAACATATGACTTAAACTATCAACATTATCCCCCTCTTTAAACTGTGGAAAAAAAATACTGACCTTTTGTGCTTCTGGGGTCAAGTTACTTGCTTCCACATTACCTCCATGACTCTGGCAAAGAGTCCACATCTCCTGCTTATGCTGCCTCTGCCTCTCCTTTTCCTCAGCTTCCAGGTGTAGCAGTTTCTCATTCTGCTCAGCCTGCAACCCTCACAGTTTCTCATTGTCCTCACTTTCTAGATGCCTCAGTCTCTCAGCTGCTTCTATTTCCAAATGCCTGGCCTCCAACTCAAGTTTAGCTCCAGATGGATTTTTAAGTCCACTGCAAAAAGGTTGAGCTGTCCAATATCTAAATGTGGTACATCTCCACTGCCAGTCTGATTGTCCTCCTGGTTGCTGTTTCCTGATGCAGCTGTGACCAAAGCTGCAATCGTGTCTGCCTTAGTCAGGTTTTCATGCACCAGTCCAATAGTCTGGCACATCTCAGCCAGCTGGCTCTTTGTCAGGTTTCCGTACTCCTCTGCTGACATGCTGCCTGCTCTCCCTGACTAACTAAAGCTAACAAAAGAAATAAAACAATTGTGATCTGAACTCTGAGTATTCACTGCGTGGCTGATTTAGAGTACAAACATCTTCAGTGATCACTATACACAAGCTACAGGATTTCACTCTACCCACACCACTACAAGGCAATTAGTATTTGCCAACCAATTAATATGTGGTGTGGATACCCCACCACTGCCTAACAATTAATATGTGACACCCGTGCACTGGCCCAGCAATCAAGGAGCCTAAATCCTTACCACTAACACCAGTGAGGGGCATTCATATAGGGAAAGGATAATAAATACATGCACAGTAAAGTACAATTTCCCTTAAGAGCACACAGAGATCACAGTCAGTCTGGGGCTCATTGCTCCCTTTCTCTCAAGGTCCCCAATAAGACTCTGCACTGGCACAGCAATAGGGTCCAGATCTCAGCCTAGTGGGCAAGCTAAAACCTCAAGTATCCTCTCTGTCCAACCAGTGCTTCTTGTCCCTGCCCAAGTAGCTGACACATACTTTGAGATAAGAGTTATATACAACCACACAGATACTCCTAGGGAAGGCTGGCACAGGTTGTCCAGCCATGCTCCTTTTCTGCCCAGTCTAAAATGTAGTACCAGTTGCCACCACCCACTAATATCAGCTACTTAAAGGCCCTTCTGAAAGGGTGCCTGATTATTACTGTGCAATATTACTATCATAGGTTCATAGGTTCTTAGGTTGGTACTAGGCTATTGGCCCTAAGGCCTATGCAAGCCTAGCCATAACAATTCCCTGGAATTTTTTTCCCACAATATTTACTTCACTGGGCCCCTGTCTAGCAGGGCAACTGACATGATCCCCGGGGTGAATTTCCTATCTCCCATCCAATCATCAAGGTTCCTTTTGAAGAAGGCCAATGAGGCGCTCTGCTTGACATGTATGGGCAGCCTATTCCAGAGTATGGGGAGTCTCTGGGTCAGGAACCTATCCCTCCAGCATGTTTTGTTCATTGTGATGATAAGGTTTAGATCCCTGGACCGTGTGGCTCTGAGGGATTGGGATTTCTTTAAGTGGAGCATGTCCAACAGCTCAGGGTTTGACATGGCCTTGAATGTTAAGCAGAGGTCGCCTCTGAGTAGACGATATGCCACAGAGTATAGTTGGAGATTTTTTAGATGGTCAGCATATGGCATCTGCTTTAGGCCTGTGATTCTTTTAGTGAGGTATTTCTGTGGCCTTTCCAGCTGTTGCAGATGTCTTGTGAGGTACATACCAAATGAGGCATTATACTCTATAATGGGTTTAATGAGGGATGAGTACAGTGGGACAATGACCACCTTTTTTCTGGATGAAAAGCCCTTAGTGATGAGGTGTGCCATGTAGAAGGATTTCCTGACTGTTGTGGTGATGTGGTTATCGAAAGTGAGATCACTGTCCACTTGTGTCCCTAAGTCCCTCATCACACTTTCGATGTTTAGTGTACTGCCACCTATGTGGTAGTTCATGGGTACATTTTTTTTCCAAAGGGGATAACTATACATTTCTTGGCATTAAGCTTGAGCCCATGGCTCTGGCACCAAGCATCTGTTTCTGTAAGGCCCTTTTATAGAATATCCACATCATTTCGGAATTCAATAATGGCTCCCAGTTTGCAGTCATCTGCAAACTTTGTTAGCCAGAGTCCCTTAGTGTTGGTCTGTACTTCAGAGAAGTAGATGCCAAACAAGAGTGGTCCCAGGACTGAACCCTGAGATACTCCACTTGTCACTTGTCTGGAGCTGGATTTGGAGTCGGCTACTTTTACAGTCTGGGTTCTGTCAGTAAGCCAGTTGGCAACCCATCGAGTGACGTAGGGATTTATGCCCAGCTTAGTAAGTTTATCTATGATTCCAGAGTGGGGGATGGTGTCGAATAGGCCTTGGCAAGGTCCAGATAGGCTGTGCGGACCACCTTACCCTCATCCACAGCTCTGGAGACCGATTTGAAGATGTCAATCAGATTCAGCAGACAAGATTGGCCCTTCACAAACCCAAACTGGGTGGGGTCCAGTGTCTGAAGGTTGCCAATGTCTTTGTTTATAAGTTCCATGATAATGGGTTCCATGCCCTTGCAGATCAGACTTGTCAGACTGATGGGACGGTAGTTCCTGGGATCCAAGGTGGATCCTCCCTTGTGGAGCGGGATAACTGTAGCTGTGCGCCACTCAGTGGGCACGAAGCCTGAGGTGAGGCTATAATTAAACATGACACTTAGGTGGGGTGCCAGTTCATTTTGTAGTCCATGTAGTACCCAGCCTGGGATGTCATCTGGTTCCATGGATGCTGTATTCTTCGCTTTGGAGAGTGCTGTTTCTACCTGTGTGGCTGTGATTATCGGAATTTGGCAATCTTTGGTATTGAGATGGGCCCTTTAGAGGGTGAGAGGGGAGTGAAGTTGGCACTAAATTGATCTGCCAGGATATTGGCAATATCCTTGGGATCAGTATATTTAATGCCATTCTGTTGTAGTTCAGAGCAGATCTGAGCATTGCCATTTAGATTCTTGACATACCTATCCAAATGGTAAGTGTGACTGAACAGTCAAGACTTATTAGAGTGACTTGGTACAGTATCACTATATACATGCAATGTACTCTAGAGCTTAATTTAACTCTACATAAAACAGCCACAGTTGAAAAGTTTAAAAATATTTAATAATAAATAATAAAAACATAAGACAATACTTCTTACTACACAGTGCTAGTCAAGAGTTCAGAGATCACAGAAAAATACTTAAAATAATAAGTAGCAAAAGTTCTGACATCACAGAAAAACAAACTAGTCTAATCTTCCTATTTCCTAGCTATATCTAAGAGAAAACACAGTTCTAAAATCCTACTTACATCTAGAGCAAGACAGTGCTGGTGATGCTGGACGATCTCAAGACAAATGCTCTGTGCTCTCTGATTCCCTCTCTTTAAATTGCTAACACAGCCACTGCTTCACGTGCCATCATCAGAGCTGGAATTTGCATGTATAAATGTCCTTTATTGCTTTGGTTTCTGACCAGGTGTAAAGAATGTATATGCAGTTTCTGTTAGCCTGTGAACACCAACTGCATATACATTCTTTACACCTGGTCAGAAAACAGAGCAATAAAGGACATTTATACATGCAAATTCTAGCCAATAACTCTAGCCTCAAAACAATAGGCAGAATTCCTTCAGACATATTGGCTCCGAATTTTGACATCAAAGATAGTTATGAAATGCTTGACTAAGCTTTCTTACAGCAGAGTGCACTGTTGTTACATTTTTGCAGTTCAATATCCAATGCAGTCTTTTCACATTTAAGAGAACAAGCCTGTGGCTTACATTAATATTTACAAATGACAGAATTATCTACAGAATTCCATCTGGCTAGGCTGGCAGCCTTCACCTATCTTCACATATATATTTGTAGATAATCATTCCTAATTGCACAGTGTGTCTTTCCAAATGTAAACTGACTGTACTGCATGATATGTTGTAAAAAACATCCTAACATCTCACAGCTAAGATGGCCTTGTGGTAAATTGCTGTGACTATGGTATATAGAATCCCAGGCTCAAGCCTAAGCATGGCTGATTATTTTGTTACTGGCCAGAAGAAGGGCTGCTGGATATAGAGTGATTAACACACTTTTAAGCAGTTGTAAGTGGGTTTGTGTGGCGCTAAGTGAAGCTAAATTATACTTATGTCTGCTTATTTCAGGTTAGCTTTGCTTACATCCACTTAAACCTGCACTAATTTAAATAAAGAAAAGAAAAAAGGGAGACATATGACTTACAAATATCATTCCAAGTCATAAAAATGAATTTACTACTGCTTCCACACATAAAATGTATTGTCAGAGCTGGGATTCGCACCATGACAGTGGCGGCTTGTGGCATCGGACTACAGGACTGAAGCCCCCCCCAGCCGTGTGAAGAAAAAAGAAAAGCACAACTTGTAAAACAAAATATTTTTTAAATTAAGAAAACTGGCTGGCTTACTATAAAAATGAGTCTGTCTGACTCGCAAAGTTCCAGAACCCGAACTGCGCATGCTCGTTTCTCGGCGAGTTCAGGGGTTTTTTTTTTCTTTGTTTTTTTTTCCCTGCCTGCTGGGCTATCTCTGACTGCTGTAAAGGCAGTCTGGACTATGGGGAGTTCTGCATCAGTGTGTGATGCCCAGAAGTCTGTGCGGTAACCATGCAGTAAAGTGGAAGGGGGGCGGACTGCCACACCCGCAGTCACGTATGTGACATGCACAGCAGGGTGACTACTGATTGGTTCTCACTCTCTTTCTGAAAAAGAGAGCAGGAAATAATCAGTATTATCAGGCAGTACAGGATGAGATAGGTACTTTTGTCTTTTGCTCTAGCTACAGTACGTAGGTGCGGGTACACTAGAGCCACTGACTGCTGCCTAGCCTTGCTAAATAATATTATTTATGTCCTAGCCCTAGGCTAATCTATCTGATTTTCTTTGGGTTGGGTGCTTTGTTTGCTTGCAAGACAAGTTCAGAAAGGAAAAATTCTACAGTAGAGTGGATTCCCGAGTCCTCCTTGATGAGCACTAGCAGCCAGCAGCTACTTAAAAAAAAAGCCTAATCGTCGAGAGTGACGGTTAGAAATGGACACACACAGTCTCAAACTCAATCGCTCATTATTTCTCGATTTTTTTGAGGTAAGTGTGTCTGTGCTGAGACTCCATACAGTGCCAGTAAATGTAATATGACAGATGTGGTCAGGCCAAACTACTTGTCATTCTGGAAGCAAACGATCAAATCATATTTATCTTCCAGTCTCTCTAGTTTTCCTTTTCACATTTTGTGTATATATTATTTGATTATACCTGAAAATGCATTAAGAATGTTTTGCATTATAGTTTCTCATAAATTTATCAAAATTCTCATAACAGTGTTATAATCATAGAAAAAGACTTTTATCAAATCATATAAAGTCAGCAGGTCTTCAAAGACTACATTTCTATACAGAACAAAATAACAAATTATACATATAATCACATTTATGTTTGACATGTTCACAGAAATAAACTTTAGTGGACTTGGATGGACTTTGCGTTGCTTGATTCACAAAGATAACAAGGTATAAACCATTCAAATTCACAACAGTAATACTTTTAAATGTGTGTCACTCAAGCATGTCAACCTGGAAAATTCCTTTTTTAAGCAGTTAATGACCCCTCCATCCTTTTCTGCTGTTGAATGCATGCCATTAACATTGTAAAGCATGAACTGAAAGTGTAACCATTTTCTTATCTTTATGACACAGAAAAACTTCCTCTTATTTCAGAGTCAGACTCAGTTGAAACTTTGTCCTAAAACCTGCTGCAGAATAATACAGATATGTTAAGGTTAGACTTGCTAGGAAAGAGAAATTGCTGTCTCAGTTTATCAAACAATAAACTTGCAGTTACATAAGCTGGATCAGTGTCTTCAGTTCTGCATGCCTATTTTCAAAACATTTCTTGGTACAGTAAAGCGCATGTTAAATTTAATGAAACATAAACATTTTTCATTCTAAAGAAGTGAATATAACTGTATAACAATTAAGTATATATTTAACGGTTTGTTTCCATTATGCAGTGAAATGTTGCAGTACTCCATAATACAACTGGCTTTAAAATTTGTTCTGAACATTATTAACACAAATACTTAACAATTGGTGGAATAACACAGAACCCAGAAGAGCATTGACAATAAGATGGTGGCTTCCATCACACAGCTTGGGTGGAGCAGCGGTGCAGCAGTTAACATTGTTGCCTCACAACAAGATGTTCTTCAGTTGGATTCTCAGCTGAGATGCCTTCTGTGTGGAGTCTGCATGTCCTCCCATCTTAAAAAGACATGTGCCAGGATTGTTTCTCCCTGGGCCTCTGCTGAAAACTGGCTTTTGTTCCAAGTCAGACTTTTCTGGTTAACAAATGTTAAATAACTAAAAATAACAAGCATTTGAATTTCAGACTTCATATTCTTCAGAAAGTACATGATAACACAAAACCTTTTATTCTAGCAATTTTCTAAGTTTCTGCCACTCTTTCACCGGGTGTAACAACAACTGCTGTTTTGTGTTCTCCACTAGTGTCTTCAAATAAAAAAGGTGACTTTTTTATTTACAACTTTTCAGATGTCACCATTGACGAAGAACTTATAGAATTACTGGCTAAGGGTTTGAACTTTGTGCCTGACCAACATTTCAGGCTAGCCAAAACACTAATGGATTTAAAATTTTTTGTGCGTAAACTAAACTTGAACATTTTCTTTAACAATGATTTGCCTGGCATTGCACCTGCTTTGAAGCTCTCTAGCACCTTCAATCCCCCTCTACATCCTAGTCTTCTCACATTTGAGAAAGCTTGTGAATTGGACTTTAGGCAACTATATTCACTAAGGGGAATTGATAGGCCCCGTAGCAATATTTCTCCTGACCAACTACTGGCATTGAATAAAATCTGTAGCTCAGCAGTTAGGTTGATTAAGCCAGATAAGGGAGGGGGTTTAGTTATTTTTGACAAAGGTGAATACTCTAGGCGTATGTCACTGGTATTAGATACATCTGCCTACGCCGTTTCTTCGTTAAACGAACTAACAGGTTCTTACAACAGAATTAAAGGTTACTTTAGGGATCTCTACCTTGAGGGAAGAATTAACATCGATACATACAATTTTATCGACATCTCATTCCCTAGGGTGCCTGTGATGTTTGGGATCCCTAAAATCCATAAAAGTCTCTCTGATCCTCCAATGAGAGCATTAATAGACGGCAGAAATTCCATTACACACCCTTGTGCTCGTCTTATTGACAGCATTATTAGTAAACACCTGAGTCACTTCCCCCAAATCTGTAAAGATTCATGGTCCTTTCTGAGCTTGATCAACGACACTGACTTCGACAGCAGCCTAAATTTTTTGACCATTGATGTGGTTGATTTGTACACATCTATACCACATGAGGAGGCTGTCGAATGGATTGAACTTATGCTACGTGAAAGTGGCGCATCCAATAACGACATCTACTTGGTTACAGTACTACTTGATATTGTGTTGTCCTCAAACTTTTTTATGTTTGATGGACAATACTACCTGCAAAAGAAAGGTATAGCAATGGGTTCCCCATGTGGCAGCAGCGTTGCTAATATGTTCGTTGCCTATTGGGAAAATAATTTTTTGTTCAACTACCCTCCATTTGTTGAGAGATCTAAAATTTATACCCGGTTCCTTGACGATGTATTTGTTTTATTTCAAGGCAGTGAGGTTGATGCCTCAAACTTGATAGCACACATGAATTCTACAACTGGGTTTTGAAATTCACCTACCAATTTTCTACCTCGGTCATTGATTATCTTCATGTCCAACTACTCAAGGACAATTACAACAATAGATTTTGCTCATCCATCTTCAGGAAGGCAACATATTGTAATTCTTTTTTACACTTCTCTAGTTGCCATCCTTGGAGTCAGAAGCGATCTATTGTTAAAGGGCAATTGGTTAGGGCTGCCCGCATGTGTAGCACCATAGATGCATTTGACCGAGAATGCTTAGTTCTTGCAGACATGTTCAGAAACCGGGGTTACCCTGAAGATCTCATTTTTGATCTGACCTGTGAAGTGTCAACAAAACGAGGGGAAGGAACTTACTTACCATTGCTTTTACCGAAAGAACAGGTTGGGCCGGTTGTTAAGTTTGTACAGCCACCAGGGAAAGTGTCCCCAATGTCTGACTATGTGGAAGGTCCTGACACTTGTAGTAATTCCAACTTTTCTATAGCCTTCACGTCCTCATTTAACCTACACTCAGGGTCTTTGTGCTCTATTATACGGAAGAACTGGTATTTTATTACTAATACTGGTCTACATGATAGGGTGGGTACCACCCCGTTATTTACATTTAAAAGAGGTTATAATTTGAAGGACATATTACAGAGAAACAGTTCAGTTGACCTTATGATTAGACAGAGGGGAACATTACCCTGTGGGTGCTGTAAATGGTGTATACACTTACGAGCAGGAAACTCCTTTGTTATTGACAAGAGGAAGTTCACTATCAACCATAAAATCAATTGTAACACCAAATCTATTGTGTATGTGGCCTTTTGTGAATGCTGTTATGCATTCTATGTTGGTAAGATGGACCGGCGTTTTAGGGACCGGATTTACCAACATATATATGCCATTAAGAATCAGAGGAGTGACAACGCCCTTTCTAAGCATATTATGAATAACCACGGTCATAGTTTTAAATTTATGGGCATTGACCAGGTTTTATGTGATAAAAGGGGGGGGGCCCTCAATCTTTGTTATTAGAGACCCGGGAACTTGAGTGGCAATTGCAATTAGATGCCTTCTCACACCCGGGTCTCAATGACAATTGTAATATAGCTTCCTTATTAAAGTACAAAAGCTATTTAAGGTGAGGGCCATTTGGCGCTAGACCTGTCCTGTACTTACACATGGTGTACGTGACAACTTCTTTTTGTCCATTATTCTTTTTGTCCATTATTCCTTAAACTTTTATTGAACGCTATAAAGCCCCGTACGTTCAACAGGGCTTCTTTGCTAACTTTGATTGGGCTTTTTTATTAACTTAAGGCCTTTAGCACTAACTCTACACGGAGTTGTTGTCATATCCTAAACGTTAGTATAGATTTCACACTATATCCTATTTTAACATTATTTATTTAATTCCCTTTATTAGGGTCAATTAATACTAAAAACATTAAAACTCTTTAGGTTGATTAGTGTGTCTAAACACATGGGGTGCAGCCCGTGTTGATGCCTGTGCACATTTTTTTGTTGATTCTCTCTCTGTTATTTTATTTTATTTTATTTTTTTTACTTCATGTTATTCCACCTCAATTATATCTGAATGAGTGATTTTTTGGTACATATACTGACATGCATTTTGGTTTTAAAATGAAGATTACTAGTATGTTTTGTGCACTTGCACTTTAAATTTTAATTAATTGACATTAATCACTTGTGTGTGATTACTATTAAATAACGTGAGTCTGAGTGTATGGTATGCTGATGAAGCTCCTGTTTAACAGGAGCGAAACGTTGTGTTATTTATTTTTAAATAAAGAACGTTACTTCCTTGCTGTACCTTGGTCTCGATCGGACACTCTTTTTTTCGTACTTTAGTTTTGGGTGTCTTTGTTATAAGTTTATAACATGGATATTTGAAATTTGTCCCTATTTTTGGGACTGTATTCCCCCATTATTGGCTTCGTCCAGTATTTTTGTACTAAGGTTGAGAGCTATGGTGAGAGATAAATTGACTGAATAAGTCTGGGGGCTGTATTCCCCCATTTATTCCCCCATTATTGGCTTTGTTCAGGTGTCTTTTGCTAAGAGGTTGACAGCTATGGTGAGAACTGAATTCACTAAATGGTAGCCATTTAAGTTTCATTTTATTCTAGCAACTTTCTAACATTATATACGAGCAATGTTTAAAATGTGTCCCTGGTTTTTAGGCTTTTGTCCCCCTCCCCCAATAAATTTTGGCTTTTTCCAGATTTCTTGTGCTGCAAAGTTCAGAGATACAGCCGAGTGTCAAATAGATTTTACAAGGAGCTGAGAGTTGCAGGGGAACAACAATTTAGTGCTGCTTATGCTGACTCTGCTTGTATTGTTAATAACACAACAGGTACTGTACTGGATTTTGATGCAAAAGGCTGTGGGTTCTACTCCCACAGTATTGTGAGGCATTGCTGATACTGCACTGTGTTATAAAGGGGGTGGATGCTGCAGTCCTTTTTGGCGAAGATACCTAGTAACTATGAACCTGTTATCAGTTTGCCATTCATTCCCTATTACAATATTACTAGCTTATCATTTTTTTTTAATGCAGCATAGGCAATTTATTCCTCAAGGGCAACAGGGACTTTATTTGTAGATGAAACAATGAAATATAAAGTTGTTTGCTAGCACCAACCTCTTCATTAGTTACAGATTTCTTTAATGTGGAATTATTTAGATGACTTTTACTGCTTCAGTGATTGTGCATATTTACTGATACTGGTGGACTGTAGAAGTTTGAATAGACTTTTATGATGGAAATGTTCTGTATTTGGGCAGTTTTGTCATTACTGGTACATGCATTTTGTTTCATTGTTTACTGGAAAAATGTTCAAAACAATATAATTTAATACAATCAGGAACGTGTATCAAAGAGCATGTGTATGTTTCATGTGCAAGGGGCCTATGATTTGAAAACATCCCAAAGTTAATCTTTATCTGCCACTGGCAAAATGTATTTTCTTTGAATGTAGGTTTCAATGCTGTTTCATTGAACTAAGTTTCAAGAGCAGAGACATTTTAATGCTATGTCTATTTTCATTGTGAGACTGCATTGCTTTGTTTAACAGATATCTATTAGTGTTTGTGCTGTAAAATACAAAATAAAACTTTCAAATGCAATCCAAATCATTGCAGAAGTAAAGGAGTATGCACATTACAATGTTTATGGTAAATGGGGTGAAATAACCAAGGAATGGGACATTGGAATGGCTGCAAGGGGAGGCTCCATTCGACCATGATTTTGTGAGAGGGGGAAGGGTAGCAAACTCAAAGACAGCCCCGGCTGAACTATACCTTTCAACTGTCCAGATTTTTGCAGAATGAATAGATTTTTGCTTCTTATTTTTAGTTTGTCCCTCATAAAATTTGTGATTCTCTGGCAAATCATTTAGGAATGAACTCACTAAATAATGACGGACATTAAGTTTCAGATGTCATAACCTTCAGAAAAATGCATGCTAAAGCAAGACCTGTTATTCTATCAACTGTCTTAAGTTTATACAAGAGCAATTGTTAGTAATGTGTGCATGTTCCCCCAAAATATTTGGCCTTGTCCAGATTTCCTGCATTAAGAGGTTGAGAGGTACGTGCAAATAAATTGTTTTATAGAATTAGGAATATCCAAACCTCTCAACTGTCCCCAATTTTGGCTCAAAATGTTGCTCTCCCCCTAATAATCCTCTGCAAAATGGCAATTTTAAAAGAAAACGTGGAGGGTTTACAATTATAAATAACTGTAATGATCACAGTTATAGATTATTTTTATTTCAGAAATGCATGTAGATTCTCTTATTTTGTCAGTTGCTCAAGTTAACAGTACTAATATTAAAAAGATGTCCCTTCTTTGATAGGTTCCCAGCTGTATTATGTGGCACTTTTATATTTTTGCATCACATTTTTGGTCCATTTGTCATAAAATTGTGGTTTTCTGGCAAATTAGTCACAAATCATTAAATATCGAAGTTAGAAAATAATGGCAGACATTTGAGTTTCAGATTCCATACCTTTCAGAAAAATCATACTAATGCAAAACCTACTACTATTCTATTATCTTTCTAAGTTTTTAAGAGCAATATTTAAAAATTGTCCTTATTTTTGGGCCTGCATCCCACTTCTGTGTATGGCTTTGTCCAGATTTCTTGCTCTGAGGTTGAGAGGTATGAGTGTCAGAGCCATCACTGTCAGCCAGAGACATTTCAAATTGTGACATACTTGTTGCACCTCACTATCCCATGTAGTGACTCTGGATGTGTCCAATCAAGGCAAGGAGCAGTTATGCAGTGTAAGTGTGCAGAGTATTCCCCCATCCAAGGTAGACACAAATACAGCAATGGCTTTTTATCTGTCCTTGATTTTACAGAATGTTCTGGTTTTCTGTCATATTTTTATACTGTTGATTTATGCTTATTATTCAGAAAATGGATGCTGTTGCAGTGCCCTGTTGCTGTGTGTTTATGTAGCAATGCTTTAATGACAATCAGGTAAGCTTGTTGGAGATTGTAAGATGCAAGTAAGCTTTAATAAGCATATTGTTAAAGAATTACCAACATTGAAAGCCTTTTTGTTGTTGCCATGCCGAGAATATTTACATAACTAGATAATGTGTAAGCCTTATGTATTGAAATGCATATGACAGCATTTGTAATAAAGGAGAGGATTATAGTATTTTCAGAAACTCATAACATTTGTTGGAGACTTGCAGTCATCTTTGCAGGCTTTACCCGTAAACTAAACAATACCAATCTATCATGTGTGGTCCATAACTTGTGCAGTAATCCTTTAAGCTATTTATGTTGCGCTTATTTCTTGCTTGCTGTTCATTTTTTATGTCTTCCCCATGAAACTAGTAGATAGTTGTTGTTAGGCAGCAGGTCTTTTTAGATAAGAAACATTTTTACAAGAGGTGGTATCACAGAGATTGCTACTTTCAGCATGTTACTTGGTAATTTTATAAAGCTGAATATAAATTATAATTAGAACTGCAATGCAAGGAGTGGTTTGAGTTGAGTGCTGCTTGTTTTTTTATACTTGATTTTGACTGGCAATCCAGTAATGTATTTAAAAAGTAATTTATTTTTTCATGCCTCACAACCTTTGTGTTTCCATCTAGATTTTAAGTAAGCTGTCATGTAGCCAATGCATTGAAATATTTTTTCTTCTACACTTTATTTTGTCTTGATTGGACTCTCGTAATGATGATTTGGCACCCATGGCAGCATATTTAATTAAAGTTCCAGTTGTTGTGGTTTTGAGCATAGCTCCACCCCTTTCTAGTTGGCCACACCCCTTCCCATTGGCACCACCCATTCATCTGTCTCCTGCAGCGCCCCTTTAATTTGAAGTCACCAGCACTGTGCATGTCTTGCATGCTAAACCAGAGTTCTAACCACTACACTATATTAACAACAAGGGCTTCTTCTTCTCAATTCTATTTGACTCTCAAACAGCATTTAAGCTGGGCTGAGCAAAGTGCAGCGGCATGCAAACCAGCTGCGACTGCTTAAACTTTCTTTTTTATTGTAAAAAAAATAGAAAGGAATATTAAATTATTACATATATTTATCAGCAGGTTGCAGGAATGTGGGGCAGAGATCTGGCCATTCCAAGGACAGGCATGTACTGTGTGGGTTAATTCTTAGGGACTGTGTGCTTTTTTTTTTTTTTTCTCCTTATTTCAGTGTCCGCAGACACTGACATGCTCAGTTTTACATTTCAGTGTCTGTGGACACTGAAATAATACATAATATTAGAGTCAGGCTCTAATGTTATGCTACTACCTTGTTTGAAAGTGCTGTACGGCACTTTCTGAGTGCACAGGGTGTGTTTAAGTGTTCATGCAGGACTTTTACATGCCCCCTGCACTCATACATGGATCATGTAGTTGTAGAAATATAGCAGCACACACTCATTAATATGTAGGGTGCGCTGCTGCTGTATTCCTACATGGAGCAGTCTATGCAAGAATAGACTATTCTTGCATGGACTGTTCATGAATCCGGGGACATCTTTCCATGATATCTATTTTCTTCATATTGAATCAAACTAGATTACAAAGCAGTTTATTTATACTACCAGTGAGCTTTACTCTGTTATTTCCAGTTGCAAGACACAATATCATTTGTTGAGAATGACACTTTATTTGAAAATATGATCTTGCCTTGATACACATCTGCGAAAGGATTTAAACTAATGCCTAATGTGATAAAACCATACAAGCCTACATGTTCTGTAAGGACACTGGTAAAATAGTAGGCAAACTAATTCTACTGCTCCTTTTTTGTTGTTTTAGGTGTGTAGAGTATAAATTAGGAAAGTAGTCATCCTGAAGAAGATTATAAATAGAAACAGATGTGTTGCTAGCCATCCCCCAATCTGGTAACCCCAACTTTGAGTTAAAAGACAAAAAGAAAACATCTTATTTATAGGTTCATAGGTTTGCTTTTAAAATGTAGCAAACTGCTTCATTTCTGACTGCAAATGCAATACTGGTATTGACTGAGTAACAGTTTGCACCTGAGACTACCCATTTAACTCTACCCTCACTTTTATTCTTAGTAGAGCCATTTTACTTACAAGCCATTAATAACAATTGTCTGTTCTTTCTTTCTTTCTTTCTTTCTTTCTTTCTTTCTTTCTTTCTTTAATAATGTTTCCTGTTTCCCTGGCTTTAATTAAATGACTGCTCAAACATCCTGAGGTAAGATATACCTTCTTTCAGTATCCCTTCTAAAATTAAATTTAAAATGTGGAATATATAAACTGTGTGCTAATGCAAGAGAACAATAGTTCTGAGACAGAAATTCACAACATTTCTTAGTGTCTTTCTTATATGATTCTTCTCTCATTAATTTTGACAGCATCTACTGTTTATGACTTTATATGATTAAAGTATGTTTTCTTGCTTAGGATGTTATATTTTCCTGGCAGCTTTAAAACTGCGGTTTCCTGTTTAAATGCCATAAATAATCTAATATGCATCTCTTCTAGATGCATTATATGTAGTGCAACCACAGACACACTAGAGTAAAAGGCATAATTTTAAAGATCACATACAGACATAAAGGATTTAATTTTTCTTGTAGTATAGATTTTTTTATTTTTTCAAGTTATTTGTTCAAATTTCATTGCCATTTGTAACTGTGAATATCCTTTCAGCAGTAACAAGATGAAGATTTGCATTTCTAAGGATGTCACAGCTGTCTCAGAAATTAGTTTGCTTTCTGCCATTGCATTTCACTCTGGGACAGCAGCTGGTTTCTTTGACAACATTTCACAGTACTCTTCTTATCCCCTATTCCCCTCTGGAGTAATACAGATAAAAAGAATTTCAACTTAAATTAGTGTGCAAAATTAGATTTTCCATAGGGTTAAAATTCTGCAGACACAGAGAGATTTTCCTTTGACAATCATAGTCCATTTCTTTAAAGTCTGTATTAGAATCTGCATGAAATGTAAGGTTCTATACAGTGCACGTTTAGACATCATGAATTTAGCAGTAATATCATATCCAACAACCATCGGACACCAACAGGCTTCAAGACATTGACATCAGAGTGTCTGAGAGGGAAAAACAAAAGGGAGTAGGAATGCACAATATAAATGGAAAACTTGAAGTTTCATCTGTAGTTTTCCCCAGAAAGAACTTATTAGATAAAAGGCAAGATGGTTTGTGATGACTTTAATCACTGTGGTACTTTCTGAAGGAGGCTTCCATTT
Organism: Protopterus annectens; assembly: GCF_019279795.1. Classification (NCBI taxonomy): domain Eukaryota; kingdom Metazoa; phylum Chordata; order Ceratodontiformes; family Protopteridae; genus Protopterus; species Protopterus annectens. The sequence goes on from NC_056739.1 coordinate 662,954,211, forward strand.
GAAACAATTATTTAACCCTTTCTTCCATTGATATCAGCTATTTCAAATTCATTTTTGCTTTGTTCCTTAGCTGCATATTAAGTAGCACCTGTCTTTGTTGCTATCAGTTTCTTACCCTCTTTAACAGTTACACAAGTAATAACATTGACACTGTTTGTGCATTTCAGAATGGATTAAGCTTCAGTGTTATCACCCCTCAACCAGTTTACTAATAACTACCGGTGGGTTTAGATATAGAGCAACCCTTCTGCATTACTAAACAATGTAAGGAAAATATGATTTGCAGTCAGTTTTATTTCTTTTGCTAATGACTGGTAGACACACCCTTACTTGTCGTTTACATATCTTTGTATGTGTTACCCTTTTTGTGGATATCTACATCAAAGTGTGATCACTTGTAATCAGTGATTTGATACAGAGTCATGAATGGTCATGCTCTGAGAATTCATCTACATGCTAGCCACTTCAATTCAAATTCCTAAAACATGGACAACAGAGAGACAAACTATATATGATCAGGTGACTTATATTTATCAATGCTTGTACTACATGTCAAACAAACTGCTGGGCAATAAATAGGGTATCATATTGTAAGCTGACATAATAGATGTACAAAAAGAGTAAGTGGACTGATGTCAGTACACAGACGTTGTGAAAATGAATATCTGCATTCTCCAGTTATGTAAGCTTTATACCATGAAAGCAGAAAATGGTATTTCAGGAGTGGCAAACACATAATCTGTTTATCTAAATAAATATTAATGGCAAACACATGCTTGGAGATGAAATGGGTGCTTTTTTAAGTCTATATGTTTTATTTGTTGACTCAGTGTTTGTATCTTTTTCTTAATTAAAATTGGTGTTACACTGTATGCTGAGTTAGAAGCCTGGGTCAGAGTGCAAGGAAATGCTTATGCTCATATAAGAACATTTAGATATTGCTGAGTGAACTAAGGCAAGTGAGGACTGGTAATGAAAACTGTAGCAATGAATCCAGGAAAGGTTTTCAGTCAGGTTGGCAGAAACCCTAAGCATGCATGCAGTGGTTATGTGTACAGAAGATTTATTTGCTCTCTTTATAACAGTGTCTGCCTCCTTAAACAGTCTGCTCCTTAGCTGATCATTTATGGTTCAACACATACTTGTTTTTCTGATCAAGGAATAAGCTAGTGGCTAAACCATTTTCTTATGCTCTGTGTTTAGCATCAGTCATATAATTATCTGTTGACTCTATTCTATTAAACAGTAAAAGCTTTATACATGGCAGATTATTCTCCAGCTCACGGTAATCTTTAAATTCACTTTCTTTGAGGCAGAAGGCTTCTCTCTCACTATCTAAAGGCAAAAATGTAAATATCTTCATACAGCTTCCTTGTCTATAAAACAATATTATTACAATTTAGTTCTTTTATATCTTTTTCAATTCCTCCCTCAGTGAGATACACCTCTTGACATTTAATCCACAGTTTCCATTCCTCAAAAAGGTTCCCTGTGGCTGAAAAATATTGGCAGTTGTAGTGCAGTCATCCCAATTAAATCCGATTTAATACAAATGCAGCCCAGACATGTGCGTAAATGAATAAAGCCCTGACTATTACCAAGGTAAACCATGCTCATTTAGGAGCAGGGTAATAGAGAGGCCATGGGGTCTATATTAAAAGTTCGAAGTCTGAAAACTTTGAATCTCATATGATCAGCATCATATGAGCGACGTTTCAAACATCGAACGTTTCAACAGATATCACTGTAGGGAATTCATCCCTTCACTTCAATGTAGTGCGATCTTGGAGTTGGTATATTTAAGTAGCGGGGGGTGGGGGGATGCAAGGGGGCTTGCCCCCCTGCATAGAGCGTTCAGGTAGGTTTTTCTTGTTTTTACTGTGTTTTAAGTTTGATGTTTGCAAACTTCACTCATGTGGAGTCGACCATATAAGATTCGAAGTTTTCAGACTTCGAGCTTATAATATAGACCCAGGCAACAATGAAGATAGGTTTGAGCATCTGGTGCCAGTTCACCCATTCAGGGGGAGGGAGATGGCTCAACCCATTTCATTTGAGACATCTATGGCTAGGTAGGCAATCATTGGTGGGAGTGGTTGAGCAAGCTGACCGACGATGATTGTTGGTCCTTTTCTGGGCAGGTAAGTTACCTTTGGGGAAAATCTTTCATTTTCTAAATATTGTTTTTGTTTTATCACTTTCCTCTTCAAGACAGTTATTTTAAAGATAGGAGTCTTGTTTTTTAATGGACTGTCATGAGACTGTATCATCCTCTTAAACTGAAGCACTCTTTTTTTCCATCAGTTTAAAAGTTGTTTAAGTAACTGAAAGCTATTTTTCTGTGGAGAAAATGTGTTTATTTTAAGTTTTGAGGCTGGAAAAATGATGTAAACTGTTTTTTACTGTATATTTTTGTGAAAAAAGGGAATTTTAAAGATTTGTAATTTTTACTGGCATTTGCAGCTTGTCTTCCCTGAGAAAGAGGCATCATTTTTGGACTGACCATGGAACAGACTACCAGTCCAATGGTTGATGGTTCTTTCAGCTACAAAAAGAAAAAGTTAAGCAAATAGTCTTTGTCCCCACTGCAGGTGGGTGACTCTGCTATGTTCATATGTTGTACCTCAGACCACTCATCTTTTAGCTCAGATCCCTCAGGTGTGCTACATACAGCCACTATGGACAGGGGTTAACCACATCCTCTGCCATTGTTGGGGATCCCCTCAGTGGGTAAGGGAGAGCCACCCTTATCGGTCTTGGGAAAGGGAACATTGAAGGCTTCCATGTTGTGCAAGAATGCTGTGCCCATCCCAGAGGAAGCTTCTGTTGTTATTAGTAACATGGTTTTCTCCATTTTTTTTCTGTCAAAAAGAAAACAGAAAACTAAACATGTGTATACACCTCCTCAAATTTCCTTAGACTGGAGTAGTTTACTAGGGCTGGCTCAGGGTTTAATTTAGATTATTGATCATTCTTATAAAGTAATTTCTGATAAAAGGGGATCCCTATTTTTCGAAGAGATTCAAGATTTTAAATCTGAGCAGAAAGATGAAGGGATAGCTATCGTTTTCTCCTCAGATTTCTGATTCAAACTCAGTGGAAAGCTCATTCTCTGATTCTCCCATTGGGCTTTTCTGTTTCTGACTATTGCACGAATATGTCAGTGTTTTCAGTGGCAGAACAGTGAGAGCTCACTCCCTCAGAAAATACTATGAATTGTTACAGAAGGAATTTCCATAAACTGTACCCATTCCTCCTGTTCAGTCTGCTTTAGAGTACATGTGTGTTAGTGCCTGCAGTTTTCCATACAGTTAGCCAGCTACCTTAAAAGGGCAGTTAGGATGTATAGAGTTTCTCAGTCTCTTATTCCCAATCTGACCCAGAAGTTATATCTTTAGCTGATCCCACTGCTGCTAAACACTTTGTTAATTCCAATTCATATTCTTTCTGTTAAAGACTGGGAAATTATTGATAAATATGGGAAAAAAATGTGTACTTCTGCAACTTTGATTTTCAAAATTTTGAATTGCCAAGCTCATATGTTGAAGTTTGTTCTGACTAATTGTGAAGGTATGCAGAATGTTTTATCTGCAGTTTCTTCTTGTTAAGAAAAATCTACTTTCAATAATTTAGTTTCTTCTGCTCTTGTCACTACTCATTGTTTATTGTGTGTATACGAATCTACTGATACTTCTTCCAGGGCTATGACCACTGGCACTGTTTTGAGATGTTTTGCATGGCTGTATTCTCAGAACCTTCCAGATGGTGATGTTAAAAATGAGATTTTAAATCCCCCTTTGGATAGAGATTTAGTTTTTGACCCATCTGCTGCAGAGGTGATCAAAAAATTGATGAAAGGATGTAAGATGATAGCGGGAATCTCTTTTTCATCTCTCCTTTTCTAGTTTTTTTTTCCTAAGGGATTCTCGAACTCCTCATCCAGTTTTGACAAAAAGCAGAATAAACAATATCAGCAAAATACAGGTAAACAGACGTTTAAGAAGAAATAGCAAGTGGGTTCCAAAAAGAAGCCTCAAAGCTCCCAAAAACCAAGAACAATCCAAAAAGTTTGAATGGCTATTTGAGAGACCTTGTGACCCCCTTCCACCCTGGTAGCCCTTTTATTCTTCCAGGAAGTCTGAATCTCCATTTTTCTCTTTGGCAACAGAGAGTTTCAGACAGATAGGTTTGGAAGATCATTCATCAAGGTTACAGATGACAGTGGGAGGAAATTCCTCCTTTCCAGGGGGGGTCATTTCTCATCTTCTATATCAAACTCTTTGATTTCCAGTGGTTCTTCATCACATGCAGTCCCAAACAGTGACAGAACCAGTTCTTTCTTCCCAGGTGGGAAAGGGTTTTTATTCAAGGATGTTCTTAGTGCCAAAGAAAGCAAATGCTTAGAGACCAGTTCAGGATCCTTCTTTCCAAAATGTGTTTGTGATGCTGCCCAAATTCAAAATGGTGTCACTTTACAACCTGTTACCTCTGTCTCCTCTTTCAAGTTTCTTGGTAACATTAGACTTAAAAAAAGATGCTTATCATCGCATTCTTATTCAGCCAGACTTCAGACATTTACTTTTTTAAGATCTTGTGTTTCTGGATCAAATTATCAGTTATCTGCCTTCCCCTTTGGACAATCCAGTACAGGAACACAGCAGTGGATTACTCAAATAAAGAAGCTTTACCTTTTCTTTTAACTAAAAACAAATAACACAATTCAAACTCCTCAAATCATATATGCAAACAGCACAGTGTGGAGGAGACTACCTTGGCACTGAGGGATGCAGGAGAAGTTGCCCGTGCCAAAAAAACTTTTCTTGGCTGTTTTTCAACTTTTATTTTGGTAAGTAGTCCAATGTTTTGTTAGCAGGGTTTTGTGACTTGTTCACAAGGCAAGCCCACTTCCACTATGAAGACATAGGAGACTAATAAATATGCAGTCACAATGTTGTCAAGTAAAAGAGTGGGTGAAGTCTGGAGCTTTTTACAAAATCATATTATATCCTCAAAGTTTATACATACAAATACATATTTCATGAGAGCATGCTCTATTTTGCACTGCAATTGCTATGACTTTGTGTTGCTTCTAATATAGTATCATTTTTTCTCTTCATTTTCAATTGAAAATAAAAAATAATGTGCGCCTCCTGTTTATAGACAAAAGTCATGGATTTTTAGGCATGTCAGTAATGCAATACCTCTGTTAAATACCTTATTCAGATTAATGGAAAACTATTAAGGACACAAACACCTGAGAACCATCAGGCATCGGAGACATATACCATCATACTGGGAGACTTCAACTACCCTAACATAGACTGGGTGCACTATTCTAGCCCTAACACCCTAGCCCAAAGGTTCCTGGAATTCATAAACTCAAATGCAATGGAACAGCTAGTCACCTCTCCCACAAGGGGAGATAATATACTAGACCTGATCATCACAAACATGGGGACAAAATGCTCCACACCGGAAGTATTCCCCTCACTAGTGAGATCTGACCACAAACTAATCACCCTAGATATACATATTCCACCTCCACCCCCAGCACAAAAGACTACAGTGAAAAACTTCTCAAAAGCCGACTTTACACTTCTTAAGACTGAGATGGTATCATTTAAGCCCACTGGGCCAATGGAAACCACATCCCACAATGCTGAATCCTTCAAAAATGCTTTCTACGGTCATCTCCAAGAATGCATGGATCGTGCAATCCCAAATAAAACCAAAACCCTCTCCACCAAGGGAAAGTGTCCTGTCTGTCCTGCCCACCCATAAACAAATTGTATAACAAAAGAAGGAAGCTACTGCAAGACAGAGCAAAATCCCATAAAGGGAAGGCATCTCTGATCAGCACTAGTAGAAAGCTACGTTCTCTCATAAAAACATCCAAGGCCAACTTTGAGAGAAAAATTGCCAAGGACACTAAAGATAACCACAAGGCATTCTTCAGTTATGTTAGAAACCTGGGCGGAAACACTCAGATATGCTCAGAGTTAGTACACAATGACAAAAAATTCACCGAACCCACAGATATTGCCAACATTCTGGCAGACAGGTTCAGTGCAAATTTCTCCCCTCCCTCACCCCCAAAAGAAGAAATACTTATCCCAGCTGAATGTAACCTCCCTGTCATCTCAGATGTCCAGGTGAGAGCCACCCTCAGCAAAGCAAAAAACACAGCATCAATGGGACCTGATGGTATCCCCGGTTGTGTGATACATGAACTCCAAGAGGAGCTAAACCTGCATATAAAAATGCTATTTAACCTTAGCCTTACAGGATATGTACCTGAACACTGGCGTACAGCAACAGTGGTCCCACTCCACAAAGGAGGCTCCGCTACACACCCTGGGAACTACCGCCCCATACGCTTAACCAGCCTGGTCTGCAAAGCTATGGAAAGAATCATTGTGGAACTCATAAACAGTGACATTGGGGACCTACAGACACTTGATCCCACCCAGTTCGGCTTTGTAAAGGGCAGATCCTGCCTTTTGAACCTGGTTGACTTTTTCGAAACAGTCACTAGAGCCATTGATGAGGGCAAAGCAGTCCATACAGCCTACCTGGACTTGGCTAAAGCCTTCGACACAATACCCCACTCAGGCATCATAGACAAGCTCAACAGCTTAAATGTAAATCCATATGTCACAAGATGGGTTGCAAACTGGCTAAAGAACAGAACACATAAAGTCAAAATTGCGGGAGCCATGTCAGACTCAAAGCCAGTCACAAGTGGTGTCCCACAGGGCTCTGTCCTGGGACCCCTCTTGTTCGGCATTTACTTCTCAGATGTGAAAGCAAACATGGGAAGGTTGTGGCTGACAAAGTTCAAAGATGACTGCAAGCTAGGCACCATAGTTGATACACCAGCTGACACATACATCCTACAGAAAGGCCTCACCGAAATGGACAACTGGTGCCGGAATCATGGCCTTAAACTGAATGCCAAGAAATGTATAGTCATCCCCTTTGGGAAAAATAAAGTACCCACAAATTATCACATAGACAGTAACCCACTGAGTACGGAAAAAGTAATCAGAGACCTGGGGAGTGGGGGACCCAAGTCAATAGTGACCTCTCATTTGACACCCACGTTGCCAAAGTGGTTAGAAAGACTTTCTACCTTGCCCACCTTATCATGAAGGGGTTCACATCCAGATCAAAGGAGGTCATTGTACCCCTATACTCCTCCCTTATCAGGCCCATGATTGAGTACAATGCCCCATTTGGTATGTACCTCACCCAGCACTTACAACAGCTGGAGAGACCCCAGAAGTACGTCACCAAGAGGATCAAGGGTCTCCAACATATGTCATATGCTGCCAGGCTAAAGAAACTCCAGCTCTATTCAGTAGCATACCGCCTGCTCAGAGGTGATCTGTGCCTGACGTACAAGGCCATGTCCAACCAGGAATTGATGGACATGCTCCACCTCTAAAAATCCAAATCCATTAGAACCACGAGAGCTAAAGATTTAAACCTCAGCACAAATATGAATAGGACATGCTGGAGGGACAGATTCATAACTCAGAGGCTTCCCATACTCTGGAACAGAATCCCAGTTCATGTAAGGCAGAGCCCCTCACTGACTCTCTTCAAGAGAAATCTTGACGAGTGGATGGGAGATCGTAGGTTTACCCCGGGGGTCATCCCTGTGTCACTACTAGACAGAGGCACAGTAAACTAATTTTAATAAGTAAGGGGGTCTTCAATGTGTCACTACTAGACAAAGGCACAGTATTTTAAATCTATTCTGTACACTCTAGTACCACTACATGGGGTGGCAAAAGCCACATCACTAGGGCTAGGCTTATAAATGCCCCAGGGCAGATAGCCTAGTACTAAACTATGAACTATATAAAAGAAAAAGGAAAGATTCAGTTAGAAATGAGATGAGAAGCTGCTATTGGTAACTGGAGAAAATAGCCAAGGTGTTGCAGTACTACTTCTACTGGCAGATAACTACTGTTTAACTCCAGAATAAGTCAATAGATAGAAGAGAAAGTAGTGGGAGTGGGAGAAGAGCAAAACATAGAAAACAATGCTGAACTAGGTGACAGTGATGCAACCTGATGCCAAAGAAATTTTCGAGTTGAGGAAGACAGACCTACCAACCTTGAAAATGCAGTGTATGCTTGCTTATAATATTTAACATTTGGAAATGCCAGTAGACATAGCAGTGTTTATTGACTTACACCAGAGGCTGCAGTAAGCAGTATGCAGTGAACACCAGTGGCAGGGTATTCAAAAATACTGACATTTCTGTTAAAGATACTTTTATAACCAAGCCTTTTTTTCCTGATACACAGATCTCAAATTGTCCTTTGTGGCTTTATTATTTTCACCAGTGTAAAACAGGAAAGAAACACCACATAAGAAAAGGCAATGAATTAAATAAATGAAATTAATAAAACTGTATAAAACAGTCTTTCTGTCTTTTTTGCAGACATAAGCAGAAAAGGAAAAAAAAAAACAAGTGATATGATTTGGTCTAGCAGTTAATACATAGAATTAAAACTATGAGATATTAATCATCTGCTTCCTGTAATCCAAGCTTTGATTATCTCCGACTCCATTTGCCTTTTGATTAACCCTGACTATGAAATGTTAATCAGCTGTTTCCAGTAGTCCAAGGTTTGATTCCATAAGCCTCCTGTATTACACACTGAATGAATCTCTTAACCAGATTAAGCTCCTGAGCTTTGTTTGAAAAATTCCAGTGTGGACTAGTGTTTCATACCAGATAACAAGTAATACCAAAGTAATGTTGTATAGTAATATTATTACATCAATATTTCACTTGATTGTTATTATTATTTAAAAATAAAATATACAGAGTAGGTATTTCCTTTCATTATTGTCTGTCATGTCTCACAACCAAAGGCTTTACACTTTAGTTATACTGAAAGAAATAGCGCAGTCATTGTTATAACAATGCAGTACAACAATAAATATAAAGGACAGTTTTTTTATCAAAGCAAATAAAACCAGGCAAAAACAAAGATGTATGAAATACAACACACAAAAACATGATATCAGCTAATACAAATGGAGAGGCCATTTTTAAAAACAATAATGCCCTCTGCCATGGGCATTTTAGTGAGGTAATGGACCTTTAGAGGGTGGTGAGGAACCCCTGTGCACTCTGTTTATATGTATATATATATATATATATATATATATATATATATATATATATATATATATATATATATATATAAATATATATATATTTTTTAGTAGAAATACATAAACCCATTCACATCTAATGCAGAGTGCTAACAACTCTTTTAATATAAAGTTGAATATTAAAAAGGTTTCTAAATGTTACTTTTTAAAGTACATATAGACTATGCTTAGTACATTCTCATCTTGTTAATTTTACTCTTGAAATTCTGTTTTAAACTCTTATTTTCCTAAAGAGACATTTTTCAGAGATACAGCTGACCATCAGAAGCCAGTATAAAAATGAAAACTAATGCTGCACCACTGATGGATCAGCATTTCCCAGTCTCACTCCCTAACATATTGCACCCAGGGCTGCCAATCCCTTCAGCCCACCCTAGCTATGCCTCTGTTTAGGACAAAATTGTTTGGATCTAAAGCAAGAATTAATGGTGTGTTTTCTCATAAAATTCACATCAAGACCTGTTTGAAAACCATTGCAATTTCTTGCACTTAATGTAATTTTATAATTAACAACCTTAAAATTAAATACGCTGTGGAGATGCATTGCAGTGCTTTTCTGGTACTGGTCAGGATACAAGCAGGTAGACTGTATTGGGCGGTCCACTGAAACTGACAAGAAAATATTAAAATAAATACAATTTGAAAGCTACTTTGTGACGCAGTTTATGTGAATCTGGCTGTTTTATTTAACTTGTTCTCTGTTTTGTTTTTTTATTGGGGCAGAAGGTACATAGAAGGATGACTTGAGATAGGATAGTGATTTTATTTTTCAGAAGTGAAGAAGGTGTGGAAGAGTGCATATTTTGCAAATTCTGAAGTTACTTAATAGGAAATTAGAGGATAAAAATGTGCCCAGAATGACATTGTGCTCTTGGGAAACAATAACTACAAATGTACAACATGACCAAGAAACTCCCCAGACACTAGAATAGACTGCCCATACATGTCAAGCAGAGCGCCTCTTTGGCCCTTTTCAAAAGGAACCTTGATGACTGGATGGGAGAAAGGAAATTCACCCCGGGGATCACGTCAGTCACCCTGCTAGACAGGTGTCCAAGGAAGTAAATAGTGTGAAAAGAAATATCCAGGGAATTGTTATGGCTAGGCTTGTATAGGCCCTAGGGCCGATATCCTAGTACCAGCCTATGAACCTATATGGTTAGAAATACTTTTCTTTTTTAGACAGAAAATGTCTTGTGGGATTAGTAGCCGTGGTAAATAAAAATAATGTAAATATGGACAGGATAAAGTGTTGCCTTAATTGTGTTAGTAAGATAAATGAGAAGATCCTCTCTTGGTTGTTAAGTATTGACGTGTTTAACCTCATTGCAATCAAAGCAAAAAAGTGAAGGTGTTTATGCACTTTACTGGTCAGGTATTGTAGCACAAGCAGTGATGATACAGATACAAAGTTAGCAGTTATTGTTGGGAAGTTTGATCTGATTATGGTAGACAATGGAACCTTATAGCAGGAGGTTGGAATAAAGAGACTGACAGGGTATTGGCTCAATATATAGCCTTTGCTCACCCAGAGACATTGCTGCTAGAGCTCTGAGATTGTAAACTCTCAGGAGGAAGAGACATAATCACTGTGGGAGGTGATGGACTGTGTTTAGTGCAAGCTGGATCAATTTGAAAACAGGTTTAAGAGAGTGTTTGTGTGTGTGTGTGTGTGTGTGTGTGTGTGTGTGTGTGTGTGTGTGTGTGTGTGTGTGTGTGTGTGCGTGTGTGTGTGTGTGTGTGTGTGTGTGTGTGTGTGTGTGCGTGCACGTGTGTGCTCATATGAGCGTGCATAACATGTCTGAAGGATGGATGCACAAGACCCAGTAAATTTTATTCGGGAATGGGTTTTGTTCATAGTGACAAACAATATTGGCTTAGATATACAGACTAATTACACTTATATTGTTGGGAAGTTGGACGTATCACAGTAGAAGCTAAAGCAGTTCATTGTCAAGTTCCATTTCTTTTGTATGAAGGAATGAATAGCTAAAGAGGTGCCATGGCATTAGGGATTGTGGATGGTTGTCAAAGGATAAAAGCAGTAGAAGTTTTTTCATAGGTACCACAAAAGTACAGATTGGCCATTCCCCCTGGTATATCACACTTGTGACAGGCTAATGCTGTGCAAGTTATGCTACATTGCTGTACTTTACGTTGCCTGGCAAAAGAGGGTATAACTTTGCAAATCAGGTAAAGAGATAATTTCCATTTAATGAGATATAATGAAGACAATGAAGCAGTGGAGATTCATGAATAGCTGAGATAAATCATTGCACACAGAAGTACAGATAAGTAGGGGGAAACTGGTTTATGCATTATTACACGTAAAGCTTGTAGAGCCAGTCAGGCTGCTTCCAATAGCAAAAAGAAGTGAACTAGAGCAGAAAGGGAAGGTCATGCTATGCTAACAGGCCAAACATACCTCTCAGCTTCCACAGACCTCGAACAAGAATTAAAAAAAAATGCATACCACACCAGGAAAAAGTTGGAAAAAGCTTTACTGGTGCATCCCGGTACCTCGGCTTACGCCTTCAAGGAATATTCCCTACACGTTTTTGTTTATCTGAAGAAGGAAACACATTGTTGCTTCCGAAAACACTAATAAAACTGTGTTAATTCAACAATACAAGGATATTTGACCATTTTTAGGTAGTTTCCTGGCTTCATCTCTTCGTGCTGTTTGTTTTAAATATTCCCTACACCACACACCCTTAACTTTTATACAACTTCATTCATTGAATACTTGAATAACAATGCATCAGTTAAATTAATTAATATAATGAAATACAAAGTCCCATTCCCATTAAATATATAAGCATTCCATATATTAAAATGCTATACTGTGTTATATAAAAAATATAATAACTTATTAAATGCTTTGAGAAACTTGATACCTCTAGACATATGAAGGAATATATTTCAATACTCTTCTATTCATTTTATAAAATACATAAAAAAAATAAAAACAATTACTATTGATAAATTACAAAGACCAAATAACAGATGTCAGAACAGAGAAAGAGCATACATTCTACCCTGTAATTAAAACCACATCTCACATTTAGATTGATATCAAGGTTCAATCCCCCTGGATAAGGATTACCAAAATTAATAATACATCTGGTTTCAAACCATGTCAATTTCCTTACAGATTCATCCCCCCTGACAATAACTGGGCTTGGCCAACACACGTTCTGCTATAGGACTTTCCACTCTTCCTCTCCTAATATCACCTAAGTGTTCCATAATTTGTTTTTTAACTGTCCTTTTGGTCTGCCCTATATACCATTTAACTATAAGACATCCACAGCCTACTATATAAATCACCCCCCATGATTTACAATTGTACCAATCACTGGCCTTGTATAACTTTCCATTGATGTTGACTATATTAGATCCATTTTCCTGTTTTACATTCAAGAGAGGCATGAATTTGAAAAACTTTATAGAAATGAAACAACATAACATTATTAAGAACCCTGGGAGGAGTAAATGTGAATCTTGTAACTTCTGTAAGCACATGAGTATAGGGTATTCATGTAATATTAGGGACATCTACTACAAGACCTTGTCAGGCAAGTACAACTGTAATACAACCTATGTAGTATAGCTTGCCCAATGTAAGCTATACTCCGCATTCTACATTGGAAAAACTGATCGTAGACTGTGGGAGCGAGTGTATGAGCACCTTTATTATATTAGGAAAGGCATTGTTGAAAATGCATTAGCTGCCCATATTAAAATGAATCCCACACATAACTTCTATGTTAGAATGAAAGTTCATGTAGTTGGAGATATAAGGGGTGGCCCGAGATCTTTGTTATTAAAAAAAAGGGAATTGATGTGGCAGATTTGTTTAGATGCTTGCCATTTCCCTGGTATTAATGATGGTTGCTCTATAAATTGCTTATTGAAACTGAAAAGTTTAAATAGATAACATTTACTTTTTCAAGTGTTTTTGTCATGTTAATCCTGCTAGGACAATGTGTTTTAAAATGCACAGTGGCAATTTTTACAGTAGATGTAGGGATGAACAGTGTGGGTTTTGAATTCCAAACATTTTTAAAAATATATATTAGGTTAATTTTTGTTTAAAAAAAAACATTTTTTGCTAGTTTTGATGTATTATCTTTCTCACTGTTTAGGTAAATTGTTTGTTGCCATATTATGGTAGCAGATTCAGTATTTGTTTTAAATACCAGCAATGAACTAGCTGTTCTTAAGGAATTAATTTTACCACAGTTTTATAAGTAGAAGACTTATTTCCATGGTTAATTGCTTTGTATTGACTAATTGAATAATTAGGGGATGGAGGGAAGTGTGCTCTAGTGTATATATACAAACTGATGTTGTGCCTGTTAGTTGTCTGAAGAACACTGCACGAACCAAAAAGAAAAGATAAAACTGAAGACCACAGACTTCTTTCCATCACTGCCTTACCCCTCATTACATGGTATATTCCATTATAGCACCCTTTCCACATAATCCCCTAAATACACCTGCCCTCTTGGAACTCACCATCCATGCATGTATATGTCCTTCCATCTTAAACTTACCAGACCTTTCAATTTCTTCACCATGATCCTCAGTTGATGAAGCTTTCATAACTCAGATGTATACCTCAATAATATACAACATGCTCCCAAAAAAGGAAAACTTAGTTAACTGACATACCCACACTCCTTAATCTTAACACACACGTTCTCCCAGCAGAGAAGGGCGCATCTGTACTCTCTACTTTTTCAAGTGTTTTTGTCATGTTAATCCTGCTAGGACAATGTGTTCTAAAATACATGGTGACAATTTTTACAGTAGATGTGGGGATGAACAGTGTGAGTTCTGAATTCCAAATATTTTTAAAAATATATATTAGGTTAATTTTTGTTTTTAAAAACAATTTTTTTGCTAGTTTTAATTTATTATCTTTCATACTGTTTAGGTAAATTGTTTGTTGCTATATTATTGTAGCAGATTCAGTATTTGTTTTAAATACCAGCAATGAACTAGCTGTTCTTAAGGAATTAATTTTAAGTCAGTTTTATAAGTAGAAGACTTATTTCTGTGGTTAATTGCTTTGTATTGACTAATTGAATAATTAGGGGATGGAGGGAAGTGTGCTCTAGTGTATATATGGAAATTGATTTTGTGCCTGCTGTTATTTGTCTGAAGAAGTCTGGTCAGATGAAAAGCGCTTAACTTCTACAGTGTGGTACTGTGTTTTGTTCATATTTTCAATAAAAAGCTGAATAGCTGAAGATTCCTGGGTGTTTCAAGTGCTTTTGTCTTGCATATATGTTTTTTCATCAGTTTGTGGTGTTGGTTTGCCTTTGGAAAACATAGGTATGCCATATAATCACATCCAAGGGCATGTGGACCCTAGCTCTGAGAGAGCAGTAGTTACTTCTAAAATGAGAGGAGCAGGAAGAGGGTTTGGGGAGTCTTATATTGAATACGGTGCCTTTAACTCATTACATCCGAGTGACACCTCCAGGTGCATCTACAGTCAACTCCTACTGAGATGTCAAATATTGCTTACTCATGTTTGCATCAATAATTCCAAAACCATGCTCTCTACAAGGTTTTAAAAGATTTCATCTTAAAACCTACACAATGGCAAACTCAACTGCATTACTATTTTACCTCTGTCTAGTGCAGGTAAATAGATATTTACTGTTGTTTTTTATGATATTAATTTATATAGATATCATTTTTACATTTTTCTAAATATCTCAACAACCAAGTAACATGCAAAACTATTTAGCCTCATATGAAAGCTCTCAGCTAGTTGAATAAAATGCTGTTGACAGTATGTGTGTAACTTGAGTGGTTGCTGAGATATTGTAAGTTGTTTACAAAATATTACAAATGTTTTAGTGGCTGTGTTTACTGTGACTTATAAAATACAGTTTAAGACATAGAACCTAAAGAATACTAGCACTATAAAATAGTTTGTGCTGAAGAGTTTGGCATTTATACTTCTTTTATAACCGCTATGGTTCCAGAGACATGAACATTTGTTTGAAATGTGAGGACATAATTTGATTCTGTCAAAAGGCTTAGGCTTCGCCCTTTGGAAGTTACAGTGCAAACTTCCTGAGGTCCATTGGAGTGAATGAGTTAAAAGGGAGCAAATCCTAGCTAAGCTAGCCAGGGGGAAAAAGAGGATATAGTGTGTTTACAGGAGCTTATCATGAGTATTAGGGAAATGGGGAAGCTTCAGAAGAGGACTTTTAGGTGGGTTAGCATACAGACTGTGTCAAATAGGCAAGCAAGGGTAAGAGAGAGTCAAAACTGAAAGATGAAGAGTTTTGTAGGGAGCTGGGAGGTGAATAATGCTTTTGATAGTGATCAAAAGAGAATGGTGGTGAAGGATTTTTGTTATGGTCTAAATGAAGATCGTGTCAAGGTGTCAAAGGCTTGTATGGGAATAATGAAGAAGAAGGAAATAAAATCATAAGGGCCTGGGAATTTCATATGGGATTGCAATTGGATAGATTGCTTGGAAAAGTGCCATTTCATAAGAGGAGTCAGAAAATACTGAGTGAGTGAAGGAATATGTTAGGATTATTAGATATTTGGAGATTGAGATGGTGGTGAAGAAACAATTTATGTTTAATAGAAATAAGATCATAAAAGCTAGTAGGTTGTTTGGAATTCTAGAGTAAATAGAAATGGGTTGGGATGATAGTGATGTGAAAATTCTACAGAGGAACGTTTTGGATCATGCAGGTAAAGGTGTTTATATGGAATCTATGTAGGGGGAAATGAAAGAGCAAAGTAGGTGGATGCATGAAATGGTAAGTGAAGTAGCAAAGATGAGTAAGTATGGGACAGATCAGATAAGAATGAGGGAATGGGATGGAGTTAAGGCAATATTAAAGAAAGAAATGGGTTTTAGGTGTGGGAGAGATGGAAGGGGAAGGGATAGAGTTAAGGGGTTAGAAGTAGAACCGAGGAAGCTTCAGCAGAGGGCAAGTAGCAGAGAAGAGGAGGGGATGATCAAAAGGGAGAGTGAAGGCTTTAGGGTAGGAGTTGAAAGTGCCATAAGAGTGGCACCCAGAAGCTGAGCTGAAGAGAAGATGGTATGTTTGATGGCAGGGCAGGTTGGAGATTAAAGGAGAGGAAGAAACAGGGGTACATAGCAGGGATTAAGTCTAAGAAGAGGCACTGTGTGACCACAGTAGGGAGATTATGGATGTCTTTGACAGTGTTATATGGATTGATATAGGGGAGTAAGAAATGAAAGAAACAGGTTTAAGGAGCGGCACGGGTATGCATTAGAGTGTATAGATTGTGGTAAATTGCAAATAAAGATAGGGGTCAATGAGGTATTGCCAGAGTTTGTAGCTGAGGCAATGATGAAGTACACAAAAGTATGATAAGCTGAAGAGCCATATGGCTTTCCAAATGACTTTTATTAGATGGTAGGTATTTGGGTAGTGCTGTGTTGGGCTAGTGTGTAAGGTTTGGTTATGAAGATGGGGAGGACCCTTACTCTGATGATGGAAGCAGTGAATTTTTTTTCTGAAAGGAAAGGGGATTTAGAAGATCTGGCAAAT
Source organism: Protopterus annectens (assembly GCF_019279795.1). Taxonomy (NCBI): domain Eukaryota; kingdom Metazoa; phylum Chordata; order Ceratodontiformes; family Protopteridae; genus Protopterus; species Protopterus annectens. Next base: position 662,970,971 of record NC_056739.1, read on the forward strand.
TTTAGGCTAATCTCCCTTTGTACTAGTGATGTGTTTACTATGTTGTTAATGGCAAAATTCGTGGGAGTTTTACATAAGAAACAAAATGGTTCACTGGCTTGTTTTGTTAAGAATAGATCATCTACTGAACATTGTCAACTATCTTTAGATATATTGGGGTAGGCAGAAAGAGAAGGTGCAGGCAATGTGATGATTGTTTATATACAAAAGGGTTTTGATTGTGTAAGCTGGAATTTTTTAAGACACTGCAGGTAAGGCTGGAGATAATCATCTTTATAAATTGGATGAGGGCATTATAGGAGCAGATGGAGTTTAATATTAGAGTACATGATGCCCCTTTTTACTGCATTTTTCTCATACTAGTGAATGGAGACATTGATACAGAAGGTGAGGGGACCAATGGAAGCACAGGAGACAAAAGAGGAAAAGGATATCATTAATTATCTGAAGACAATTGTACGATGCTGGTGAAGGCTGTAGATTGGATGTCATGTCAGGTATTTGTTCTGGTAAGAAATTCAGTTTAAGGTATCAGAAGTTAGTGATCAGAATATGGGGTGGAGATTGGGGTCTACTGGGTTTGTTGTACTCCTTAGTAAGTATTTGAGACTTAAGGTGATTCTACCATAAGGAGAATTCAAGATCAGAAACTGCTGATTGAGAGCCCAGTGTCTGTTATTCTTAAAGTGTATTAGTTCTGGTTTAGGCACTTGGGCTTCAGGCCAGTTATTTTACATTAAGAAGGTCCGTGGTCTGCACTCTTGTGGGAGAAGAGGCTGGACTCTGCCCTTGTGAGCTGGGAATTTCTAGTTAAAGGTTTATAGTGCCTGAATATTTGAACTGTGTCTTACTGAAACTGGTAGACCTTGTTTGCTGTAGCATAGACTAGATCCAGGCCTGCTGAATCTAGCTTTGTTTATATGCTTGTTGTTTGTTTGCTTGTTTTTTCCCTGGAACGCTAATTCCACCTAATACGCGGCTTCTCAGTGCTTCTGTGGATCACTAGTGATATCTGCATTGCTTACTGTACTTATTTCCTTGTTTCACTTGAAAGAAAGTTACTGTTTGTCGTTTTTGCATTTAAGTTACCTGTAACACATTGCACTTAAGTTACCTGGCACTTGCGTGCTAAAGCAATTATATAAGTCAGCACTAAAAATTTAAAGCACTACACCCTCACTCCCCACTGGCCCTTGTTTTCAATTATTAAGGAATTCCCAATATTATTCTAGCATGTCCAAAGGTCAGTTGTCAATCTCCTCTCCGGTCCAGCTGGTGAATCTGGGAATCTTGAGGCAATGTTACAACTGCATCATGTACACAGACAACCCTCTCCTCCTCCTAACAAATTCCAACACTTGTGAGAGATGCAATCATATAGCCAAACTGGAGGCTAAGCTCTCTCAACTCAGTACTGGCATAACCAGTCAGGAGGAGAAGGAAACCACACTCACTACAATTCCAGTCTCACATAGACCTACCACGACAGCAAACCAAACACATAATTACACAAAAACATACTTGGAGGCTCTAAATAAAGATCTGCCTAAGCAGCAGAGACCTCCAAAGCAGACACCCAAGCAACCGCTACCCCAAAACAAAACACGTGCAACACATATCTCACAAAGTCAGTTTGCCGAACAGTCACAGCCCTTAAGAGTAAACAACACACCTGATACACTTGTAATAGGTGACTCTATCGTCAGGCACACTGACGTCCCACTCACCAGGCTGAACAAGGAGAGGGTCACGGTGAGCAGCCTGTCAGGCGCTAGGATCCACCACATAACACAAGCACTCAGGTCACTCCAAGGCAAGTACAAATATGACTCAGTCATTGTCCATGCTGGTGTGAATGACCTGAGATGTACCTCCCTGGACTACATGAAAAGAGACATAAAGGAGCTCTCTGAGCATGTAGCCCAGGCCGGTATGACCCTGACCTTGAGTAGCATCTTACCCTCACCAAGAATGATGCCACAATATGAAGACAAGATGATCAATTTCAACAACTGGCTTAAGTACTGGTGTCATTCAAAGGGGATCCAATGCATGTCAGCTTGGGATGATATGCTCGACAAGCCACGATGCTTCGCTAGGGACGGCTTGCACCTGTCACCCTGGGCTTTTGGATATTGGCAAAGGCTGTTGCTACCCCATAGTGCCTTTTTAGGCAAGGCTCAAAGACAAACCCACCTCCATAGGTATCACAAGGGATAAGAAACTAAGAGTAATGCTACTCAGCAGAAGTCTAAACCTCAAGATGCACTTTTCGAAACTCTCCTTAGCATGGAGAACATCGATATCTGTGCAGTAACAGAAACCTGGTTCAGCGCTCCCGAGAGCACCCCAGCACTACCAGGTTATACCTCATACCATGCTTTTCAGCCCCAAAACTTGGACCGAACCACAAAAGGAGGGGGAGTTTCGATATTCATCAAAGATACCCACACCTCCAGGTTGGTGGTAAAGCACGAAGCATCAGAGACTATCCATGTGCAACTAACAGTGGGTAAAACTGCCTTCCAGTTTATAGCCTGCTACACACCACCCTCCCAAACCCAGGAACCCCACTCAGCCTTTCTGAGAACACTGGAAAATATGAAGGTTTCTCCAAACACCATTATATTGGGTGACTTCAACTACCCAAACATAGACTGGGAGCATTACTCTAGCTCCAACACCCTAGCCCAAAGGTTCCTAGAATTTATAAACTCAAATGCTATGGAACAACTTGTTACCACTCCCACAAGAGGGGAAAACATACTGGACCTGATCATCACCAACATGGGGACTCTATGCTCCAGACCAGAAGTGTATCCCTCGCTGGTAAGATCAGACCATAAACTAATCTCACTGGATATTCACATCCCAACCCCACCCCCTGCCCAGAAAACCACAGTGAAAAACTTCTCTAAAGCAAATTTCACACTCCTCAAAACCGAGGTGGAATCCTTCAACGCCCCCAGGCCTGTGGAAAATAAGGCCCAGACCGCAGAATCCTTTATAAACGCATTCTATGAACACCTTCAGGAATGCATGGATCATGCGATCCCAAATAAAACCAAGACCCAATCCTCCAAAGGCAGACGTCCTGTCTGGTTGACCCCCAGCCATAAACAAGCTATACAATAGAAGGAGGAAGCTACTAAATGATAGAGCAAAATCCCAAAAAGGGAAGGCATCACTGATCAGTATTAGCAAAAAACTACGGGCACTCATAAAATTGTCTAAGGCCAGCTTCGAGAGAAAAATTGCACAGGACACTGAGGATAATCACAAGGCTTTCTTTAGTTATGTTAGGAACCTGGGTGGTAATTCCCAGATATGCTCAGAATTAGTCCAAAATGACAAAAAATACACTGAACCCACAGACATTGCCAACATCCTAGCTGACAGGTTCAGCGCAAACTTCTCCCTCCCCCCCTCCCCACCAAAAGGGAAAATATCTATCCCAGCAGAGTGCTTCCTCCCTGACATCTCAGATGCTCAGGTAAGAGCCGCCCTCTCCAAAGCAAAAACACAGCATCAATGGGACTAGACAGTGTCCCGGGCTGCATCCTACATGAACTCCAAGAAGAGCTAAACCCAAACATAAAACTACTGTTCATTCTCAGCCTTACTACAGGATATGTGCCCAAAGAGTGGCGTACAGCAACAGTGGTCCCTCTCCATAAAGGTGGTGCCTCAACAGATCCTGGAAACTATCGCCCCATAAGCCTGACAAGTTTGGTCTGCAAAGCTATGGAAAGGATCATCATGGACCTCATAAATAAAGATATTGGGGAGCTACAGACACTGGATCCTAACCAGTTCGGCTTTGTTAAGAGCAGATCCTGCCTCTTAAACCTGGTTGATTTCTTTGAAACAGTCACCAAGGCCATTGACGAGGGGAAGGTGGTCCACACAGCCTACCTGGACCTCACAAAAGCCTTCGATACAATACCCCACTCGGGCATTATAGATAAACTCACCAGCTTAAATATAAACCCCTATGTCACTAGATGGATTGCAAACTGGCTCAAGGACAGAACCCACATGGTTAGAATTGCTGGAGCCATGTCAGACTCCAAACTAGTTACAAGTGGTGTCCCACAAGGCTCAGTCCTGGGACCTCTTTTTTTTGGTATATATTTCTCGGAGGTACAGGCCAACATGGAAGGACTGTGGCTAACCAAGTTCGCAGATGACTGCAAACTGGGCGCCATAATCGACTCTCCAGCCGACACAAGCATCCCCCAAAAGGGCCTCATAGAAACAAACAACTGGTGCCAGAGCCATGGCCTCAAGCTAAATGCCAAAAAGTGTATAGTCATCCCCTTTGGCAAAAAGAAAGTGCCCACAAATTACCACATAGGTGGTAATCCATTAAGTACAGAAGAAGTAATTAGGGACCTGGGGACCCAAGTTGATAGCAATCTCTTATTTGACAACCACGTGGCCAAAGTGGTTAGAAAAACATTTTATATAGCCCACCTAATCATGAAGGGATTCACATCTAGATCAGGGGAGGTCATCGTGCCTCTTTACTCATCCCTCATCAGGCCCATAATTGAGTACAATGCCCCTTTTGGGATGTACCTTACCAGACACCTGCAGCAACTGGAAAGACCCCAAAAGTACCTCACCAAGAGGATCAAAGGGCTCAAACAGTTGCCATATGCTGCCCGGTTAAAGAAACTCCAGCTCTACTCAGTGGCATACCACCTGTTCAGAGGCGATCTGTGCCTGATGTATAAAGCCATGTCCAACCCGGAATTAATAGACATGCTGCACCTCAGAAAATCCAAATCCCATCGAGCTACGCGCTCGAGAGACTTGAATCTCAGCACTGAAATAAATAGGACATGCTGGAGGGACAGATTCATAAACCAAAGGCTCCCTTCACTCTGGAATAAAATCCCAGTCCAGGTTAGGCAGAGTCCCTCATTGACTCTCTTCAAGAGCAATCTTGATGAGTGGATGGGAGATCGTAGGTTTACCCCGGGTATCACTTCTGTGTCACTGTTAGACAGAGGCACAGTATACTAACCTCGAAAAAGGGCATAGCAAAATAAATTTAAAATGGGTGGCGAAAGCCAAACACATTCTGGCTAGGCTTATAAATGCCCTAGGGCAGATAGCCTAGTATGAACCTATGAACCTATGAACCTATGAACTGTGGAGAACTAAAATAGAAGGTGACTGCATTATTGGATAACTTATTGAGCAAGGTGGGTTTGATTGGGGGGGGGGGGTCAAAATTTGTATAGTGCAGCTATTGACACTTACTATGGTGTTATACTGGGTTGTCACTCAGTCCTATAACTCAGTGACATGATTACGTTTATTGGTCAGCTGAGATCAAGTGCAATTTCAGTAATCATTTTAGCACTGCAGAAGTGATTTTGGCAGTTTAAATGATTTGCTTTGTGTGTGCGAATGTGTATGTGTGTGGTAGTAACTAAAGCAGAGAGCTAGGATTTTTTTTTTGCTTTAGGTTTGTAAGATGTGGAAGCTCTGTGTTTTTTTTTTTAATTTGCATTCAGTTTTGGAGGACATTTTTTATTTCAGCTGACCTCACTATACCATTGGTGAAAAATGATCCATTGCAATTGAAGAGGTAGAAGAATTTGGAGGGAGTAATGAAGGAGAGGTTATAAGTGCCAGTGGAAAGGGAGATGATGGGTGTGGTGAGTAGGTATGTGAAAGGGGGTGGAGGTGTGCACTGCACAAATAAATGTATATGGAATTTGATGGGCACTACTTTCAGAGCTGTGATTGAAATCAGTGTTAAAGATGAGGACCAATTGGCTGAGGCAAGATACTGATGGTAGGAGTGGAGTGAGCAGATAATTTCCACATATAGTGGTCTTGTGGTGTGATTCAGGAGAAGTGACAGAAGTTGTAGCAGTTGTGGAAGATAACTTATGGAGTGGAAGTGGAGAGTAGTTAGTTGATGTTTATCTAAGGGATAAAACAAGTGGGGTGCATTTGGGGCATAAAGAGAGGAGAAGAGGGAGATTATATTATCAGAAGGGTGGCTGAAGAGGCAGATAGGAGATGGAGAAGCTGGGTTATTTTTTGTGATAATATGACTGTATAAATTGTTCTGCTTGAGTGTTTGGAGACTTGTATTGTGTGTGATGGAAAGGCAATAACAATTATAATTGGAGGGGGAAATATAATTTGACTGCGGTTCTAAATGTGACTGCAGCTGATTGCCAGCCACTGAGGGAGCAGACATGTACTTTTTATACAGACTGAAGTATCCATTTCAAGGATGTTGGTTATGGGTAACAGCAGTATGGCACAGTTTTTTTCTTACATACATAATACTGTTCACCCTTCATCCTGTACCAACTTACACCATCTACAGACATCTAACCAGACTTAAACCCACCACCCTAACAGTAGACAAATTACCTGCCAAATTCCTACAAATAGCCACCAAAGCCATTTCCTATCCAATCTCTATAATCATTAACAGATCAATCTCAGAACAAAAGGTGTGACTTCTCTGGAAAATCTCCTACATTATACCAATACACAAAGAGGGCACCTCCACTGATCTAACAAACTACCGCCCTATAGCTATACTATCTCCACTGGCTAAACTACTGGAAAAAATGTATCCACATCCAGATCCTAACACATCTCCTCTCCAACAATATTCTTGCCGAAACTCAACATGGATTCCACCTCAACCATAGCACTACCACTGCACTCATCCATTTTAGAAACCTAGTAAATATGCAATGCAACAATAGCCAGCTAGTGTCTGCAGTTTTCCTTGACTTATCAAAGGCATTTGATACAGTCTCCCATACAAAATTTCTAACATCACTCTCAGAATTAAAACTAGCTACCCTCACTCTATTATGGTTTCAAGACTATCTCTCCCAATACCAGCAAGCTGTTCAGTGGAAAAACTCCCTTCCCCCCTACTTCCTGTAAAACTAGGAGCACCCCAAGGATCAATCCTAGGACCCAAACTTTTCACTATATTTACGAATAATCTTCACAAAGCCACCCCTCTAGCAAATCTGGTTCAATATGCTGATGACTCCACCTTAATCAGCTCTGCCCCTACCCTCCAACAACTTCACATCAAGACCCAAGAAGCCTTTACATCCATCGAAACCTGGCTAAAAAACTCCCAGCTAATACTAAATCCTAAAAAGATCCATCTTATGCTCTTCCATCCTTTCACAGCAGCAGTACCTACTCCCCCGTTCTCTATTTCTGCTTCAGATAACACCCCCATCTCTCCTGTCACACAAACCAAATTACTAGGGGTCATTATTGACAATAATATGAAATTTGACAAACACATAGCTCATACAATAAACAAAGTCAACAAAAAACTAGGTACTCTTTACAGATGTAAAAACTACCTAAAGTTACGCTAGCTTGTACCCATCTTCTCTCTACCTTACTATATGCTTCTCCTGTCCTAATTAATCTAAACAAGAGCGATTTAAACAAGCTATCAGTATGCTACAACAAAATAGCAAACTTTGCCACAAACTCTTTCTACCACACCCACCACTGTCAAGCCCTAAAACAGCTTTCCTGGCTGGAACTCCCTAACACCTTAGCTCTAAACCAACTTCTTCGAGCTCACCAAATACTGTGCCAACCTGACAAAACTCCAGCTGTACAAGACCTGATCACCCTCTACTCCAATAACTGAGAACATAGATCCACTAACAAGGCACTAATTGCAATCTCCAAAAGCCATTACAGCTCTGGTGACTCCCTGTATTCTAGCAACATTGCCAAGACTTGGATCTCCCACCACTACAAATCAGGGTACAAGCCAAAAAAACCTTCTTTAAAAAACAGCTTATTTCCCACCTAAACAATTCCAGGAAGTGCAACTGCCTAGCTGACCTGGCTGACATATTGTAACACATTTCCCCTACCCACTATCCAACCTCTTCTTTAAAACTCCCACAGGTGCACTATATTTATTATCACACATTATTACCAACTCACTGCCACCTACTCCCCAGTGTCCCATCTATAACCACTAACTCTCCCCTAGGCTAAGTTGAAAAGCTTTCCCTTAAAATGTCAATGAACCTCATATAAACTTGTCTATATTCTCCTCCTTTGACAAACTGGTTAGTATTTTTAGTTTTTCCTTTCTTCTCTTATCTTCACTAGATCTTCAAGATTATCTCTACTAAACATACTGTATGAACAACAATCATATGTTACTACCTGATATACTTTTAATTGTGTGTCTAAACCACTATGCTTATGTAAATATCTTATGCAATCACGTTATCTGCTATATTTTATAACTGTATATGTAAACCAAAATTATCATGTAAATATCTTATATATAGCATGTTAGCAATTGTTTCTGGAGCTTTTCTCCACGGGCCTCTGCTGAAAACGGACAGCTTTGATAAGTCGGACCTCACCAGTAAACAAATGTAAAATAAAATAAATAAATAAATAAATTACAGTGAATCATTATCTTTTAAAACCAGTAATAAGAGAATTGCAACATAGCCAGACACGTTATGCATACAACTGAAGAAAGTAAAGAAAGGCCTTGTCTTTGAAACAACACGCACCGACTGTTTAACCAATCTATAGATAAGTCCAATACATTGTAGTAATGAATATATGTGACCAAAATTATACCTAGCATGCATAATCTAGGTGCTTTCATGCAAGATGCTCTATGTTGAACACGTCTTCCATTAATATAATTTTTAAAATAACATTGTAACGGTCATTTAGCCATTGTTACCAGTGAGCTATTTTAATAGAATTGCTTAGAAGCCAAAGAATGCATCCTTATTATCAAATGGTAAAAGAGAAGGGACCCGCAATATTCAAACCTCTGACTCGAAGTTTGCTGCAGTTTCTTGACTGTCCTGTTGTACACTTTCTCCATTTGTTATTTATTTATATTTTTTTTTGAAGAAACAACATAATGCTCTATGCATCCATTTTGTAACTGTACTGATTGTTCTGGAAAACAAATTACTTAAGCATTGCAGTTGTTCTACAGCAGTTCAGCTGTCTGCTGTTTAACAATGCAACACAAAAAGTGTAGCGTTAGAACAGCCTTCAAATCCTCACACTTTTTTCATATATATATATATATATATATATATATATATATATATATATATATATATATATATATATATTTAAATTATATTTGTAAGCTGCATTTCTTTTCTCTTTAAAGTCATTTTGAGAGGTTTTGGTTCTTGTTTTATTGGCCTTTCATCATTAGCCCTTCCTGACAACTTCTGAATGAATCTTTTATACATTTATTCAACTGGGAACTCGGTATAATAGCAGATTAATGGGAAATTTACACAGGTTGAGCACTCAGAATATGCTTATGTGCAGTTTATAATGCAAACTGCTTAATTGAGTGAAGGCATGATTGGTCTTTAGGGACCTTGCATGCTTTATGGTCTTCTTTGCCAGGAATGAATTGTATCACTAAATGCATACTGTTCCCAGTTATGCCCTGGTTCAGTCTTAGAGCATAATTTCAATTGCAGAAATCACCTGTGATATTACACCAGCCTGGCTCTCACAATCACCATGGGGTACACTGGCAATCGGATTAAAAGCTATGCATCACAAAATATAAAAGCCATGTAATTACACGCAAAGGCATCTTAATAATTCATTGAGCCAACAAGTAAACATCTTTGTGTGTTTCTCAGCTGTAAAACATTATCTGATCTGGTTGACTCGCAAAGTATATGCACAAATGAATACCACCTACCATATGTTCTTTCATAAATAATTTAACCAATACAATCATTTTTCTTTTAGAAATTTGATGGATTTCATGTGAAGTAGGTGGAACAAAACACTACAAAGGAATTTTTAACTAAGGCAAATGAATGATACACTAGCTATTGAACTGATCTATAACAGATAAAACACCCCCACTATCATTTCTCCAATCACATTATTATGTATGCAGTTTATATCTGCAGGCATGATCTTCCTAATAAATTACTTTATATATTGTACTTCAGAATAATATTACTATCATATAATTTTCCATCAGTGTGATTATTCAAATAAAAATGTATAAAGATTTTTATCGATAGTATCCATCTGTAAGATCTCTACAGCTGTATAATTTTCACAAATGAAACAGTTGGTCATACAAAGCAATGATTGTCTGAGACAAAGGGAATTACACTCCTTAGTTCAGTAACCTAATTTAACGTAACTATGTGTTTTTTTGCACAAAACATCATTGAAATGAAGCTGATTACCAGACGATATGCTTTTGTTAAGCACCCACTGCAGTCCATTTCAGACAATTACATATCTGTCAAGTTCAGTCTCTTCTCTAAATATTCCTTACTGGAGCACATTTCTCAGCAGCTCTTATGCAACTGACAGACAAATGTAACTTTCTGAACTAGCAAATACAATAATTACAGATTTTCTTATATTTTAATCAGCACTGTAATTTAAATGTAGGATTCATTCAGTTTTACTGTATCTGTCTGCAAAAAAAGCAGTGTCTAGACATTTCCTTTTTATTGAGAACTAAGCTGGTGATTACAACTGGTGTGGATAATTCTACAAATACAGATGCATAAAGCTTCATAAGGATGTGTTATAAACTGAATTTTAAGTGTGGTTGCTTTTTAGTCTGGGCTGTACAAGGAGGGAAGAGAGTCCCTCTACTGCAAGCATAGTGGGCCCAGTTCCAAAATACTTGTTTTCCGTCGAAGTGACCAATTGCACTGAGAGCAATCTTTTGGAATCTGGCCCCTATTGCAAGCCTGTTTATAGATAGGCTGAGCATAAAAGTCAGTCACTTGCACTACAATTACCTTTTTCCTTTAACATTTATATTTTATTAGTCAATTACTTCTGTGCAAATGAAAATTTTACAGCAGGCAAGGCCGAAAGTTTTATTTCTTGATATAGACAAATATTGGTTCATTTATGTGATGTTATATTATGTAATGTTTTATAATTCCAACATTCTAAATGTTTCTTAAACATTTTACTGCATCAGTAAAATTACATAGAGTTATGTTTATAATGAACAGTTTCAACACATTAGCTGCCCCAATGGAATACAGGGATACAACTCTGACTACTGCCCAGGTGACGTGGGTTCATTTATTGGCCTGGGCAACTTACAGAGTGGCAAGGAGGGAGGGATGGGTGAGCCAGTCCTGGGCAGGTTGGTGTTTTTTGTTGATGCCCCCAAGGGGTTGGTGTGCCATTCCTGGGTGGGAGAATGTTCGTTGATGGCGCACTCTAAGGTGAGGCTGGTCCAAGCAAGAGACTTGATCTCAGACATAATGGACAAGGAGACAGGGGTGTGAAAGTGAATGGGTAGGACATACAAATTAAAAAAAAAAAAACAGAATGATGCAAATGTGACTGAGTCCCCAGGATGCCCTTAGGATCCATGACTGGCCACAGCAATACTAGAGTAAATCCAGGGGGTAGGAGATTAGCTGATAGACCTGCCAAGAACATGGGGCACTGAGGAGCCAGGCCAGTAGAATGATGTTAATGGCACAAAAAAAAAAATCTTTGCATATCTAGCATGATATTTTTAAAATGTTTTAATTAATGTTCTTGGCTATGCAATACTTCATAGTATTTTGAAGTCTTAACATTATTACTGATATCAAGGCTATGGATTGTTTTGTGAGAATTGTTTTCATGTTTAATATAATTATCCAGGGTACTAGAAGAGTGATGCAGTGCAGAGGGAACACTACTTAACAGATGGAGGAGACGTCAGAAAGTATTTGTGTGTGCTACAGTAAAACTTATCAGTGTGTACAGCAGAACCTGTTATAAGCACTAACAAATAAGAACAATATGCTACTCAGCACAGGATGCCTGGATGCACATCAGCACAGAAATGCATAGCATAGGCTTACTAGTGGCTAACAACAAAGCAGATTTGCAGGCAACTTTGCAGAAAGTTAACCAGCAGTAATAGTGGCTTTAAGGGAGGGATGAGGACATGGAGGTAGAAAGAGTGTAACACGGTAGAATGGATGGCATGAGATGAAGACAGAATGAGGGGCAATTATCCAACTGAAGGAGCTCTTGTGGATGTGAACTGTGTTTGAGACTTAAGAATTTGGAGCAGTAATTATGAGAGTTTGGTTGGAAGCAATGTTAGTAGGTAGAAAAGACTTGGAAGGAGAAAGGCTGATGAAGATGTGTCCATGGCAAGGCGATGATGGACGAGAACTTGGGGAGGAGCAGGTGAGGAACAGAGTGTTGAACAAAAAGTCTATGGTTTGGGCTCATTTAGCCAAGACTATGAATGTGGAAAGGGAGTGTATGAGACAGAATAAAACAAACGAGGAGGAATTGAAAAGGAGAGGAAATGGGGTTGTATAATAAGTAGTGCAGGAGGTAAATAAGAAAACGATGGCACTGTGATGGGAAGTAGGACAGGAAGCTGGCTCTGCGGATAACAGAAATGAAGACTGGTGGTGGAAAAGCAGAAGAGAATGGGGGCGTAGAGATGATAAAGGCAAGAATGGGATAGCAGAAGAGGGAACAGGGCAGAAGTAGTAGCCTCTTAGGGAGGAGTGAAGGGAAAATATGAGAATTAATCAGGGCAGGACGGTTGTAGCAAAGTTATGTCTGAAGCAGACAGGTAGGTGGGTCCTGGTGCAAGTATACTCCACAGTTTGAAAAAATCATGAGGTCACTGGAGAAGAGAGGATTCCTGAAAAAAATTAAAATGGTATTTAAGGTGAAATTTTCTAGGAAAAAACAAATAGGATAACGATTGTTACAAAATGGCATGATATACCAGCAATTGGTGGTCAGTGAAGGCATAACTAAGCTGCCCAAAGTCAGAAAGGGTGATAGATCTTGGCACCCATGGCAGAGAGCTGTGTTTGCTATCTCAAAATTCCTACCTGTACTTAAACCTAACAGTGAAGGGGAGTAAAAGGTCAGGTAAAGCAACTGAAGTACTGCATAGTGGGTAAAGGAGGAGAGGGATTAAACAGTATGGAAATTAAGGAGGATGAGGGAGCAACAATGGGAGAGGAAAAATCCCAGGAATGTGGCACAATAGAGAAGTGCTTGAGTAATATAAGAGAAGGATGCTGGGTACTACTAAGCAACCTCAGATGTCCACACTAGAAAATAACAGAGCTTCTGGTAGGAGTGACAGATAAGGGGTGAATTTGAAGGGAAGAAATATTTAATAAAAGGTATCATAGGTATCCCAAAGGACATATAAGATATAAATTTGAGTCAGGTAAAAATAGTGATAATAACATCTATATGGTATCCGTATATAATATATGCAGTGAAGATATAAAAAGATGCATTTCATATTTTTGGAAATATTTACATAATTTTGAAGAATTAAAAGACATGACAAATAAAATGTTAAAATTTAGCTATAAGAGAGGAAGAAATATTAGAGATATAGTTGTACACACAAAATTTGAGTTGCCTGTACAGAATTTAGTTAGATCTGTTCAAAGTATAGGCACTAAAGAGTGTGGAAAATGTAAAATTTGTATTTATGTGGAGAATTCTTTCCCTTATATTAATGGAATTAGTTATATACCCAAGGGACATTTTAGTTGCACCACAGAACAAGTGATTTATATTATTAGATGTGGATGTAAAAAATATTATGTGGGTCAAACAAAAAGGATGTTCAAAATTAGGATAATGGAGCATCTGAGAGATATTAAAAATAAGAAAATAGAAAGTCCATTAGCACAACATTTTATTGAATACCATAATTCTGAATGTAATAGTTTTAGAGCATCTATTTTAGAACAAATTGTGAGACAAGAAGTTAGTGAAGATAGGATTAGATATGAACTTCTGAAAAAAAAATTGACTTTTATTTTGAAATATCAGACCCTAATTCCAAAGGGGCGGAATACTGAATGCTGCTGGAAGAGTGTGATTTTATTTATTGTATAATTGTTTTTACATTGTTAAGATTTGATTGTTCAGTTTTATTTGCATAATGAATTAATGAAGGTGTGTATAAATGCTACTTGTTTTTTTTTACTGTGAGGTACTCCTTGAAGGCTTTTTGAAGCCGAGGCGCTAGAGAGAGAGAAGCTATTTGGAATAAATTGTTTGGAAATACTGGCTGTTGTTTTCTTTCCTTTTTTGGATACATTTTGCATTTTGGTACTTGTGTTGTTTTCATCGTTGTGAATTTGAAGGGGCCTACTGAGGCAAGGGCAAATGAAAGGATATAATGGAATATAGTGTTACAGAGGAATAAAGCATATATTACTGACAGGGTGACAAAGGAACAGAGTAGAAGCAGAAAGTAAGGTACTGCATGTTGCATAACTGAAGATAAAGCGGTGTCAGACTGCAAGACAGATGGTGAAGCCTGACTGTCAGTCATGTGATAATAAGAACTTATGGGAATTATGGAGAAAGCTATTTAAAAGGCCCATTCTATAAATTACCAGATGCTTCTACACGGAATGATGAGAAAAGAGGCAGGAAATGAGGAGGAAGAAGGAGACAACATTGATGACTGAATATTTCTAACAGAAATAGAAAGTAACATACCAGCATGAAGAAAACACATAAAAGAATGGAACAGAGTTGATAGACCAATCAGAATTCACATAACAGGTCATAAAATGGACCAGAAAAGGTCAACAGTGAAGTGGAAGAAGAAAGTGAGGATCCCACTGGTAAAATATGACCACCATACAACTAGAATAATTAAAAGCATTGAAAGAAATGTGCAGAATGCTCAATGCAGAATAAATAGATGAGAGGAAGAACAAAACAGGACAGGAAAGGCCAATCTCATTTAATGACTTGGGCAAAGGAAAGGTTTTACAAGAACGGAAGAAAGAAGGTTGTAAAAATAATAAAAAGCTTACAACAGGACAGGGAAATAGCAGCCTGAATAGTTAAGAAAGTCAAGCCATCTATGAAAAGATGACTAGCAGGTGGAGTAAAACAAGAAAAATGCTTTCCTTGCATAAATTACAGAAAAAGAAGAGGGCTGAGAGAAATATTTCTAAACAAGTACTACAAGATGAAGGATAAAGAAAGGACTAGATCAGGCAAAAATAGTAAATTAATTTTCCACTTTATCGTTCACTAAAGAGAAGAAAGGGAAAGCTTCAGCTTCAAATGAATGTAGAGAATGGTAATTAAACAGATGCAGAGCTTCAAAGAGAGGATCTGGGAAAAGAAGTGAGACTTAATGAACAGTAATTTGTAAGACCTGGATAAAATCTCCCATAGAATTATAAATCGGGGTGAGAATTAATAATTCTTCATATCAAGGGCAAGTTCTAAAGGACCAGAGGCAGGCCGAGATACTATCCCTACAAATGAATTAACTCCAAAAGTACTGTAGAAAACAAGTCTATTTAACTTCAGTTATAGACAAGTCTTTGAAATGGGTATTAAAGATGAGCTATGAGCAGACAAACATGCTGAATGGTTACCAGTATAGCGAGGGAGTCCAATTAGACTAAAGTGATTCCATTTTGTGACTCGGTTACTAGGAATCCAAACAGCCAACGTCTAGCCCAGATTCAGATTTGCTGTATCCAGGACTGTATGTAAGCTTCTGAGCCCCCCAAGCTTTCTGTGTTGGAGGGAAGCCTTCTAGCTTATCAGTGGGAGTGGTAAGCACTAGGTAACATATCTACCACATAAGGAGTGGTTCTGGCCCAGAAATTGTAGTTATTGGCCATTTGGGCAGTTTTTCCATATCTCTCAACTTTCTGATTAAAAAGCCCCATTTGTACTTGTTTCCCCCCTTTCCTGTAACTAATTTAGTCCAGATACAGATTCTTACTTTTAGCTATTGAATTTGCTTATTCGTGATCCGCACTTGTTCAGAACTTGTAAGCACTAAATAACCTACTAATTACTACAGCACTCAACCTTCCTCATTGCCTAGAGGAAAACAGTTTTGGTACTTACTTTCCTCACTTGCTTAGAGAAAAACAGCTCTTGTACTCACTTTCCTCACTTATCTAGAGGAAAATATTTTTTTATTCAAGTATGTCCAAGGGTCAGCACCCAGTGTTCTCTCCTGTCTATCTGATGAATCTGGGCATCTTGGGGCAATGTAGAAATTGTCTCATGTACACAGACAACCCTCTCCTCCTACCACCCAACACTACAACCTGTGAGAGATGCACTTATCTAGCCAAACTGGAGGTAAAGCTCTCTCCAATCAAGACAGAACTTGACAGTCAAGAGGAGAAGGTAAACACTTGCACCACACCACACTCATCACATAGTCTCACTAAATCTACACCACCAAAATCCACACATAGAAACACAAAAACATTTGCGGAGGCTCTCAATAATAATCTGCTCAAGCAACAGAGACCTCCAAAGCAGAAATGCAAGCAACCTCCACCCCCAAACATAACCCAAATGACACATAGCCCGCAGACTCAGTGTGCCACTCAACCACAGCCAGTAAGGCAAAACAATGTACCCAACACACTAGTCATAGACGACTTTATAGCCAGGCACACTGATGTCCCACTCGCCAGGCTAAACAAGGAGAAGGTTACTGTCAGCTGCCTGTCAGGTGCCAGGATCTGCCACATAACCCATGCACTCAGGTCACTCCACAACAAGTACATCCATGTACGTGTGAATGACCTGAGACATACCTCCCTGGACTACATGAAAAGAGACATGGAAGAGCTCTCCGATCTTGTAGCCCAGGCAGGTATGACCCTAGCCCTGAGTAGCATTCTGCCATCACCCAGAATGATGCTGCAGTACAAGGACAAAATTATTGACTTCAATAACTGGCTAAGCTTTTGGTGCCATTCTAAAGAGATCCAGTATCTGTCTGCCTGGGATGACATGGTCGACAGACCACGATGCTTTGCCAGAGATGGCCTGCACCTGTCACCCCTGGGATTCCGGATACTGGCTAAGGTTCTTGCCGCCCCTATAGTGTCTTTTTTAGGCAAAGTTCAAATGACAAATTCACCACTGTAACAGGAACAGGCAAGCAAAAACTGAGGGTAATGCTACTCAATGATAGAAGTTTAAATCTCAAAATGCACTCACTCGAGGCACTCCTTAAAATGGAGAACATCGATATCTGTGCAGTGACTGAGACCTGGTTCAAGGCTCCATAGAGCACCCCTGCTCTACCAGGCTATAACTCATACCACACATTTCGGCCATGTAACCTGGACCGGAACACCAAAGGCGGAGGTGTGTCCATATTCATTAAGGATATCCACACCTCCAGGCTAGTTGCTCAGCATAGTGCAGCCGAGGTTATCCAAGTGCAACTAACTCTGGGCAAAACTGCAATCCAAATTGTAGCTTGCTACAAATCACCTACCATGCCCCAGGATTCCCACTCCTCTTTCGTTGATGTACTGGAAAATATTAGGGTTCAACCAAACACCCTAATAATGGGCGATTTCAACTACCCCACCATTAACTGGGAAAACCACTCATGTACCAACTCCTTCGCTCAATGCTTTCTGGAATTCATAAACTCCAATGCCCTAGATCAACTTATCCACACCCCCACCAGGGGCAACAATATCCTGGATCTAGTCATTACCAATATGAGTGACCGGTGTTCCACACCTGAAGTCAACGCCTCATTGGTCCGCTCCGACCATAAGCTAATTACTCTAGATATCCACATCCTGCCTCCACCCCCCATTAAGGAAACCATGGTAAAAAAATTTCTCCAAAGCCAACTTCATGCTTCTTAAGACAGAAGTGGTGAACTTCATGACACCCATGCAGATGGACAATACAGTTACGACTACTGAATCCTACACAATTGCACTTTATAAGCACTTACATGAGTGCATGGATCGTGCTATCCCAAACAGAACCAAGACACGATCCTCCAAAAAAAGGAAGCCAATCTGGTGGTCCCCTGCCATAAAAAAACTGTACAACAGAAGGAAGAAACTCTTGCAAAAGAGAGTAAAATCACATGAGTGGAGGAGCTCCCTGGTCAGTCTCAGTAAGAAGCTGCGATCCCTGATAAAATCCTCCAAAGCTAGTTATAAAAACAAAATTGCCACTAATTCTAAAGACAACCACAAAGCATTATATAGCTATGTCAAGAATCTCAATGGCAACACTCAGATCTGCTTTGAGTTACAGCACAATGGCACTAAATATACAGTCCCAACTGATATTGCCAACATCCTGGCAGATAGGTTCAATGCTAACTTTACCCCCCTCTCACCCCCTAAAAAGCCCATCTCTATACCAGAATAATGCAAAGTTCTTGTAATCACGGCTGCACAGGCAAAAATCACACTCTCCAAAGCCAGAAACACAGCATCCATGGGACCAGACAACATCCCAGGCTGCATTCTACACAAACCACAGAATGAACTGGCACCCCACCTAAGTACCATGTTCAATCATAGCCTCACCTCAGGCTTTGTGCCTGCTGAATGGTGCACAGCAACGGTTATCCCATTCCCACAAGGGGGGAGCCACCACGGACCCCGGGAACTACCGTCCATTAGCCTGACGAGCTTGGTCTGCAAGGCCATGGAACGTATCATCATGGAACTTATAAACAAAGATACTGGTTATCTCCAAACTCTGGATCCCACCCAGTTCGGGTTTGTAAAAGGCAGATCATGTCTCCTAAACCTGATAGACTTCTTTGAAGCAGTCACTAAAGCCGTAGACAAGGGTAAGGTGGTTCACAAAGCCTATCTAGATCTTGCCAAGGCTTTTGACACCATCCCCCACTCTGGAATTATAGATAAACTCACTAAACTAGGTATAAATCTCTATGTCACAAGATGGGTTGCCAACTGGCTCACTGACAGAACCCACACTGTGAAAGTAGCAGACTCCAAATCTGACTTCAGACCAGTGATAAGTGAATTACCACAAGGTTCAGTCCTGGGTCCTCTCCTGTTTGATATCTACTTCTCTGAAGTACAGGCTAACACAGAAGGTCTTTGGCTAATGAAGTTCGCAGATGACTGCAAACTAGGAGCCATAATCGTAACTCCTAACAATGTGGACATCCTACAAAAGGGCCTCACTAAGACAGATGCCTGGTGTCAAAGCCATGGCCTCAAGCTCAATGCCAAAAAGTGCATTGTCATCCCCTTAGGTAAAAACTCTGTATCCATTAACTGCAACATAGGCGGTAGTATACTTAACACTGAAAGTGTGATAAGAGACCTTGGGACACAGGTGGACAGTAGTCTCTCCTTTGATAATCACATTGCCACAGTAGTCAGGAAATCCTTCTACGTGGCACACCTCATCACAAAAGGTTTCTCATCCAGAAAAAAAGAGGTCATTGTTACCCTCTACTCATCACTCATTAGACCCATTATAGAGTACAATGTCCCTTTTCATATGTACCTCACAAGACATCTACAACAACTGGAAAGGCCACAGAAATTCCTCACAAAGAAGATTACCGGCCTCAAACAGATGTTCTATGCAGACCGTCTCAAAAAACTCCAGCTTTACTCCGTCGCATATCACCTACTCAGAGGTGATCTCTGTGAAACATACAAAGCTATGTCAAATCCAGAGCTGTTGGACATGCTCCACTTAAAGAAATCCCAATCCCTCTGAGCTACATGCTTGTCACCACATTAAACAGAACATGCTGGAGGGATAGATTCCTGTCCCAGAGACTTCCCATACTCTGGAATAAACTACCTATCTATATCAAATAAAGCTCCTCATTAGCACTCTTCAAGAAAAATCTTGATGATTGGATGGGAAAAATTAACCCCGGGGATCACCTCTGTGGCTCTGCTTGACAGTTGCACAGGAAAATAATTTTTTGGGTGGCAATAGCCAGGGTACCTTTTTGGTTGGGCTTGTATAGGCCTCAGGGCCAATAACCTAGTACCTACCTATGATAACAACCGAGTAATTGTAACGTACTTGGACTGCAGGAAAGTCATCAACTTTCTGCCACTCAGTGGGTAGATAGTGAGACCCAGGAGCATGAGTTAGAAAGTAAAGTGTAAAGAGATGTGGGGGAATGGCTAAAAGAATGGATGCAGAAGGTCACAGTGATCTGGGGAGCATCAGTATAAAAGATCATATTGAGTGAATGACAGCAGAATGACCAACTCTGCTCAGTGTCTGAGCATCAAATGTAACCTTGGTCTGGAAAGCTGGATATGTCACTTCATAAAATACCAGGTAGTAGAAGATGGCAAAAGATGCATCTGTAGGGACCTGAGCAAGTTGGTATATTAATTAGATGACTGTGTAACTCAAGTGTAATCCTGATTACGTAGTGTGCACCTAGGTAAAGTTAATCCAGGAGTAAGCTATGTGGGGTTGGACTCCAGGATTTAGAACAGGCAGTTGACTGAAGGGTGATTGGCTGCAGTGAGATGGGAGCAGTTAGACTCCATAGGATGGTGAGCTGTTTACAAATCAAAAGGTGCAGCTTGAGGTAATGATGCTGCTGTAAATGGTACCAATGAGATCCTAGCTGGAGCTGTGTGTCCAGTTCTGGAGACATTGCAGATAAAATGAAACCAACACAATACAGAAGACAGTGAAAAAGGCAGAGGTGACATATGAGGTAAGACCAGTGGGGGCTGTACATATTAGATTAGGAGTAAGATGGAGGATGTAATGCTTTGACATCAGCTTTCACATCTCTCACACACTGTGCCATTTTGCTTAAATCGTACTTAATTTAGTTTTTACTTTTGGAGTCTTCTTTTTTCCTTCTTTCTTTCACGCATTTCTTCCTTTTTTACTTTTCTTCCTCCTTTCTTTTGTTCTTCTTTTGACTTCATCATTCTTTCTTTCCTTTCTATTATCTGTTTTTATTTCCTTCTTTATTCAATTTCCTTTATTTCTTGTTTTTTATTTTCAGAATTTTTTGAGGAGTACAAACTGCATATCCTAACCTGCAAAAGCAATATCACATGCTATGCCTTTCTGCTTCAAAACCAGATAAATTAATAAACATATAGGACTAATATGGAAAACTTTGCCATATCATTTTAAGTGAATTTGCACAATGTAGGGTGCGCAACTCAGAAAATCTAGCTATATGAAATGGCTTGGCCAGATTATGCAGTCAGCTGTGCTATATGCTAATGATTTATAATAAATGTTGTGTATGATAAACATACGCCCGTGTTTGTATGATAAACATCACCATATATGCTTCAGACTGTCACAACCATTGTAAATGTGTATTTGCAAGTGGGTATGATTGTAGCTGCTTTGCCTGACAGTGCATGGTACCGCTTTAGACAAAAACAAATACATATAAAACATACATGTGTATATATATATATATATATATATATATATATATATATATATATATATATATGTGTGTGTGTGTGTGTGTGTAAAAAGCAAATAAAAAGGGTGATCATTTTAGAGTGATTATAAATACTAACTCTGAGATTGCACAACTGCAGGCTAAAGGGAAATGCACTTACCTTGCTGCACCGCAGCCTGATACAAATTATAGTTGGCAAAACTCCATAGAGAAGAAAATGCATATTATAGATAGATAGATAGATAGATAAAATATGAAATATATATGCAGAGTACGTCATTGTGTGAAAACCATCACAAGGCTGTGCATACTCACAAGAGAGCAGCTAAGAAAGTTAAAAGGGCAGGGCACAGTTATCAGTTGCACAGTTACTAAGGGAGCTATTTGTACTAGGAAGTGCAGTGGCTAAACTACCACCCTGGTGAGAAGTCTGTACTCTGTAGCTTATTCTTTAGTACAATGAGGCTGTCTGCCTGTTGGCATGTAGATTCACCCCTCTGGGTGCGATAAGCATTCTAATTATGGCTCATCTCATTATTTCTGAAATGCTCTATTTGCATGACAAACCCAATAAATATCATTAAGATTAGTACACAATGCCATGTGCACATCTGAATACCTGCCGGCAGTACCACATGTGAAGCAAATAATGTTAGGATGGAGAGAGTTGCCATCCAATAATTAGCCATCTCAAGATGGAATCGCTGTTGAGCATGTCTTCTCAGCAGAAAAAAGGGGGTTGGGGGACTGCCATATTTTACACCTTAAAGTGCCAGTGGGAGCAAAATAATACAGTACTTATACTTTACTAGTTTGCCATCATTCAAGCAAATTAGTTGTTTATCAATGCCCATCTTTATGTGCGAGTAAGACATACAAGAACTGTTTCCAGCACCAGTTCTCTGCCAATTTTCCCTGAGATCTTTGAATGTAAGACCACTGTGGCTAGGGAATGTGAGGTTAGTACTCATTTTGGAGCATTGATGTGGTGTGAGGAGGTTGTCCAAGATTTATCTGAAAACCCTCCATATGCATTACAGACAGAAGCTTCTGGATGAGGGCTATAATGGGTCATAGTATAAGACTGATGTATGGAATAATTTAGCCAAGGCTATCACTCATGATGCTGGTACCCCCACACATGGGGCAATAGTATTGTCACCTCTAGAGTGACATAAGTCAACAAAAGCCTGAACTGTTTAGTGGATGGAATGCTGAAGTTAGGGTGCAGTCATCACCCCCTTACTGCAAATATACCTTTTATCTTTAGATAAACAAATAACATACCACTGCATGCTACTATCTGATTTTTCATTGTGCCCTGTTTGTATGTCTAGTCCCTGCAGAGATTGAAAGGAAGTGGGAGATGCACAGGAGCAGACTATAGCACTAAAGAGAGTGTATTTGTGCTACCAAAAAAAAAATACTCCCACCCACATCTCTTAACTTTCTAGATATTTGACAAATTGAAACATGACTGGCTACTATTATTTGACATGTTCATCCTAAAACATGTAATCTTCTGACACATCATTGATGACTGATGTCATTAAATATATATATATAGCTGTATAAAAAAAGAAATACACTCACTGAGATAAATAAACCACTGGAAATAAAAAATGAAAATGTGTAACAGCAAACGCCGGTGGAATAAGACAGTGCCAGGAGTTACAAAAAAGGTACAGAAAGTCTGATGAAGCAGATGTGAAAGCGCTTACCTTTTTAATTTTATGAGCGAATAAACTTTTTTTATAACTCCTGACACTGTTTTATTCCTCTGGTGTTAGCTGTTATATATAGCTGTATATATATATATATATATTTTTTTTGCCCTGGATTATTGCAGAGCTTAAAGTTGAGATGTATATGGCCCTATTCCACCTCCATCCTGCTCATTTCTTGTTTGCTTACTTTGAGTTCTACCATCTTATTGCTTCCCCTTTTTATCTCTGTCCTATATTTCATTTTCTATCTTTTAATATGTACAAAAATAGACAAACACAATGCATGCATGCCCACAAAGGGCTTATAAAATAAAATCATGCTTCTGTGTTAATACTTTGTGTGAGCAATATCGATGCACATGTGTAATCAATAAGATATAACACTCCTCGGTCTGTGGCAAAAATGAAGTCCAGTCCTTGTTATGTGCTACGGATATTGCCATCAGTCACCAGAATGAACTAAGTATATCACCATACAAATACATATGTAAATAAAGGCAACACTTTTAGTCTGTTTTCATGCCTTAGTTTACTTAAGAAGGTTGTCAATACAGTTGAGGGGAGGGAGGATCCTAATCCCCTGACGGTTGTATATTATTGTACAGTGTTCAATTTGCAAATGCGTTATGTTCCTCTGATTTATGTATGTTTTATGACATCTTTTACTCTGTTTCTGTGTCTCCCCTTACTAATACACTATTATAGAAAATGTCACTGTGAAAGGCATGGGCTTAAATGACTTATGGCTGACCTTTCTTTTCTTATTGTCAGTCTGCATCATCTCCTTTTGGCTGCTCCCATTAGGGGTCACTACAGCAGATCATCAGTCTGCAGAACAGGTAGCAATAGAGTTTTTACAGTGTTGAGTTGCCAGCCTGGCATCCAACCTTCCTCAGAAGGCACATGCATGCACACCTAGGGCCAATTTAAAATGTTCAATCCACTTGCAGCATGTCTTAGGAATGTGGGAAGAAACCCATGTGAAGACAGGGAGGACATGCAGACTCCACACAGAAGACACCCCGGCTGAAAATTGAACTAGAAATCCTCTTGGTGTGAGGTGACAACGCTAACTGCTGCACCACTGTGCCACCCTATTGTCAGTCTGCATACGTGCTACATTTCCCTAATATGTGTGTTTTATGAAAACTGTTATTCTAACTCTTGTGTAACTCCCCTTACTAATGCACTATTATAGAGAATATTATTGAGAAAGGCATGGAGTCAGATCCCCTGTGGCCAATCTTTCTTTTCTTGCTATCATATTAAATACTCAGATAAGCAATAACATAAACTAAAACGTAAAAACAAAAAAAAACATGAAACAGCTTCACCGTATAGACCACATTCATTCTGGGACCTCAGCCATTCGCTTTCCGGGAATGATTTAATAGTACAAAAAGGTCATATTTATGCAAACCCAGTGCTCATTAAATTAATTAACAAATTTAAACCCAACAATTACCCAATTAAACAATTAAAGATATAAATCCCTATTTTTTCAAAACAGTAAAAATCTTCATCCAAAATGCAATATCATGCTACAATGTCAAATTAGCATCTAAAGTCATACCTCTAGGCTGTAATGTTCTATAATTTAATATCATTTTGCATTCTAATTTATTTAACTCTTCCTTGAAATTACACCCACCCCCCCAGGCAAGTGGGGGCGAGCCAAGACACTAAAAAAGAAACTTTCTACAGACCCTCCATGTGCTACTGAAAAGTGTTCTGCAACAGTGCTACTCAAATTACCCCTTCTAATATCACCCAAGTGCTCCAAAATTCTAACTTTAACTTTAAGTTTAGTTTTTCCTATATACCGTTTTGCATGCAAACACCTAGTGCCAGGAATCACAATTAAGCTTTTCCTTCGCTACATACTTTCTACCATTAATTTTGGTTCCTGTTAGGATTTTTCATTTTACTACAAACTTTACAGTTCGTACATGCTCAAGCCCCCATTCCAGTCCCCTTATTTATAAAAGCAAAATCCCGCTCCACAATTCTTTCAAATTACTATACCTCCCATATGAAAAGCTCACTTGTTTGGCAAATAACCCACCCACCATGGCATTCTGACATACCAAATGACACATTTTTTACTATTTTTTCCAAACTCACAGAAAAGGGGGAAAATTTTGTCACGAAAAGCAGTCTCTTGTTATTATTCTGTGTATTACCAACTTTCCTAATTTTTCCACAAAACCTTTTACCCCAATTTCCTTGTTGTAAAACTATCTCCCTAGCTTCATCCAATATTTCCCCAGAATAGCGACGATCCAATAACTTATAATAAGCCTCATCAAGTTTTTCTTTACTCAATTGTTTATCTGAGGTATTATGATAGATTCTCCTAAACTCACCACAAGGGAGTGATTTAATCAAATAGGGGGGGGGGGCGTGCATACTACTTGCATGAGGGAAACTGTTGACAGCAGTAGGTTTCCTTGGAGCACTTGGGTGATATTATTTATGTATTTATTTATTTTACATTTGTTTTTCGGAAAAGTCCTACTGGGCAAGGATCCCATTTTCAGCGAAGGCCCGGGGAGAAAAGCTCCACAAGGATTAGTACAGTAAATACAATAGACATATTAATAAAGTACAACAAGTTAATAAGGTATAGTTGCAAGACCAAGAAAGGAGCAAAAAGTAAATATACTATAAGGAGCACAGTGTGTTACAATAAACAATACGGTTGAAAGGACATTTTGTTCAATCATTTGGTTACATTCATCAGTGGCTAGTACAGTAAACACACATTGATTACGAGTATAGAAAGGAGTTGTTGCAAGGTTTCATAGAAGGTTAAAGTATGATATGATCGAACTAAATAAAACTACCGAGGGTCAGAACAATTACATAACCAAGAACTATGTAAATGGGACCAGAGGAGTTTTTTAAATTATTTTTGTTTTCAGTGGTCCTAATGTCTACGTGGATGATATTCCATGCTTTTGCAACAGAAATGGAAAACAAGGAATCCCTAGAGCTATTGTTGCTTTTGCCTATGTCAGCCAGTGCTTTATTGGTGGATCTTAATAGGCATTTGTTAGAGTAGATATTAAGCAGGCCTTGAAAAGCAGGAACTCTACTGAGATAATATAGAATTTGGTGGGCTATTGTAAGCTGGTTATATGGGTGGCTTTGGTGGTGCAGCAGTTAGCATTGTTGCCTTACAGCAAGAGGTTCTTTGGTTCAATCCTTGGCTGGGGTGCCTTCTGTGTGGAGGCTGCATGTCCTCCCTGTGGTCATGTGGGTTTCATCCAGGTGCTCCGGTTTCCTCCCAAAGACATGCTGTAGATGGATTGGACACTCTAAATTGGCCCTAGGTGTGAGTGCGTGCATGTGTGTGCCTTCTGTGGAAGGTTAGCCGCCAGGCTGGCAACTTGACATCATAAAAACTCCACTGCCAATCATGAGTGGACAGATGATCTACTGTGATGACCCCTAACTGGGAAAAAGCCGAAAGAAGAATTGTAAGCTGGTTACATGTGAGCAGGTTGGATAATTCTAGCCAGACTAGTTGCTTGATTGCTATGCAGGTATGTGTCCTGAAGGGTGAGTCAGTAGCAAACCTAGCTATTTTATTGTAGCAGGTGTTTAGTTTGTTAAAGTCTGCTTTGTTTAGGTTGGTGAGTATGGGGGAGTTATAGAGCAGTGTGGAGAGTAGGTGGGTTCTTGTGATGTTAGCTTTACTGATATCGGTGAGGTACTTTTTGCATCTATATAGGGTTCCGAGTTTTTTATGGACTTTCTTTATTGTCTGTGCATTGTGCATATTGAATTTCATGTTGTGATCTATGATAACCCCTAGGAGTTTGGTGTGTTGGACAGATGTGATAGGGGTGTTATTGGCTGAGAATATTGTGAATGGTGGTATGGAGTCTAAGGCTCTAGTGGGATAGGATATCATTAGCTGTGTTTTATTGGGGTTAAACAGTGGAAAAGGACTCGTATCAATTCATGGAGTTGAGGGAGTGATGGGGCAGAGCAGATTAGAGTGGAGTCATTGGTGTACTGAACTAGAGTGGAGTGCCAGGTAGCTTTGTGGAGTTGGTTGGTGAATATGTTAAAAAGAAGAGGTCCAAGAATGGATCCTTGGGGGACACCTAGTATGCCAGGTAGGAGGGGAGATAAGGAGTTTTGCCATTTTACTGCTTATTGGTGGTTGGCTAGATAGTCTTGAAACCACATGAGTGTGGATTGGCTGAGATTAACATTGGAGAGACAGAAAAGAGTTTTGGATGGAAGACAGTATCAATGGCCTTGGAGCGATCTAGGAAAACAGTCGATACTAGGTTACCATTGTTTTGATGTTGGTTTACTGTGGTGGTAAAGCAAAGGAGGGCTGTGGTAGTACTGTGATTGGGATGGAATCCATGCTGCATGCTGGTTAGCAGTTTATTAGCGAGTACATAGTGCATTTTTTGGGAATGTATACATTTTTCAAGGATTTTAGATATGGCAGTTGGACAGTAATTAGATAGCTCCACAGAGTTACCTCCTTTGTGTAGTGGTATTATATGCAAAATGTTCCACAGAGAAGGTGCATGTTGTTCTGATAAAGACTGATTAATGAGCATGGAGACTGGATAAGAGATGGCTTTGGCTGTGATCTTCAAATATTCTGCAGGTAATTTGTCAGTGGCCAGTGTTGTGAGTTTAAGCCTATTTAGGTATTTATAAATTAAATTGTGCTAGTTGGGACAGGCTGTAAGGAGAATTGATTTTGGTCTGCTATTACGGAAGATAGGTGTGGACGTGAAGTGAACTATTATTGGTGAGGGCCAGGATTGATTTGGTGAACTGTTCGTTGCATTGGGTGTCAATATTATTGGTGGTGGTGTCAATGTTAAGGGGTGGAGTACCGGTCTTTCCTGGTTATAGGATTTTAATAATGGCAGCCCAGAATTTTTGTGGGTTATTTTTGTGTTTGGTTTGAATGCCTATGTAGTGGTTCCTTTTGGCCATCCTAATTTGTATTTTGGGTTTGTTCCTTGGTTCCTGGCATGCCTGTCTATTAGTTTGAGTTTTATTTTGATGACACATGCTTTATCTCTTTGTTTTAGCAGTGCACAAGTATCTCTAGTCAGCCAGGGGGCATAGTTGGATTTAGTTCTAAAAGTTTTGATTGGGGCAAGATGATTTAGAATGTTTAGGAAAGTGTTATTGAAGTAATCTACTGCACTTTGCAGGGGGAGAGATGAAAGTGGTCTCCAGTTGCATTAATTAAATGCAGATATGAAGTCATGGGTTTTGAAATTCTTTGTATACTGGATTTGTTGGAGGTTGGAGGATTTTAATGGATTCAATTGATTTCTAATTATAAAGGTGGGAAGGGGTCGCTGAGGGTATCTGTGGGGGGGGGGCTGAGAGGTAGGATTGAGATGGTCTGTTAGAAAGGATTCAGTCTAGGATGGAGTCCCTTTTTGATGCTTTATCTACCCATGTTGTGGGGTGGAGCAAGTTACATGACGACCAGTTGATATTAATGTCACCTAGTATGATTGTTCTTGGTGAAATTTTTGGGATGCCCAGTCTAGAATGGATTCCACTGTATTAATGTTATTACCAGGGGTATATAGGTACCAATTATATGTAAGTATTTTTTTGAGTTGATTTTCAACTTAGTGAACATATTTCCTGCATTATTGACTTGGGTTGTTCGTTGACTAACATTCAATGGTCATGTTGTTTTTGAAGAGGAGAGCAATGCCTCTACCTCTTCTGGATATTCTGTCTTGTCTAATAACATTGTAATCAGGTGGAAAAAAGTCATTATTATTGTTTAGTGGTTTTAGCCAGGTGTCTGTGAGGAGGACTATGTCAGGGAGTAGAGGGCCAGGGTAGCACATAGCTAGATTTTGTTCAGCATGCTCTTTATGTTTATGTTGAGTATAATGAGATCTGTTGATTTTCTAAGGGAGGTTAGAATATTTGTTTGGTAGCGGGGGGAAGGGTTGTTATTGTTTGTAGGGCCAGGATTTGGGTACACATCCTCTAAGTATGATCTGGGATGCTATTTGGATTATAGTTTTTAGGCATTTGATTATACATGTGCTATATTTTGAGGAAATGTGGTTGTTTAGTTGGTGTGGGGTTACTTTGAATGTGTCAAGGTCAAGATCTGAGATATTGTAGATAGGAGGCATTACTAAAACATCTGGTTTGTCTTGTGAATGAGTTGGGCAGGTAGGGGATTTACTCTAAAATTTTGAGTTGGTAGTGTAGTGGTAGGAGGTTAAGTGTGTGGTGATGGCAAAGCTTATTATTAATGTAAACATTAGGGGCTACAATTTTCTCTGACAAAGTGTTGATGTATTTTGAATTTTTAGTAGGTATCTTTACATGGGTGAGTAGGGATTTAAGTGTGGCTATACTTTAGACGGGGAAATTTGAGTAGCCCTGTTGCAGAACACTTTTCAGTAGCACATGGAGGGTCTGGAGACAGTTTCTTTTTTAGTGTATTGTCTGTCCCCACTTGCCTGGGGGGGGGGGGGTGTAATTTCAAGGAAGAGTTAAATAAATTAGAATGCAAAATTATATTAAATTATAGAACATTACAGCCTAGAGGTATGAATTTAGATGCTAATTTGACATTGTAGTGTGTGCATGTGTTTATTTATTATGATATTGTATTTTACATTAATATTTTTACTCGTGATTTCAAAAAATAGAGATTTATATCTTTAATTGTTTAATTGAGTAATTGTTGGGTTTAAATGTGTTAATTAATTTAATGGTCACTGGGTTTGTATAAATATGACCTTTTTGTACTATTAAATCATTCCCAGAAAGCGTACCCGAATAAATGAACATTCATTTAGTCTATACAGTGAAGCTTTCATGTTTTTCTGTTTTTCATTTTTCTTGCTATCAGTCTGAAAATATGCTACATTCCTCTGATATGTGTTTTTTATGACAGCGTTTACTCTGACTGCTTCCATGGCTTCCCTTGCTAGGGAACTGAGGATACACTGCCAAGTGGACTGAATTGGTGGGTCAACTTCCTCGAAGGTATCATATTTTCTTTTTTTAATGACACACCTTATATTACAGGTCCATTACTCACATTCTGATGGTGACAGGACTAATGTAGGTTGGTGCATCTTGTTACTTTACTATATCCCACCTCTCATGCCTGTTTTGTATTATTCCACATGTATGTATTATTACACCACCTTCTCAGTTGTGTATTGTAGCTGCCTGTACACTCTTGTGTCCATCATTGTGGTTTCTGTTGCTATAATGAAACCAATCCTCTCCACCATGCACCATCCCTGACTTTTTCACTTTCATGGAACATTTATTTGTATATATATTGCTGTAGATTATGTCGTGACATTGTCAGCATAGTTTTCCAGTCTGTGCTTACAGACTTGTGATGACTACCAGAGGTGCGTGTGCACATTCTAGGTTCATCCTAGCTGCTCGTACTTTAATAGACCTGGGAGGTACTCCAACATGATATGGCCATGGGTCAGTACTGCAGCCATGACAAGGAGCCTCATTGTGCACAGTGGCCTGGCTACACTGCTAATACACACTGAGGCTTATCATGTATGCAGTATAAATAGTGATAGTTTGGCTGCTATTGTGAACCTGGCATTCCTGAATTCCCTGCCTTGTCTTCAGTAAAGTATAAATTATAGGACAGCACATTCAGCTAATAGCCCATCTTTCTACTTCAGGATACAGACTTTATATTCTGTTGAGAAAATTGTCAGCAGTGTAGTCCTAAAATCATTATGTAAATGATTATGTGAATGTTACTGATAACATATTTGTACTTATTTGTAGCAATATTCATATAAACTGATTTAAAATCCAAAGGTACAAAAATCTCATGATGTATAAAGTTGACCTCTGAGTGTATAATAGTGCAAAATAACATAGTTTCAGTCTTATGGTCTATTGCAAAAAATCAGTAATTATATTTAAGAAAAATTAAAAGAAACAAACACCTATCCTAAACTGGTAAATACTTATTAAAAAATGTCTGAGTTGACTAGACTAGGTTCTTTTCATTTTTCTAGATCTATCAGTCCTCTATCAAATTATCAGTGTTATAGAAAAAAGGATCGCTTACTGATTTTAATAAATAAAATAAATACATCATTTATTAATTAGAATAACTTGTTACAGTTGCATGAACCACAAGCATTAGTAGCCACCAGAAATATTAATCAACCAGTCAATAATATTCACTTCCATGAATACTTTTGAAATAAGGACTTAAAAAGCTAGGTCCACTTACATGTAAAGTGCATAATTCAATTGCCAGCTGTTTGCAGAATGTATTCAAGCATTACAGAGAACAGGAAATGAAGCAATTTTAAAAGCTAGATATTTGTGCATGCTCTGGGACATGTGAGCAGACAGTTGGACATGCTCTCTAATATGTATAAACAGACATTTTAACCACCAGTCACTATTGTGGTCTGGGAACATTTCATTAAATGAGATCCTGCCTACAGATGTTATTGACTTCCTTGTGAATGTCACACGGGCTCTAGGCAGAGGTCATTCTCTTTACACAGCTTATTTGGATCTGGCTAATGCATTCAACACTAAAGACAGAACCCACATAGTTATGGTAGAAGGTACCTCCTCAGAAAGTAGGAAGGTAACTGGTGGTGTGCCCAGGGCTCAGAAATGGGACCAGTCCTTTATAGAATCTACTTCTGCAATCTTTAGACCATAAATCAGGACCTTGGGTTAACTTAAGTTTGCATATGACTACAAACTGGACAATAGTGTCAAATCACTCTCTGATACCCATTTATTACAGCAGGAACTAACACTCATAATCAAGTGGTGCATGGAAAAATGTCTCAAACTAAATGTGAAAAAGTTTAGCATTGTCACATTTGGCAAGCAACTCTCTTCCTCAATGTACAGCATAGTACAGCCAGTATCGCACTAAAACTGATAAAGTAATCAAGGATCTTGGAATGTGGGTTGATAATTCTCTCTCCTTTGACCACAATGTGTCAGCAGAAGTCACAAAATACTTCTGTTTAGCACCTCTAATAGCTAAAGGCATATCTTCTACACCAAAAGAAATTATCTACCTTTATGTAGCCCTAATCAGATGACCAATTAGTGAGTACAACTCTCACTGTGGGATGTACCTTGCTGGACATATTAAGGAACTAGAAACACCCCAGACAGTGCTGAATAAGAAGACTGATGGTTTGAAATCCCTGAGCTACCAGGAAACAATTGAAGTGGTCCTCCTTAAATTTATTTCTAATTGGCTCTTGTGGGGTGATATGTGCCTGGCATTCTGAATGATTAGGGACCCCATACATCCCGATTATCGATTATCTGTATTTCAAACCTAATAACTTCACTAAAACCAGAACTATGGATATAAATCTCTACCAGCATACACATTTTGTTGAAGGGACACATTTATTATCCAACACTGAGCCCAACTTTAAAATAAAGATCCATTGGAAAGGGACTACCTAGCATTCTTAAAATTAAACCTGGATAATTAGATGGCTACTGATAACCTCATTCTGGAAATGAATTACTTTGCCTGTCTTGAAAAGGAGTAGCAACAAGTGAATAGGTGCTGGCAAGGCATAAATGGTCATGTGTCTCAATTGCCTATTATCTCCCATGAACCTCTAAACACTTTGTTCTTGCTAAAAATATTTTATTGGTTTCTGACAGTAGTTAGACAGTTCTGCATTATCTTCTTTTGTGTTTCTTGAAATTTTGCAGGAATCCTAACGTGGATATTAGTATCTGTAGGCTGAAGCACGTGGCAACAAACTATCCCAGCATGGACAGTAAGATCAAACCACAAACTGCCAAAAGTCATGCAAAAAACAAGTAAGAAATACCTGCTCTACAAACATCACAGGACTAATTTTTTCTGGTGATAAAGGCTGCATTACCTGAAACTAGAACCTTCAGAGTTACGACAGAAGACTGCCAGAAACAACTCTCTACCTTAAATGATAGACAAGGTGGAAGTGCAACATCATACCTTTTGAATGATGCAAGTGATAGATATGTACTATTTCAAAAGATTAAGGACTTGTACTCTATTGGCAGAAAGCTCACATTAAAAACTGAGGACACTGACTACAGAAACTATTAAAATAATTTAAGGTTAATTGGTCTGCCAGAAGGGAAAGAGATACCTGAGACGCTGTACTTTTTTATGGAGTTTGGTCTACTTTAACAAAAAAACAAAACTTCTGAAGTTGAACAGGCACATAGGATCTGGACAAAAAAGCCATCCAGGCTCAAAATCCATTTTGCTATTACGCTTTTTCAGTTTTATAGACAGGAAGGAGGTCCTATATAAAATTTCAATGGAACCAGTTTGCTTTTCCCATATATTACAGTTCTTCTCTATTATGTAAAAGAAAAATGTTTATTCCAGCTTTAAAAACATTTAAACATTGGGGTTTCCTCTGTTCTCATCAAGTCTCTATCACACTCTTGGTCACTTAAAAGGAACAAAGCTTCAAATGCAGAAAATGTCCTAAAATATCTTCTTTCCAGACACCCTTACTCATGAGCTGTCAAATCTGAATCCCTGCCAATGGATCAAGACTCTACAAGTTCATATCTAAAACAGAAATTAGTGTGCTATCCAGTTTCCTCCTCTAAAATGCCTGACCACAAACAGACAAACATTTCTGATTCAGCAAGTCCCAGAAAAATATCTCGGTCTACTACTAGTCAGCTATTTTCCTGGAATGTAGAACTATGTAACTGCACTTTACTTTTGACACGTCGAAGGAAATCTTGTCAGAGAAGGTCATAGGCTTTTATCTTCTGAGAATGAGATGGAATTGCTGGATTAAGCACAAGGTAAAGCTGCATTTCTCAGGACTTTAGCAGGAGTCAGGATTGTGGCTTTTCCTACTTGATTGACTGTCTCTCAAAGTTTGTTGTGTTAAGTAGCATTTATATTTTATTAACTGGCTTTTTTTCTATTGATGCTCAATGCCATCTGTCCTCTACTCAGGTAAAAATTTTCAGACACTTTAAATTACTCTGTTTTACAATATCATTTGGGTTGTCATTGGCATTAACAGTTTTATGTGTGGTTCACTATACTACACATTTCTGCTGCCTTGGTTGCTATGGATAGCAGATGTTTACTTGGATTAGTGTATTGGGCAACACTTTAAATACTCGGGAATCATTTGATGCAAGAAGGTCTGTGGATACTTGCTATTTAGGACTTACGTTTCAGTTTTGCCATTATGTCTGTTCTACCATGTTGGATTGTTCTCAGTTGCTGGGAAGCAATTCAAAGTTAGAATCTTCCATTTTCATTGCAGCTGTGATATATCTTTTTTCCTTAACATTATCATTTGAATAAATGTTACCCCCCCAATGAAAATAGGTCACATGGCTTGCCCTTTTTCTAGCTGACAGATGTAGTCTGTCTGTCTTAGTGGCCACATTGAAGTAGGGCTCCCTGTTTAATGATGTCATCAGCAGAAGGTGAAGAGCCTTGTTGTTCCCAGAAAGCAGTGTTTTCTAATTAAAGCAATAAATTGCTTTTGCTGCTAAATTGTTACTGTTGAAATGTTTTTCATGCTTCCATTAAGATGTGTTTAACATTGCATTTATCAAGTACTGAGCAGGTTATTATTATTATTATTATTATTATTATTATGAAAACTTCTTTATTAAATCATCATATTCAACATGTTACTTGAGTGCACAAACACTAACAAAAAAGTCATAGCAACAGTTTCCATTGTTATTGTCATGCAGGATGTTTATATGTATATAATTGTTTATGTGAGTTTTTTAACATCTTTATTAAATTATCACTTAAGACATAGGCAAACATAACCAGACTTATGCATTTCCTGTTATTCAAAGGTAAACACAGACTAATATAAAATACAACATACTACATTAATAAGTTTAATTTACATACATTATATATCACTTATATTCTTTTTTATAACTATTAGCAGCCCAAGATTACATAAATTGCTCAATTCCTGCCTTCCTTTAAATGTCTCTCCTCCTCCTGAACATGATTCTTCATGGATTCCTCCTAATGTTTCCATTTATTTATATGTAGTTTGCTCGAACCCTTTTCTAAAGATCCCACATTTAGTTCTTCTATTTTTGTTACAATATTCGAAATAAATTCCCTTTCCCAACTAGTCATAAACAAATTGGCATTGCTGGGAGGCCCCATAGCCACACCTTTATCACTACTTTTTGCTCTCATCTTCTTCCCTTTTTTTCTCCTACCCCATTTTTCTAACTTTTTTTTCTCACTCTTCTTTTCAGCCACTCCCCAAGGTGTTATTCCCCTTCTTCACTACCAAACAGAATATCCTTCCTTTCTAAGAGAAGACGGCGGTGGACAGTCTGCTTGATCTATGTTACGTTTACTGGGGCCCTTTCTCCCTAAAGAGACTCAGTGTATGTACTCTGTCTCACACATGGTTTTACTAGCATCTACTTTACTTGAGCAGCATTTCTACCTTGGTACATGTGAAAGCAGCCTACCAGTGGTCACTGCACAGGCCCCCCCCCCCATCCCATCCTTGGCTTACTGTCTTACAATCTACTCCCCATAATTACCTCTATCTAACTTCTATATACTGAACTTCTAAGTGGAACCTCATCTCCTCACAGTGCACCTCCCTCCTTTTTCCACTAGGTGGCAGCATACTCCCAATAATTAAGCCCAGTAATAACTTCCTCCTTACTCTCCACTAAATAACTCTACCTGGAAAGTGTCTATGCCCCTCACCAAGATAGCTGTAATTCTATCTCCCCTCACACATATACCTGCTTTAGTAAGTGTCTCTGTCCCTCACGAAGAAAGCTGTACTGTTATCTCTCCTTACACATATACTTGTTTTACTAGAAGGTTTTCCCCAATAAATTAAGAAACAAAGAGTTTTTAGTACAAAGAAAGTTTGCAATCCATATACCTGCACCCCTGCAGTTGCTCTCCTTCTCCTGCCTCAGATCATTGATTGTTTCTGGGCCTTCCCGCCTTCCTGGTTCTTCTCGCTTCATTCGCCCTACGGGCTCACTCCGCTCCCCTTCCCTACCCCCAATTATCACTCGCGCCCAGTGGTCCTAGATTTATCCCTAATCCCTATAGCCCCACCCCCCCAACCAATCAGGATACTCATCACTATTAGGCCTTCCCTATTCTCCAGCCTATCAGGATACACCCTTCACCCTCCCACTTCTCCACCCTACCTACTTCTCTATACCACACCCCCAACACACAATCTCATATCACCTTCTCATTTAACATTAACTTTCTCCCATTACCATGCTCAGCCTTCCTTCCAAAGTCCTTCTCTACTCTCCCTTCATCTTACTTCTATTATCACTATACCATTTAACCTCCTATACTAACTCTCATGTGCCATCTCCCCCTTTGACTCCCCAGCACCTTTACACATCCCACTTCCACAACATCTCTGCATCTTTAGTTCCCTCCCACCCTCTCCTTCTCTTAAAAATAAAACTTTTTCCAATCACTAACAACAACTACAAACTTAAACCAACTCACTACCAACATCATCTATCTAAACATAAATCAAATAAACGTATCCTCAACTTTACCTGCCTTCATTTAGCTGGTGACATACACCCCAATCCAGGCCCAAATTTCTCTCCTACTAATCAGTCTTGCTCCAACAATAAAACTACTCATAAAAACCTCAAATTCCTCACAATCAACGCACAAAGTTTAAAAAATAAATTAACACTCTTCCATGCCTGGTTCTCCCATAACTCCCCAGACATAGCAGCCATCTCTGAAACCTGGCTAAAACCACACATTAATGACTCTGAATTCCTGCCTCCAGGATTTCATGCTCTTTGATCTGACCACACTAATAGAAGAGGAGGTGGAGTTGCCTTAATCTACTCTAACCTCCTAACTATGACCCCATACCCCAACACCATCCCATCTTTTAATAATGCAGAACTAGTTATTGGCATACTAAAAATAAACAACCACAAAAGCAACTGTATTATTTCCCTCTACATTCGTCCTGGTAACAATACCAATACTTTAGAAGACATTCTCTCATGGTCCTCATCTAACATTAAACTAGAAACCTTTATTTTGGGAGATGTAAACATTGACCGGGGAAAAATCAGTAACCCTAATCCCTCCATAACTATCAACCTATTCAACTTCACTCAGCTTACTAACTCCATTACTAGACCTAACAAAACTAACCCCCCTGGCTCCATACTAGACTGAATACTAGTATCACATCCAAACAAAGTTATAAAATCTGGTGTCAATCCTGACCCATTAGGAGACCACCTCCCTACCTTCTCCATTCGAGCCACTCCCTCCTACCCTCTCTCTCACCACTTTATTCAAACTCGTAACCTAACTAACTTTAATCAAAATTTTTTCTCAAACTTCCTGAAGCTAACTAACTGGAACCCCCTAAAAACTCTGCCTCTAGACGAAGCTGTTGACTATTTTAACTCCACATTCTTAACTGTCCTTAACTCCCAAGCTCCAATAAAAAGAAAAAGAATCAAAACTAAAACCACCCCCTGGCTCAACAATGACACAAAAAAGATTATGCTTCAAAGGGATAAAACCTGGAAAGCCTACCTTAAACACAAACAGCCGGAAATGTTCCTTAAGTTTAAACAACTAAGAAATCTTGCCAAAAAACTAGTCATTACGGATAAAAAAATCTTACTACATCAAACTACAAGAAAACCACACAAGAAATCCCAAACAGTTCTGGAACTCCATTAACTCCCTCCTTAGACCAGGTACAAAAAACAATCCCTGTCCTGACACCAACAAATCTGACCCAGAAATTGCCTCACTATTCAATTCCTTCTTCACCTTCTCTATCGCTGAACTAACCAAGACTTTCACTAACAACAACCCTCCCCCTAAATCATTCTTCCACTCCCTTTTCACCCCCGCACACTTTCAACCTGAAACCAGTACCCACCGACCTAATAAAGAAACTGCTTTATAAACTAAAGCCTTGCTCCAATGCCCCTTATAACATCCCATCCTCCTTCCTAAAGATAGCTTCTGACTCCATAGCTTTTCCCATCAGCATCCTAATAAATAGGTCTCTACTCGAATCCTATGTACCCAAACTCTGGCGTTCTGCTTTCATTCTTCCACTTCACAAAGGAGGCAAAAATTGTAACGTCTCCAATTTCTGTCCCATTGCCATCCTCTCCCCTATATCCAAAATCCTAGAAAAATGTATCCACCTACAGATCATGCCTTTCCTTACTGAACAACAACTACTCTCTCCCACCCAGCACGGCTTCCGCCCTGGACATAGCACTAACACTGCTCTTCTCTCCTTCCTTCATTCTGTTAACTCTGCACGTGACTCCAGTAACTTAGTATCATCCGTTCTACTAGATCTATCCAAAGCTTTTGACACCATCTCCAACTCCCTCCTTCTAAACCACCTCTCTGACCTTAACCTGAGCCAAAACGCCCTTTGCTGGTTCTCTAGCTACCTTTCAAACAGGTACCAAGCTGTGAAATGGGACCAAGCAACATCTACCTTCCTTCCAACCCCTACCAGAGTATCTCAAGGTTCCATTCTTGGCCCATTACTATTCAATATCTTTATTAACAACTTTCATAAAGCCATCCCCAACACCACAATTGTACAATACGCTGATGATTTCTCTCTGATCTGCCAAGCCCCTAACCTAACAGAGCTCCAAGCTCTAAACCAAACAGCATTTTCAACCACTGAAAACTGGATGTTCCAAAACCACCTCTCCCTAAATGCCAACAAAACTAAGATCCTGCTCTTCTCCCCCTCCAAATCCTCATCTCTTGATAAAAACTCTTTCCAAATAACCAGCCTTAACAACTCCATGATTGATAGTAACCTCCACTAAATTTCTTGTTGTTACAATTGATGACCAGCTCAAATTCAAGACTCATATTCAACTAAACATCAAAGAAAACATATAAAACTTGGCGTACTGTATAGAAACATCCACTTTATGTCCCCTTCCACTAGACTAACCCTTGCCTCTACTTACCTCCTTCCCTCTCTACTATATAACACTCCTCTGCTCACTAACCTATCATCTACCCTTACCTCCAAATTGGAACAATGCTACAATAAAATCTCCAAATTTGCCACTAAATCCAAATCCTCCTCTCATCACTGCATCTCTCTTTGGCTTGAACTCCCAAATCATCTTATCTTTCTCCAACTCACCACAGCCCATAAACTAGTGTTCCATCCTACTAACTGTCCTGCTCTTTCCAATATTCTTCAACCCTATACTCCCCTCAGATCCCTTAGATCTTCTCACCAAAACCAGATCACAGTACAAAAACCAAAGTGTCCAGCAGGTCAACTTCTCTTATCCTTTATCCTTGCTAAAAATGGAATGCCCTACCCACCTCCCTAAGAACCTGCAACAACCTAACCAACTTCAAACCCCAACTTTATTCTCACCTTTATCTAAATCGGATATGCAGCTGTACTCTTCAACCTACAGCAGTCCAATTATCCTCCCCCTTCTCTCCAGACTAACCTATATACCTTCCTAATCCTCCTCTAAGCTCACCTAAAATTCTAAATGTATTAGCTACTAAAGCATTTTTACACTATATGCTTAAGCTACCCAGGCAAACCTCCTTGCCTTCCTCACCTCTTCTAAAATATTAATTGCATAAGCTTCTAAACGTTAAAGTTTTTAATGTTTAAATTTTTCTTCTTTGCTTTTTCATTGCTTTTTATACAATATGCCAATCTTTTTCCCGCAGAACTTAACTGAAATTGTTAATACTTTTTGCTAATTGAGCAATCTGATATTGGTATTGTAGACTATTTTGTAGCCACCTGTTAATTGTAATATTATCTGTGTCTGAACTCTTTCTTGTAATTAAAATTGTTGTTTATGTGGAGCTTTTCTCCCCAGGCCTCCACTGAAAATGGGCCCCCAAGCCCAGTGGACATCCCCGGTAATCAAACTGAAATAAATAAATAAATAAATATGTTGTCAAAAGTAAAAAAAATATATAAGACAATATGACATCTAATAATTCAGACAACAGACTGATTTCCTCAACAGCAAAATTAGAACAACCTCTCAAAACGTCTGCAACCCTCTCAATTCCCTCATAATTAGGGATTACCCTGTACAGGGACATACATCTGCAGTTACTAACCATGTATCCTCTCTTAAAGAAAGATTTTTCACACTTTACTTTGGGTCTAAAACTTGGTGAGTCCACCCATAGTGGCCAATAGTGGCTATATTTGTTGACAAATGCTTACAAACGGCAATTATTACAGCAGAGTCATATGCTAAAGATTTGTTTGATTTTAAGCTAAGTGTGTAACTGCAGATGTATGTTCTCTATACACTGTAATTCCTAACGATGGGGGAATTGAGAGGGTTGCAGAAGTTTTGAGCGATTGTTCTAATTTTGCTGTTGTGGAAATCAGTCTGTCGTCTAAATTATCAGATGTGATATTGTCTTATAATTTTTTTACTTTTGACAACAGATTTTTTTAAACAAAATAAAGGTGTGGCTATGGGAGCAGCCATAGCCCCCAGCTATGCCAGTTTGTTTATGACTAGTTGAGAAAGGGAATTTATTTTGAATTTGTTACAATATTCAATACTTCAGATACAGTTGGTTTACATTTTGACTTCCACCTTCTAGTAATGTTTTTTTGGCAGCCATCAGAATTAAACTTAATCTTATAATGTCTAGGAATTCAGATCCTGTATCCCAATTGAAGAAAATAATTACCTTTTTGCTCACCCAATATTTCTGACAGAGTACTCTGTAGGGAATTTTTAAAATCTGCCATCTCATTATACTCCCAAGTATATGTTTCCATTTACCTCTTTCATCCCCATCACACCTCAGACATTTGCCATCTACCTCAAGCAAAATTTCTTGAAGTCTGCTCAGGGTTTAAAATAGCTATGCAAATACTTCCAAGCAAAACTCTTAAACCTTCTGGACTTTGCTGCATACTTTGGGGCCATACATATATCCTCACAATATTCCCTTGTAAATTGCTTATGCAATCTCCCTTTCCAGTCTTTTATAATCTCCTCTGATTGATTCTTATAGTTGTGCAATATCGTACATGCCCTCCAAATTATCCCTTTTTAACAGCAGTTTCTGTTCTGGATTCAACTAAAACCTGTACCAGACCTGATCTTTCTCTTAGGACTCCCTTATCCCTTTCTATTTGCTTTAACTCTGATATCACTTCTTTTTAGGGAAGGCAGTCTCTAGTCTACAGTCCAAACACCTTCTTAGCCTCATCCCACTATATTACCTTTCTCTTATAGTTATTTGATTGCAGCAAGGGTGTAGCCAGGCACACCCTTTGCACTCTACTGAATACATTTCTTTCTGAGCATCGTATCAATATGCTTATTTTTTCTGCTCATATTATGTCTGCAACTGTCTAAATAAATGCTTTCAACAACAGGTGTAATATTGCTAATCAAAAAGCAATATTTTTAAAATTTTTAGGGAGAACAGATGAAAGTGCTTGCATTTATTAAGGGATGGAGGGGCAGCATTTTCAGAGATGCATCCATTTTTCAACTTATGAGTACAAAATGGAATTTTCTTGCTACACCCCAGCATCACAGTACTGTCACATTCTTGTCTGTTAAACCTGTATGCTTAGTTTTATTGTTTTGAATATAAGCTTTCCTTTTTAATACGTTTATACTTTTTTATCCACAGGAATTTTAAAAAGTATTTTTAAGGGCTATGGCAAGTTTGTTTTGGGCTTGTCACTGTGTACTTTTTTGGTAAACACTACTTTTTTGGTTACTTGCCTTTTATTAACTATTGTTGATACTGCTAGCAGCATATCAGGCTTCATTTTGGCTTAACAATGGTTCTTCAGTTATTCCTTCCTCCAGACACAAAAAAATTTCCTAGAAAGCCTTTGTCAGTTAAGCAGGTTACTGCCTTGCCTCAACCACAGATAGATGACCCTGCAGCTGACTCATTTTTTTCTCTGATTTCTTCTGTTGTTGTCCCTCCAGTTACTATGGACTGGGGGGTTGGACATGTACTCCATGGCTGTTGGAGTGCCTTCTGTGGGCATGGGAAAACTACTCTTTTCAGTTTCAGGAGTAGGGAATGTGTCTTTTGTCTCACTGGACCTGTTTATCAAGGTGCTTCTATGATTTTTTTTCTTACAAAAAGCAGTAAAAATGTAATATTTATCTTCCCCTGTTTCTCTTACCCTGGACAACTTAGCTAAAGGCTTAAGTTCAGGATCTTATAAAGTTTCTCAATCTTACAAATACTCATTTTCTAGTCTCACATCAGAGCCTTTAGTGATTTCCCTGTCAAATCCCCCTGCAGCTAAATATTTCTTAAATGCTAATCCTTCTCCCTGTGACAACGATGTAAAATATTTTGAAAGCTGAAACTTTGAATTCTCCTCTTCATATGGAATTTATTTGGACATTTGCTGCTGAGGTCCTGAAAAAATGGGAAAAAAAACATACATCTGATTCAAGGGGTAACTTGCCTTCCTTCTCAAGGTTTGTTAAAGTTTTCAATACAAATTCAGGATCCTTTCATAAAAAGCAAAATAAGTAGTCTGAGCAAACTTCAAGGAAGTGTATGTTCAAAAAACCAATGTCAAGGAGGATCAAAAACAAAATGAACTGTATGCCATTGTTTACTGCTTACCATTGTTTGTTACAAGCTGTAATGCCTGATAATTAATGTAGAGAATTAAGGCCATGAGTTGTTAACCATGTGTGTCCTGTAGTCCAGAGTTTGGGTCTAACAGGCTCAATTTGCCTACTGTGTTACTCTAACCAAATTGCTTACCAAGGCAATGTATTCCTGGAATATGAAAAGGTCCCCATGGATCAGTGCTCTATTTGCCTGACATAACTCTATGACAGTATACGATGACACCACTCTGGTGCTTTAGGCCAAACAACACTTCATGATAGCATTTTCTTTAACCATCTATACTTTAACTGAGTTTAGTGTTAAGCTATACCATGTACCTGCAAGATGATGAATGAGACTATAACAACACCATCTTCTGAGAAGTTTTTTATCTATTTCTTTCCCTATTCTTAACTTCTTACACTTCTTAGAGTTAGATGGCACTGCACAAGGCTGAAGGATGGCTTCATAAGGGAAACATCAAAATGTTCATTTTATAAAAGGGTGCTGGTAGCCTGCAGTAAGATGACACTAGCCATGGTAAAAATGAGTACAGTTATGGAAGGAAAACATCAACTCAAGGGGCACAAGTAAATACTCAAAACAAAGTCATGGCTATACCTATACAGAGAGTGATTTGTTGGGCAGCAAAGTGAAATATCCAAATACATACATATGTACGCACTGCAAACCTCTCAGTGTATCTTAAATGTTGTTATTGTACCTTGCCTATTAGTGTGGTCTCCCTGTTAGCACTGAAAATCATTTGATATGAACCATCCTGTGCATATATTTTCATTGTTCCAAATAAGAGTCCTGTTTCAAAACCATCACATTGACTCTTTTTTCCTCTTTTAATTTCTCCAAGTCTTTTGGGTTTCTAACCCCATGATGAGAATGGACCCCATTCCTAAGTCAAAGTACAATTAAAGGTCATGAAATTAGTATTGTTTCAATCTTTGATGTCAACCAGTAGTGCTTTTCGTAGCACCTGCAATGTGTCCAGTAATGACTCCTTCTGCAATTCATATGGG
This sequence comes from Protopterus annectens, assembly GCF_019279795.1. Lineage (NCBI taxonomy): Eukaryota > Metazoa > Chordata > Ceratodontiformes > Protopteridae > Protopterus > Protopterus annectens. Next base: position 663,014,690 of record NC_056739.1, read on the forward strand.
GATATATGGATTGGTAACATATCTAAATACAATTGTAGATTATTTTTTTATAAGACCCATTGCTCCTACTACTATTGGAACTGTCTGGGTATCTTCCTTCTACATTGCTCTCTTTTCTACCTGAAGATCCTGATATTGTATGACTTTGTATCTCTTTGTATGCAAGACACTGTAGTCACTGGGTGTGGCAGTTTTAATGATCAATGCTACTTTTGTCTTCTTTTCTTGGACCACGATATCCAGTTTTCTAGCATCTATCTTTTGAACTGTTGATAATGGGTGATCCCATGTGATATAAACTTCATCATTTTCTATGATGTTTTTGGGGCTCATGTTTCCAGTGTTTTTCAGCCACTTCAGTACCATAATGTTGTACAATCCCCAGTGCAACAGTCTCACCACATTATTATGCCTTTCAGTATACAGTCCTTCTGCCATTAGTGTGTCACAACCAGTAACAAGTTATGCAACTGTTTCCAATTCTTTTTTACAAAACCTACATTTGTCTGTTTCTCCCACGTTTAATGGACTTTGTAAAACAACATGTACATAGCCCACTATCTTAGGCTGCCAATATTAACCTTTCATCTCTTGGTTTGAATTTGCCTGTCCTTAAACATTCCTGCATTCTTTCCTGATGAACATGAGGTTCTCCCAGAAGTTTTCTATACTTGCAACTATATTTATGCTTTTTCCACATTTCTTGCCTTCTCATCTGGTCCTTCACCTTATATTCTTTCTTTTGTTTTTTGGCATATTCAGTTGTTGCCTGATTTTTATTTATTTCTGGTTTTATTTCCATTCCTACTCGAGCCAATATGCTTCTGCTAAATTAAGCAGAGAAGTCATCTTAGATTTATTCTGCTCATGTTTCAAAGCTTTAACTACATTCAGGTCTTGTGAGGTCAGCAGATATGTGTGGAGTCCCACAATTGCAGATCTATACATGTAATCAATTTCAAGAAGGCCCAACTCTCCTTCGGAATGAGGAATATATAATCTTGGTATGCACTGATTTTTATAAATCATTTGGTGAGCATGAAGCATCCTTCCTGTTTTCCTATCTAATCTACTCTCCTGTGGGAGTAGTGCTATGTCTAGTGAGCATGTGCAGCTATGAATGCTCATTTGGAAGCTATTTACTGTCTTCTGGCAATATAAAATATAGAAAGGAACAGAAACAAGCAACGATGCATATTTCATAAGAAGTGAAGATGAAAGATTGGGCTATACATGCTTCCTTATTTATTATTTATTTGACTTTAACTGCATAAGTGAACAGGTCCAAACACCATTTTTAGCCATGACCCCTGCCTAGAGGCAGTAACACATTTTCAAAGCATCACTTGCAAACCAAATTAACTTCCAAGTTACATTTTAAATTAACATTTACATGATGGCTATAGTTTAACTAAGATATACAGTTCAATAACTAAGTACTATATATCTGATTTTACTTGAATAACTACACAGATCACTGTATTATATAGAAGGAAACTACCACTAAAATAGTTGACTTAAGTACTGTTGTTGTGCTTTTACATTTTTAATTTCATTTTTGTTATGTTCAAAATATGACTGTTATTTATGAGAATGGAGGATTTCTGCAATGCTTATCAGTATTCTGTTCACTGCAGTTTATTTTCTTCTTTTTCACATCTCTACCTGCATTATAGCATCTGCATCAAAATCAGTTCTTGGAGCAAGTACTGTGATTTTTTTTCTGCCACCTTACTGTAGAATAACACTTGTGGTATGTTTTTTTTTTTTTTTTTGCTGACTGTCTATGTTTACATTATTTTGGTATATTACATAGCAACAGGAATGTTTATTCATCTGCTTTCAAATCACTTTATTGCATTAAGATATATATATATATATATATATATATATATATATATATATATATATATATGTATGTATATATATATATATATATATGTGTATGTATATATATATATATATATATATATATATATATGTGTGTATGTATATATATATATATATATATATATATATATATGTATGTATATATATATATATATATATATATATATATATATGTGTATGTATATATATATATATATGTGTGTGTATGTATATATATATATATATATATATATATATATACATACATTTTAAGTCTGTGGTTGCCATTAGTAAGTATATTTATTTTTTAGTCAACCCTTACAATTCAGTGTTACTACTATACTGTTTCATCAGTATTCTATTATAATTATTTTACTGAGGTTTCTTAAGTTTTAATTCGCAATCATTTTCAGCATAAGGTGCATTTTTGAGGCATGTGTTTTAATTATTTTACTTTTGTTAACTGATTAATAAAAACTGGGAGGAGTTTGCAGTATATTTAAACTAAGTGCATTATGTGAACTGTATTCTTATGAAGTCCATAGTACCATGGATGAAAGTGCTAAATAACTGAGTAAAACACTTATTATCACTCTACTGTGTCCTGTGCATTTTCTTCCAGTGTGTTGCTTTGTGGTTTGACTGGATTTTAAAGCTACAGCTCTATAAAATGTTGCAGGTGCTTCTTATCACCAATGAATTCCAATTCTACATTTCTCTGCTTGTCCTGGAAAAATAAGCAGGTGCTATAGATTGATTTTTCCAGGATTCCACTTATAAACCATTATTTACTGAACAGTGTATAGAGTTTCATCTAAGGAGGTGCACAATGTGACATTTGGCCTCCTTTGGCATATAGTGTCTTGCAAAATATCATAGATCTCAACTTCTTTGCTCAAGAATTGGGGACAGAGCCACAAATAATGGGGGCAAAGACCTGCAAGCAGGGTAACTTTTATATATTTCTTTAATGTATTTACTTTTTTATTTATCTTTTGTTAACTGTGTTAATCCTACTAAGCTAGTGGCCTTTTTTCAAGGGAGTCCCAAGATGGTATTTACACTTCTTGGAGAAATTTGGCCAGGGCATCAGGGAACTTCCCATACTCTTTTCAGTAGGTGCCTCAGGATCTTTCTCATCCACCTGAGCTGCCACAAATCAAGGAGATGGGAGCCTGATTTAATGTCTCATCCGAAGGACAGCACAGGCAGGAATACAACATCATCAAATCCTCCATTGCAATGTCATCAATCCAATCACCAGGAGAGGGAATAGAACTCACAGTGTTCTGGTCTTCTGGCACTGAAGGTGAGTGTGTTGCTTTTTGTGCCACTGACACTGTTGACTAACTAATTTACTTAATTTGTTAAAAGAACAAGTTTTGCATACAAATGAATGAAGAAAATCTGACAGAGGCTGTGCTGCTCCATACACAACCTACAATGAAAGAGGAAGAAGAGTCCGACCCAGAAGAAGTAAAACCAGCCCTGAGGAAAATGAAGTAAAGGAAATCAGCAGACTCCGATGAAATCAGAGCAGATATGATCATAAGCCTGAGTGAGGTAGGGGAGACATGGCTCCAGAGAGTACTCATAGCAGTGTGGAAGGAAACACATATCCCGGAAGACTGGAGAATAAGTGTTCAAACACCAGTATACAAAAACAGAGGTGATAGTCACAACTGTTGCAGCACAGAGGAATCAAAGTCTTGTCACAATGCATGAAAGTGGTGAAAAGGGAGATTGTTAAATAAACACGGTAGTAGAAAGTCAGATGGGAGATAAGCAGTTTGGATTTAGATCAAGATTCAACACAACTGGCTCAGTGCTTACAGTGCGACAGATAGTAGAGAAAAAGCTGAAGATGAAGGAGGCCAGGTGGATCTTCCTTGACACAGAGAAACATATGACAAGGAGGGTCTACTTCTGTTCATCGAGCAACCACTTTTTCAAAGAACAGAAAGCTGAACCCATTTAATGAAAGTGCACGTTCGCGAACACCGGTTCACAAAATTGGAAAAAATCACTAAAAACACATTTTTGCAAGGGGTCAAGAACCCCTGTACTCCACACCCCCACTACTTACATATACTAATTCTGAGATTGCACTACAGTGGGGAAAACGATATATTTCAGTAAGCTGGTGTTCGTTTTAGTGCACTTTCACTTGAGTGGCTCTGGCTTTCTGTTTTTCAAAAAAATGTTTTTTTCGATAAACAAAAGTAGACCAAACAAGGTATGTAGAAAGCTGATGGTTCAAAATCCAAGAAACATTCATAGAATTGATGTAGGCTATTTACAAGACCCTAAACGGCACAAGTAAGAACAGTGTTTGGATTTAGAGTTGATTCCAGTGGAAGAAGGTGTGCATCTGGGTTCAGCTCTGCACCTAGTACAGTTCATTTTGGTGACAGACTACAATTGCAAAGATGTTAAAAAGAACAGATCAACAAAGCTGCTGTGTTTTTAGACCATATGGCTTTACAAGCAGACTGAACAGGAAATTCAGCATATGATAGGGGAATGGCATGCAAAACTGAAAGAAAGTAGGATGAAATTGAATACAGACAAGACAAGACATTTGTCATGGCAGCAAATGGAGGAATCGGAAGACAATGAGATAGAAGGGAAACTAGTGGAGCAGGTTAAAAGCTTTATGACTGAGTCATTGAGGAGTAGTGAAGTCTGAATGAGGAGGTCAAAACTGGAATCAGAGGGGCTGCAGCCAACTGGCACAGAGTGTCAGGGGTAGCACATGACAGAATAATGCCAAAGCAGCTGAAAAGTAAGGTGTATAAACCAGTGATGTGACCTGTACTACTGTGTGGTACAGAACCCTGGGCAGTAAAGGCAGTGCAGACTGAGACATCTAAAAATAATGGAGATCTAGTGCCTGAGACAGATGGTATGATGTACACTGGATGGATACAAAAATTACAGCATCAGAGCAAAAGCCAGAGTAGTTCCAGTTATACAGAAGGTCAAAAAGTGCATATTACAGTGGTTTGTGCACATGTGCAGAAAAGCAGAAACAATTTAGTGAAGAAGATTTGGGAGATACAGGAAGAAGGCTAGAGGAAACAAGGACATCCACCCAAGAGTTAAATGGCTTGCCTGAAAGAAGACGTGACAGGCAGGAATAACTATCAAAAAGGTACGAGTGTCAGGCATGACTGTCAAAAAAGGTAGAAAAGTGAAACTGAGTGAAAAGAGGTAATGAGTTAACACAACTCCCAGGTCCCATGGGAAAAAGCGGTGGTGATGATGACAAATGAGGTTTTGCATCAGCATGGATTTTATAAAAAAGAAGTATGAAAGCCCCCACATATGACTAAGCTTAATCCACAGGGATTTGCCAGAAAATCAAGCATTTTATGCAAGTGGAAAACTATGAGGCAAAAGCATGGACACTGCAAAGTCATTGCCAGCTGAGAGCTATGCTAATACTGCTAATGCATTGCTACTGAAGTTCTTGACATATCTAGCTTCTGTAGCTGATAGGATTATCCTTCCTAATGAGGAGGGTTCTTCCCTGAAAGGGCTCAGCCAATGAGTTACTTTGGAAAGTAGCATGTTTTCTCTTGTGCAACAAGTTACAGTACCAGTCAAAGCTATAGTTGCAAAAAATGAATTTTACTGCCTTGAATGAGCACATCTAATGAATGCAATAGCTCATTAGGACTTTGAAATGGCCTTATTCTCAGCATGTGGAAGTTTTTGCTTCTCCCAGTGCCAATGTACGATCTAGAAATTTCCTTATATATATTCTATACTTCCTATACTTTGTCATGCAGAATTCTTGTATGGATATTACTTATTATTTTCTTTATTTTATTAACTTGCTTGCTTTATATGCCGAGATTATTCCTTTGTCTAAACCACATATACAGTAGATACCTGAATAAATATACTCCAGGTCATTCCTGCATAACACAACAATTAACATGCAGTGATGTGAAGTTATGAAGTATCAAAATATTTACAGTTACATACTAGCATCTTTCTCCACATCCGTTCCTCAAGTTACTTCTTTAGTGACACCCAAATCTTTTTTCCTGAACCAGAGAAGGCCATTTGATGTTTTATCAATGCAAGTTTCTTTTTCATAGGCTTCACAGAATTCATGGGTATTTAAAGTCTCTTTTAGTCAATGGGCCATGTCCACCTTATCAATTCCAGTCCTCTTGGATGGGCCAGCAGTCTCCAGATAAAGCCCAGTACAGTCACTCAGGTTAAGTTTGAAGGAAAATATAGAATTTCAGTATTTAATATGTAGCTGAAGTTTATTCCATATATATGGGAGGAGCTGGGTAATGAATCTCTCCCCATTGCATTCTGTTTATCTGCTGATGAAGGTTCAGGTCTCTGGTTCTAGTGTTCTTATTAAGATATAAGAGGTCAAGGAACACTGGCTTTCTAATGGTCAAATTTCTAATTTGGGGCACAGATCACCCCCCAACAAGTCTATAAGGTACCAAGCAGAGGGATAGGATAGCCTGTCTTTCTTGATAACCAAGGTTGTTCAGACCGCAAATCTTTTTTTAGGAATGTCTGGGGCTTTTTGAATTTGTTGAGATGTCATGTGAGATACATACTGAATGGAGCATTGCACTCAACAATGGGTCTAATCACTGATGAACAGAGGGGATCAATAGCATTTTTGTATTTACAAAATAACTTTGACTACTAATTGTGTTACATAAAGGGATTTCCTGACAACAGTTCTCACGTCCTGATGGCAGAAGAAAAGAATCTTTGAACCCAAGTGTCCAGGTCCTTAACTAACTTTTTATTCTGTAACTGTATTTTGTGGTAACATCTGTTTTCTGAAAAAAAGAAAGAATGCTACACTTTGTAGCATTAATTTTAAGTCCATTTTCCTTACACTGGGTACTAATTAAGGTGATAGCTTTCTGAAGGGTGCAGACATCTGTAGGGGTTTTAACAGTTATACTCATTTGGTAGTTGGCACCAGATTTGGTTGCCCAGAGTTCCTGGTTATCATTTTCGAAATTAGAAAATTAGTTGCCAAACATGAGAAGACCTAGAAGAGACCCATGGGGGACTCCACAAGTTACCTTAGCACTATTCAAAGAGGCACATGCTATGCACACTATGGATTCTGTCCTTCAGCTAGCTGGTAATCCATCTTACAATTTAAGGGTCTATATTTAAGAAAGATTGTTTCCTTACAATTCTGGCATGAGGGATGGCATTGAATGCTTTGGCCAGGTCAAGATAAGGTGTTTGAACAGTATGACCTTTGCTGACAGTTTGTGTAACCCTCTTAGAAAAATTAACAAGTTTTAACAGTTTAGCTTAATAAGATCATTAGTATCCTAATTAATGAGATTAGTAATGATACATTCCATCTCTTTACGGATCAGACGTGCACAGATGATTCATTTGTAATTCCCCAGATCAGTGACTCTTGCAGAGGTGCATAATTACAACAATGTGCTAGGATTTTGGTGTATAGCCTATGGCTAGGAGTAGGCTAAACAAATTAAGGATATGTTTTGAAAGAGTCTATTTGATGCTTTTTTAAAAGCACCCATATATGTTATTATTTTAACATTATTTGCATTATGTGGAAGGGCTAACCAGCCCTGGAGAGGTAAGCATTGGCTCTAGGTGATGGTCACAGTTGATATGGCACCTTCACACCATATACAAAAACAGGAAAAATGAGATGATGGATGGATGGAAGGATGGATGAATGGATGGATGGATGGATGGATGGATGGATGGATGGATGGATGGATATGTTATTAGGACTTATGGAGGAAGTGTTTTTCATTTTAGATAACACACTGAGAGTTTGTTCTCTATTAATGGTGCCGGGGGATGGAGTAAGGGAATCTGAGATGAGTGACATTTCAATTATTTCATGAGTGAAATTTGCATAGAAGTTGTTTGCTAGTAAATGTGTAATATAGTCTAGGTCATGAGGAGTGGGTTCCATTAAGGATAAATTTACAGCAATGTTGAGTTATTCCTTAGCTTTCCAACATAACTAAAAAAGGATTTGTAGTTATGCTTTACTTCAGAAGTGAATCTCCTTTCACAGGTTGCTAAACTGATCCTTATAGTGCTTTTTATTTTTTAAGTAATATTTTAAGCTATCCCTATTATAAGGAGTTATTGCCTTACTGTATAGCTTGCAGCATTTTTTCCTGTTTTCACAAAGTTTGTTTTTCAGTTGACAGTGGGCAGTGGTTTGTTTTTAAATGTACTGTGCTAAAAGCACATACGGAATATAGGAGAATGAAACAGACCGGTTTCGGCTTAGTAAATCACATAGCCTTCATCAGTGTATAAACCATGAATAAACCAAACTCCTTATATAATCAATATTAAGAGGCTCAATTGGTATAATTATGTAACTAATTAGAGGTGCCATTTAGTCCAGCAGCAAACAAACCTCCCAGCTTAATGATCCATTTTTTCTCTTTTTTATTCAAAATGTGATGCCAGCCTGTCTTGTTGGACTTAATACCCAGAATTTGATCAATAATAATAAAATTTAAAAAAGTATTTTTGTGTACTATGGTATGTTTATAAAGGGCATTAGCAATTTTTTGATGTTTAATATCCCAAAGATGCTCAGTGATCCTGAATTTAACCGGTCGTGACGTTTGGCCAATGTAGAAGGCTGAACAATTACAGATAGCTAAATAAATCACCCAGTCTGTTCTGCAATTAGCGAAAAAGGAAATATTGTATACCTAGCTAGTGTTTTTGCTACTAAAGCACTTGGTTTTCATAACCTTCGAACAGTGCATGCAATGACCACAAGGAAAACAACCTATGACTTGATCCCCCAAGAGAGTAGTCTGGACATATTCTTTCTTATGAAGGACCCATGTTAAATGGTTAAAGTAGGAACCCAAATTTCTGCCCTTCCTAAAGGAAAAATGGCATCTATTCTCCAAAAATTCAGAGACAACAACAAGACAGGCTGGCATCACATTTTGAATAAAGAAAGAGAAAAAATAGATCATTAAGCTGAGGGATTTGTTTGCTCCTGGACTAAATGAGTTTATACACTGATGAAGGCTGTGTGATTTACTAAGCCAAAACCGGTTTGTTTCTTTCTCCTATATTCAGTATGTGCTTTTAGCACAGTATATTAAATAGTGTTTATTTGCCACAGTTTGCTGGTTTCATCTTTTATTTTTGGAAAGCATTTTATTTTGAAACCTTGCAGTTGCCGTACATGCAGAGATTCTGTTTTCATTTTTGTTTTTAAATGTCCCATTGTGATTGGCTCTAGTTGGGACTACTAGATTTATACATTTGTCTACGAAGGCATAAAACTCCTCAGTGAAGTGGCTCTGTTGGTGTTAATGGTAGTGATGTCATGTGTAAATTTAGAAATTTCATTGTATAACTGAATAACATTTTAAAGTCCATAAATTTGGAGATATTAGTTACAGTGAGAACAATGGTTTTGAATAAATATCACTAGTTTATGACCCATCTTGACAAGGACATACTAGGAGAGTTAAGCAGATAGAGGCAATATTAGCGAGGACAATATTTAGAATGTTTTGTACTGTAGTGGGTTCACTAGCAATTTGGTTCAGGGAATTCCAATTTATCATTCTTGAAATCTCTGGGCATACCTATAATAGAGGTATAGGTGCTCCAGTCTATGGCTGGGTAGTTAAAGTTCCCTAGCATTACTAGTTGCTTATACAATTTATTGCAAGACTTCCAGTAACAATATGATTAGCTGCAGACATGGAGGTGGTTCTGTGGCATACTATGAGCTGATAGTTTGTCTTGTCTTGTCCTTGGTAAATTTAAGTTTTGGGAGCTTGTTTTGTGGGGTTTGCATGTCAGTGTAGATGAGATGTGGTGCTTGACGAAAATGGAAATGCTACTTCAATTTCCACCAGACCTGAAGGCATGGTAAGCACAACAAACACACTGTCTTACTGACATATGGGTTGTAGTGTCTGCTACCCTCCCTCTGGCAGATTACTAAAGCTCAGACTCCCTCCTACTGCCTGTCTGTGAACCAATCACCTAGCAGTACAGGTACTGCCTTACAAATGTACAGACAAGATCCTTTCAGTTTTGTAGTGCCATAGTAAGAAAATGATCTCTTGGAAGACTGCTCCTTATTCTGGATTTCTTCATCTGCTGAGCTCAGATGAGAAACCTTTTTGTTTTTTTTTTTTATTTCCTCCATCTGCTTTTTCTTTCAGTGCTTGAATAGCATAATCTGCTGCGTTGACTGTTTTTTACTGAATTTTTGCATATGCTTCTGTTTATACTTTGACTAACACAGTAAAACTTATGCTGTTGATTAAAAACTTTCTTTCTTTCTTTGGGTGTGCTTATTTGAGATGATTGAGCAGCTTTACAGCAGTTTAAACATTTTTGATTTTGGTGCCACTTTGTATGTTTAACATTTCTGACAGGAATTTCTTATCACTTTATTGTTCATTTCTTGTCCAATACTGTTTTAGGCTCTATTCATTCATGTTTACTGAAACTAACCTTTATCTTTTTACAAAATTGTGGGACTTTTGTGCAAGTATATTGTGCTTAGAACTGTGTTATTAAAACTACTGTCATTTTATTCAATGCATTCTTCAGAATAGTATGTCCTGCAGAAATAGACTTCAGATTGTTGTTTAGAGAGAGAATAGTGGACATTTTTCATTTTTTTACTGGATGATATTGCAGCCATTATTTGGTATTCCATTGGCTATTTATTTTGTCCCCTGACTTGATGGATTTAGATAGGGTCCCCCAACCTTCTATCCCTTGTGCACCTAAAAACATTAAAGTAAATCTACATGTATACTTCAGCCTACAGTTTGTGACTGCACTAACCATGGGCAGGTTACTGGATCACACTCTTTCTTTTGCTTTCAGATCCCCTGTTGTGGTGGTAGTACCACAACAGTGCATGACACAAGGGTCAGACACATCCTTTGTGCTGTACCATTGCCTGGTTCAGGTGCAGAAGAACCAAACTCTTTTAGTGCAGGTGAGATTGGGGCTACAGAACCTGTTATCAGTGTTCATATGTCTCCTCCTAGGGATTCTCTCCTAGGGCAGTGCATGCAAAAAAAGAGACAGAAGACCCTCCACACTATAGGACAACAGTCTCGGACTGCGTTTTCAGCTGAACTGATGACTGTGGCTAGTTCCATTATTCAGACCACTGATTATAGGATGCAAATCCAGGTTATGAGTAACACAGGTACTCCTACCCCCATTTGTACCTGATTTTGAAGGGATCCTTAATCTGAGGTTTCAGAAGTGTCACAGTGTGACCAGTCAGTTTTCTCTGAGGATGAACAGGTTCAGAAACTGAAACAGATGTTTTCTTTTTCTTAAATCCTCGGTAGATTTTATGATGTATTCATTTGGGAGCAATTATTGGCTATGCCCTAAGATCTGCAGGGTATATGATATGATCTTTTAGAAGATGAGGCCCTGAACTTAGCAACCTTTCCTCCATTGATCCCAGCACTGAAGAATATTTTTTAAGAAAGTCTGCAATGAACTTCTGCCTAAAAAAAGTATTCAAAAAATTCAGTTTATGCTTGCTCATGCCTGGCCTTCAAGCCTCTTGTTTGCAGTCCTTGTTTTTGTATCCAGAGCAACCTTACCAATGAAAAGACTATAGGTCAAATTCATAATGGTTACCACAGAGTGTGAACTATGTCTACACTTAGTGTAACTTTTTTGAGTGAATAGATAGCGCATGCATTGTAGCAGGACTGGTCCTGAATTCAGAAAGTCTACAGAAAGTATATACATAATGTACACTTTGTGGTAACCTTTATGAATCTGGCCTTAAGTCTTCAGCAAACCCAGTCCATCAGGATAAACAAGGCAAGTGGATAGACTCTCAGAGAAAGAAGCTTGGTGGCTTTCAAGGAGTTTAACTACTAAAGTTTTATGTGTTAGTTTGTGTTGAGGTGTATGTGTAGCTTTGAAATGTTTTCTGCATTGTTACCTGCTGAGCAGAAAGCCTGTATGAGAATGATTGTTTCCAATGTTTCTCAGGTGTTTAAACATGCTTTAAAGCGTGTTTTGTAGGGCACTAATACTGTGTCCAGAAAAACAACAGTATTGGTGGTGGTAAGAAGTACATTTGGTTGCACAGCCAAAACCTTTCTGATGAGTTAAAAATGAGATTATTAATGCTCCACTTGATTCTGATTGTGTGTTTGGTTCAGCAGCTAATCAGATCCTAAACACTGGGATGACAAGGGTAAACTGATGCACGAGGTCTCTAAAATGTTACATATCCCCAAGTTGCCCCCAATAAGTAGAATAACTTTGAGAGGTAGAAGCCCCAGGCAAACAAAAACTAAGGCACCAAAAAGAAATTGCAGGACAAGAACATCATCAAGCGTAATAAGAGGTGTTTTTTTTTTCCAAAAAGGATGACCTCCTTCCAACCTTTGACTATGCCATGACTCAGGTCTCATCATTCCACAAAAAAGAACGGTTATGGTGACCGGTGTTGGACATAACTTCTGAACACATTTATCAAGGTCTCCAAGTTCAAGATGCTCACCCTGCAGACAGTGCTTCCTCTTCTGTTGGACCACTGTTTTCTGGGGACCCTGGACTTGAATGATGTGTATCATCATATTCTCTTTGCTCAATGTTTCAGGAGATATCAGAGATTTGTTGTGTTTGGTTTGCATTATCACTTCCTATACATTGCCCTTTGGTCTATCCACTACATTTTGACTGTTTATGAAATGCCTTGCTCTAGTAGTGGTTCACTGTAAGACTCTTGGCATTCACATTTTTCTTTACTTGGATAACTTCCTGATCTTTGCAGAGTCTATATTCAGGTGTTTGTAATTTCTAGAAAAGGTCTTGACCTTATTCTCTCAATTAATGCTTAAGATGAAACTTTGTAAGACATGCCTGACAACCTCACAAAGACTCATCTTCCTGGGTCCTTAATTGATACCAATAAAAGAATGGTCTTTCTTGCAAGAGACAAGGTCCTGTCTTACCAGATGCTATTTCAGCAATTTTCCAGGAGGAATGCCTCCTCAGAAAGAGATTTTCTAAAAATTCTAGTACTGATGCCATGCTTTTCATGATACCACTGGCCTGTCTGAAAATTAGAAAAATTCAGTGGTATGTGCAAAATTATTGGACCCATTACCTACATTCCCTGAAATCTCAGTTACTGGTACTGGCCTCCTTCAGACAAGAGTTATAGTGGTGGAGAGTGCAGTTGAGTATCAACCCAGATCTTCTCTTCTTCCCACCTGTTCTGGTACAATCTGTCCAAACCAAATTGCCCAGCTTTGCTTTGGAGCCATGTCAAAGGGATTTCAGGTGCAAACGACTTGGAGGCCCTAGAATGCATGGAAGTACATCAGTATCAAAGAACTGTTTGTCAGTGATCCATGCCTTGAAAGTCCTTCACTACATATGGACTCCAGGTCCCCTTCTTGTGGTTATTGACAACACCACAGTGATGCGGTACCTCAATTAAGAAGGGGTATAAGGTCATACTCTCCATACTGGCTGGCAATGATGACCTGCAAGCTGGCTTTACAGAACTCTTTGACTCTTTAGGCATCACACATTACATCAGAAGAAAACTTTGTGACAGAAAGACAAGCAGATCCTGGGCAGACATGCACAAGTGGCAGCTCAAGGCAGTGGTGTTTCAGGATCTAGTCCTGGTATAAGACATGTTTCAAATAGATCTGTTCACCTTCTTTCAAAGCAAACACCTAGAGAGAAAGAGATTCTGCTCTAGACATCCTTACAGCCATGCTTAGATGACAGATGCATTCTAGTTCCCTTAGACAGGAATGTCCCTGTATGCAATTCCACCCTTTCCACTGATTCACTAGGCAGTTCTAAAGATTCATAAAGAAATGCCAAAGATCCATGTGGTGTCCCCCTGTTGGCCCAGGCAGTCTTCATTCTCCCTTTTAATGGTATTGGCCAAGGCCAATTATCACACACTTCCTCACACTCTGGATTTGCTCACACAGTTTCAGGGTTGACTGGTGCACCCCAGTTTGGAACAACTGCAACTGACTGCCTGGATGATTCATTCTTGACTCCATTTAGCTACTTGCTTCATGAGGATGTGCAGTGGGTATTAAAGCAGGCCAGAAAACCTGCTATTAGAAAATCTTATTTTTAGAAATGGGATGAGGTTTTCTAGGTGATGCCTAAAGGGGAACAGAGGGTACCTTGAGGTTAACATCCATCTGAACTTTAAATATTTGTGTGAGCTAATTCATGATGGCTTATCATATGCATCCATAAAGGTACATTTAGTGACCATTTATGCTTATCTAACAATGGATCCCATTCTTTCTTCTTCTCTTATGGTATGAGAACTCATCACAAGCAAATTTACCCTTTAAACCTACTGCACAGGCTGATCTGAAGCTCCTAATGTGGCAAACTGCTTTTCTTGTTGCACTGACATCTGCAAGGTGAGTGTCTGAGCTGCAAGCTGTCATGGTGGGACAACCTAACCTTATTTTTCACAGGTATGGGGTTGTGTTATGCACTAATCCCTATTTCATGCCAAAAGTCAACTCAAAATTCACTCTCAGTGAGGTCTGTCTTCTTCCCAGAACCTAAGAATAAGGGAGAGTGGATACTTCACACCTTGGATGTGCACCAACAGCTCAGGTACTATCTTGACAGAACAAAACCATTCAGGAAGGCTGAAAGGCTTTTAATTTCCTACACAGGGACACAGTAGGGACAACTTGTTTCTAAGCAAATTATTGCACATTGGTTGTCCTCTGGTATAGTTTTTTTTATTACACCCACAACGGCAAGGCAAATCCAGGCAAGGTAAAGGTGATTTCCACAAGGGTCTTTTCCTCTGCAGTGTTTTACTGGAAAGGAGTGGTCTCTAGAAGTATTCTAGAGGCAGCAACTTGGTCTTCTGTCCATAATTTTATGCAGCACTACAAGCTGGATTTCCTTTCTATATCCAGAGCAGGTTTCACTAGGACCATTCTACAGGAGCTCCTGGACCCTTATCCTTCCTACTCCCATGTTCGGTAAGCTTTAAGAATCTACCCATATGGCAGTTAGAACAGTGTGTTTGTTTAACATAGTTGCATAAGTACCACTTACCTATAACAGTAGATGTTCATAAAACGTGCTGCCTTACTAGCAGTACCCACCCACCATCCACCTATTTGAATTAATTTGGTGTCTGGGTTGCTGCTGAGTACTGTTCCACAGACCAGTGTGTATATATGTGTGTGTGTGTGTGTGTGTGTGTGTGTGTGTGTGTGTGTGTGTGTGTGTGTGTGTAGGGATCAATGCTTTTGTGGCCATTCACAGTCACCACACTCCCCATTGCCCTACTTTGGCAAGCCTGCTGTTGGTCATTCACCTTAAAATACACCTTTGGGGAAGGAGTAGCCCAATAAGCTTCATGGCACATCCTATAACTGCGTAATGTTGTATTGTGGTATACTAGTTAGGTAGGCGTTCTATTCCCAGACATGGTAACTGTAAAACTTTGTTTGTGTTTGTCTGAGTAGAGATCAATGCTTTTGAGGCCATTCACACCTGCTACAATATCCATTGCCCTACTTTGGCAGGGCTGCTGATGTCATTCACTTTGAAATACACCTTCAGGGAAGGAGTAGCCCACTGAGCTCCATGGTGCATCCTATAACTATGTAATGCTGTAGTGTGATTTACTAGTTAGGTAGGAGTTCTATTTCCTGATATAGTAACTAAAAAACTTTTTGTGTGTTTGTCTGTGTAGGGATCAATGCTCTTGAGGCCATTCACACTTACTACAATTTCCATTGCCCTACTTTGGCAGGGCTGCTGATGTCATTCACTTTGAAATACACCTTTGTGGAAGGAGTAGCTCAGTAAACTCTGTGGTACATGCTGTAACTGTGTAATGCTGTAGTGTGATGTACTAGTTAGGTAGGAATTGTGAAACTCTGTGTGTGTGTGTGTGTGTGTGTGTGTGTGTGTGTGTGTGTGTGTGTGTGTGTGTGTGTGTGTGTAGGGATTAATGCTTTTGTGGCCATTCACAGTCACAAGACACTCCTAAAAATGGAGTACATCTATATCTATGCAGGAAGAGAGACCTGATCCAAGGCTCCAGCGAGCACCTCTGCAATACCAGGTACAGCTTTTACCACACCTGTCGGCCACCAAACCAGGTCCAAAACATTAAAGGTGGAGGATTGTCCATATTCACCAAGGATATTCACACCACCAGGCTACTTACCCAACAGAATGCGTCTGAAATACTCCCGGTGCAACTAACACTACGTAAGACTGCAATCCAAATTGTATAGCTTGCTACAGATCCCCCACCATGCCCCAAGATTCCCACTACACCTTTCAAACATACTGGGAAATATTATGATACAACCAAACACCCTAATACTGGTTGACTTACACTACCCTGCCATTAACTTGGAAAACTACTTGTGTACCAACGCGTGTGCCCAATGGTTCTTGGAAGTCATAATCCCCAATGCCCTGGATCAAGTAACCCATAGTCCCACCAGGGGCTCCAATATCCTAGACCTAGTCATTACGAACATGAGAAATCAATGCCCCACACCAAAGCTATGATCACCCCATTGGTGGTCAGCTCTGCCCATAAGCTAATTACGCTTAACATCCACATCCCTCCCCCACACCGCAGTAAGGAAACCTGTGTAACACACATCTCCAAAGCCAATGTCATACTATACATGTCAGACATGACTAACATCATGAAACCTATGCAGAGGGGAAGTGAAAGGATGACTGTTGAATCCTACACGAAGGCACTGTATGAGCACATCCACTCCTGCATGGATTGTGCCAAATAGAAACAAGACAGTCCCCACCAAGAAAAGGAAGCCACTGTGGTGGTCCCCTGCCATAAACAAATTGTACAACAAAAGGAAGAAACTGTTGCAGAAATGAGTGAATCTCCAGGATGAAAAATACTCCCTTACCAGCCTCAGTAAGAAGCTGAGATCCCTCATAAAATCCTCCAAAGCTAGTTATGAACATAATATAGCCAAATATGCCAAAGACAACTGCAAGCTGTTCCATAGCTATGTCAGGATCTGCTCTGAGATACAACAGGATGGCATTAAATATACTGATCCCAAGGATATTGACAGTATCCTGGCAGATCAATTCAGTACCGACTGCACCCCTCTCCCACCCCCTAAAGCGCCCATCTCAACACTGAAATATTGCCAGATTCCGGTAACAAAAGCCACACAGGTAAAAAACACACTCTCCAGAGCTAAGAAAACAGCATCCATGGGACCAGACAACATCCCGGACTGTGTATTACATGAACTACAAAATGAACTGACACCTTACCTATGTGCCATGTCTCATAGCCACACCTCAGGCTTCATGCTCACTGCATGGTGCACAGCTACAGTTATTCCAGTCCACAAGGGGGATCCACCTTGGATCTTGGGAACTACTGCCCCAGCAGTATGATGTGCCTGATCTGCAAGGCCATGGAATGTATTATCATAGAACTTATAAACAAAGATTTTGGCAACCTGCAAACACTGGACCCCACCCAAGTTGGGTTTGTGAAGGGCCAATCATGTCTTCTGAACCTGATTGACATATTTGAATCAGTCTGCAGAGCTGTGGACAAGGGTAAGATGGTTCACACAACCTATCTGGACCTTACCAAGGCAGACACCATCCCCCAGTCTGGAATCATAGATAAATGTACCAAGCTGGCCATTAATCCCTATGTCACCCGATGGGTTGCCAATTGCTGTACTGACAAAACCCACACTGTAAAAATAGGTGACTCCAAATCAGCCCCAGGCAAGTGACATTTGCAGTACCTCAGGGTTCAGTCCTGGGACCACTCTTGTTTGGCATCTGCTGGTCTGATGTACAGGCCAACACTAAGGGACTCTGGCTAACAAAGGTCACAGATGTCTGCAAACTGGGAGCCAATATTGAATCCCCCACATGATATGAATATTCTACAGAAGGGCCTTACAGAAAGAGATGCTTAGTGCCTGAGCCATGCCCTCAAGCTCAATGCCAAGAAATGTATAGGTATCCCCTTTGGGAAGGAACATGTAGCCATGAAGTACCACATAGGTGGCAGTACACTAAACACCTAAAGTGTGATAAGAGACTTATGGTCACAGGTGGAAAGTGGTCTCACCTTTGATAACCAAATTGCCACAACAGTCAGGAAATCCACCTTTGTGGCACACCTCACCATTAAGGGCTTTACATCCAGGAAAAAGGAGGCCATTGCCCCACTGTAGTCATCTCTCAGTAGACCCAGTACAGACTACAATACCCAATTTGGTATGTAGCTCACAGGACATCTGCAACAACTAGAAAGGCTGCAGACATACCTCACTAAAAGAATCACAAGCCTAAACCAGATGCCCTATGCTGACCATCTGAAAATCATCCAGCTATACTCTGTCACATATCGTGTACTCAGAGGTGATCTCTGCTTAACATACAATGCCATGTCAAACCCAGAGCTATTGGACATGCTACACTTAAACAAATCCAAATCCCTCACAGCCACATGCTCCAGGGATCAAAACCTTGTCATCAGAATGAACAAAACATGCTGGAGGGATGTGTTCCTGACCCAGAGACTCCCCAGACTCTGGAATAGACTGCCCACACATGTCAAGCAGAGTGCCTCTTTGGCCCTCTTCAAAAGGAACCTTGATGATTGGATGGAAAATAGGAAATTGACCCCAGGGATCATGTCAAACACCCTGCTAGACAGGGGTCCAGGGAAGTAAATATTGTGGGGAGACATAGCCAGGGAATTGTCATGCCTAGGCATGTATAGGCCATAGGGCCGATAGCCTAGTAACAATCTATGAACCTATGAAACTATGACCTACACTTTCCATTGCCCAACCTTGGCAAGCCTGCTGATGTCATTCACTTTGAAATACACCTTTGGTGAAGGAGTAACCCAGTAAGCTCTGTGGCATGTGCTATAACTGCGTAATGCTATAGTGTGATGTACTAGTTAGGTAGGAGTTCTAATCCCAGACATGGCAACTCTATGTGTGTGTGTGTGTGTGTGTGTGTGTGTGTGTGTGTGTGTGTGTGTGTGTGTGTGTGTGTGTGTAGGGATCAATGCTTTTGTGGCCATTCACAGTCACTACACTCCCCATTGCCCTACTTTGGCAAGCCTCCTGATGTCATTCACCTTAAAATACAACTTTGCAGAAGAAGTAGCCCTATAAGCTCCATGGCACATGATCTAACTGCATTATGCTATAGTGTGTTGTACTAGTTAGGTAAGAGTTCGAATCCCAGTCATGGCAACCATAGAACTTTGTGTGTGTGTGTTTGTCTGTGTAGGGATCGATGCTTTTGAGGCCATTCACAGTTACTACAACTTCCATTGCACTACTTTGGCAAGCCTATTGATGTCATTCACTTTGAAATACACCTTTGGGGAAGGAGTAACCCAGTAAGTTCCGTGGCACGTGCTATAACTGCATAATGCTGTAGTATGATGTACTAGATAGGTAGGAGTTTTAATCTCAGGCATGGCAACTGTGAGACTCTGTGTGTGTTTATCATTAGTATCCTCTGTGGAGGTAGCTGTGATTGTGTAATAACAGGACTCAAAGTGAAGAGGGTTTTGCAGATTTCTTATATGGTGGGCCTATTATATGTCACAATGTCCACTTTACAAGCATAACAGATGTCAAACAGCAGAGAGGCTGGGATAGGCAATCCATATCCCTACATGTGAGATCATGGATTGGGTAACAATATAGGCAACCCTTGTATTACCCAGAGAACACTCTACACCCATGTCTCATACACAAACACTCTGGGCTAGGCAACAACCACTATATTGGTAGTTCCTTACCTATTGCCCACAGATAGAAACCATTGTGTGATTGCAGTCGACTACAGATGACATGGCACCCTGTGCCATCCCTACAATAGGCAAATCATTGCATACAGTGCTCCTTCGCTATGTTCCCCACTGGTCATCTGCAACAACTGTAGAGTCAGCAAATGTAACCCACAAAGGACATACCATGCCTTATACACATTCCTTGAATGGACAGATGCCACTGACCCCAGTGAATACCTGTATCATGCTGATAATGTAGGTGCAAAGTCAATCTGGTTTCCATTGCCAGTTCTTACCACATGAGGTCAGGAATGGCACATCTGATGATAACAATCTGTCTACACAACGTGCCCCAGATACCTCAGGTACACTTCCACATGTCACAGAATATGCATGTGGGACGTGTGCACATCCCAGACATCATCCATGTTATAGAATATAGAACACATACATCACAAGCATTGCACAGCACTGGCCACCCACAATAGAAAACCAGATGAGTGGATGGTGAACACAAAATCCACCTGTGTGGGCCAATCCAGACATTACACCCCTGAGCCACACTGCAGGCCATTGTCATGTGGCCTGATGCCAAGGTATACCCTTTACCTAGCCTTGTACAGCCTTCTGGCACAGTCAACCACTACACACCTGTGAAGCAATGCACCCATGCATGTCAGTACTGGCAAACCTGTGTGTGTGTGTGTGTGTGTGTGTGTGTGTGTGTGTGTGTGTGTGTGTGTGTGTGTGTGTGTGTGTGTGTGTGTGTGTCTGTGTGGTGTATAATGATTTGGACACCATTCACACTCATTACACCTCCCATTGGCCTACTGAAGCATGCCTTCTGATGTCAGTCACATTGATATATGCTTTGCCCATCTATCAGCCTGATAACCTCTGTGGTGCATGTGATACCTGCGTATTACTGTAGTGTGGCAAACTAGTTACTTAGGAAGTCTAATCCTGACCCTGCCAACTGTGATAATATGTGTGAGTCCCTGAGAGAGTGTGGCTGTGTCGTCCTTGACACCTGTTCTTGTGGACAGGCACATGTACTACACCTACCTTATCACTCCTTTATCACTGTTGCTGATGTCACCCACCGTCAAATATACCTTTGGACAGCTTCCCAGCATGTAAACTCTGTGGCGCATGCAGTAACTGCATAGATATGTAATAGCATTAGGGTCCATAGTAAATCACTGAACACTTAAAAAAGCAAACGGTTATTGATCAACCCTATGTAAGTGAAAGCTTACAATGTCCTAAGGTCAGAACAACAAATTTTTTCCAAGTGAAAAAAAAAATCACTGTTCCAACAAAAAAAAAAAAAACAAAAAACAAAAATCAATTTCAAACATTACATTAAGTGGGGGGCTTCACCCCCACAACTCCCTACTTAAATATACCAACTCCGAGACCGCACTACAGTGCCAAAAATGGCAAAGTATCGAAGCGGCCAAGTGAATTATTTCCCAGGGAAAGAATTTGCTTAACAGCCGCTTCAAACTTTTGCGTTTTTAGCCTTTTCAGTTTGACCAAGACGCATTCGAAAGAATGCTTCTTCGGTCTTCTAATATAGACCCAGTAGGAATTCATAGTCAGACAGGGGTTTGAAACCCCATACTGGTAACTATGCAACACAAACATGCTCAGCTTTTACTCTCCTACCCCTTACCTTTCTTATTTTGTCTCTGTCTCTCTCACTCCCTCTCTGGTGGATGTGGAGAAGTACACCTGCTTTGCTTAGGCAGCAATGTGTTTTGTAAGTGATGCTCAAGATCAGCTGATGGCCTGTCACAAATTGCAGTCCCCCACTAGCTGATTGCATGTGGAACAGCTGTGGTGACATTCCCATAGCCAATTGCATGGAAAGACATGCCTATAACTGGGAACATCAAGTGGGTATTGGCCCTTTTTATTCACAGTGAGCATGACTTCATGTCAGGGTTTCAGCATCACAGATGGCAGTGGGATATACCTCTAACAACATGCACTGTAGAGACAGGAGGGGGATGTTCCAGACATGACTACAGAATGTATGTTTTGCTCTTCTGCATTTGGTGTAATGTTGGTTTAACAGGGTTTGTGTGGATATGGCTGGTCTACATGATTTAATAACTGTCATGACAGTGTTATGTGGCTGAGGAAATCCCCACCTGTAGGGTTATCTGCAGACTGGCCAGTGTTTGGAGTGTTATGTGTCTTGTGTTACTGACAGATTACCTATCTTAGAACTGCAGAAGCAGTGTCTGAGGATTGTAATCAGTACATGGTGACAGCCATCAGATTTACTGACTTCATATCCCTCATAGGACATATGTCACAACAAACCCTGTTACAACAGTAAATGTAAGAGGTTCTCACAGCAACATGTC